>NC_047578.1:28702751-29019574 GCF_011004845.1 Esox lucius
TTCTACCTGCACATTATATCATATCATGATCATCACTGTGGGTCACAAACAACTGAAACAATAACAGGACGATAGTAAAGAATACAATATTTACTGACCTTACAATATGAAGTTCTATATAGTAACGGTTGTAACTGTTAGGACTCTTATTTTGATACGTTTTTTTATTAACTAAAATATTATCAAGTACATTAAAATCGGTTGTACAGCTAGGTGAAGCTGAACTACAATGTCAACTGTCGCTGGTCTCGTTTGACAGAACATCTAAAAAAATATTTGTTGCAAGTACATCATTACATTAATGCAAAGTACAAAATGTTAACCACAACACGATAAAAGTTTCCTCCATAGATTTGTGCTTTACAAAACCAAACGACAGAGAATAAGTTGTTTGTATAGCTAGCGCTAATGCTGCAAAGGAAGATGGTTGCTGAGCTAGGCCTTGGAAGCCATTGCGAGAACTGAGCATAGGACGCGTTCTTACCTCGTAGAGCTGTCCAAACTCTGTTCAAGCATATCCATGAAGCTTACAGTTCAAAATGTGATATTCAGCAACACTGATATGCGGAGATGGAAGTACTGATCACGGGGACAAACACACGGGTCATGTGAGAAAGACAATCCAGGACACGTGAGGTACCGACTGGGCAAGGAGTTAAAATGGAGACCGATGAAAAACTAGGACTAAGTGATTTTCGACTGTCGGTTCTCTCGACCATTACATGTTTCCTCTCTCGCGGTATAGGCAAGACTTCTGGCATTTAAAGTGTATGTATTTGTTTATCTAACGTATTTAATATTGTGACCTTCTAGAAAATATTTCCCTCCGTTTAATTTCTTACGTTTTTTTGTGTGTGTACTTGTTATAAGCTTTCCCCCAGTTTAGCATGTTCACTGAACGCTAGTGGTATTATTGTGTATCCATCCGCAAGTCAGCGGCAACAGCACAGCAGGACTACCTTAGTACAGTAGTGTAGTTACACCAAGGCCGTTATTATAATACATATTATAACCCCCACCCCATATACTGATATAAAAAATATGAATACAATAAAAATGTGCCATGCTACGGCAGGAAACCACACACCGCTGTCCAAAAGAATTATTAGCAAATGTAATCATAATCATAACTAAACTCAACAAATTGCCATTATTACTGCAATAATGTAGTAATTAGTATTATTGTGTACTGCTGATCTGCGTGTGGTTTGTCCAAATGGTGTTGCCGTACCCCAGCAGAAGCCGTTGCACAAGTACTGTGAGTAGCCTAGGTAAAATCCATAAATGTCTAACAATGTATTGTCTCTATATTTCGTTATTTTCAATGATGTTAAACAATTGAAAACTAAAATGTAATATGTGTTCCGTAGGCTGTATCACTGTCGATTGTGATAGTTTTAACGACAATGTCAATACGTCATTTTGCGCGGGAACTTTAGCCTTGCGGTAGTAAATAATATTTTGCTAAAATGTGTCAGTATTGTGTGTGGAAACAAATGTTTTTTGTGAAAACGGCCCGATTTGCTAGTGCTAATCATTCAACCACCACTAACGTTAGCTATCATAGATACGTTACCTGGAAAGTTCATTAGCCACACATTCGACCAGCAACCGTGTTAACGTATGGATTCAACTAACGTTTGTCTTCATTACGTTATATTTGTCAGAAAGCCCACGTGTAAAAGTGTCAGTCATTTATGTTGCGCTGCATGTGTAATTTATGGAGACAGTAGTAGCTTTCATTTATTGCATACTACAGTATAGTATATAATGTCAATGGACGTAACTTAATATTAAGGAGCCCTATATTAAGTTATGCCCCCGACTTGCGGTCTGTAGATATACCCTCCGTGTGCGTCCATTGATTTCCATTGGTGTGGTGTTTTTGATTTAGGGCATGCGTTTTTCAAGGAAGAATTACAGGGTCATTGACGAAGGTTTCGGTAAGTTCTTCCGTAGACAAACTCTAGCTATATGTTTAGGGATAGTTAACGTGTTCACTAAGATCGCTTATCTACTAAATTCTTGGAATCTGAGATTCGAATAGATTGCCAGTGACAGAAAACAGGACAAACCTTATAGCCACGTTTAAAGATGGCTAGCTACGCGACGAGGTAGGCTACATGTCAGCCAGCTCTAGTCAATTAGGGGGTGCGTTATAACTAGCTAAAGATGCATGGTGCACCTGTCACTATATGCAAGCAGGCAAGATCTATTTATTTTTTTAGCTTCATAAACACTATGTTGTCATTATTTAGAAATGTAAACAAAATAATAATATGCCATGACCATCTTCTATGCTGTGGTGTACAAAGTAGAATTATGTGGCTGTGTTCACCAGTTTTGTGAAGTTGCTAAGGATGTGCTAAATTACCTAAACAAAGTAACTAACCAATGACCTAACTTGATCATTTTCCTGAATGATGAGGAAATACAGGGTGCTGTGCAGATGCTCAGAGAGGCCCGTGAAACATTCATGGATGAATTAGAGAAAAGAGGACTTAGTGATAATTTTTAAACATCAGTTGTTTAGCAAGAGTAAACTGGACAGTGTTTTGGAAGTGTTCACCTGGCCATACAACATGATAGGATGAAACCACAGCCTACTGGGCAAAGCTGAATACACAGTACATAAAGAAACAGTTTAATTTTGTCAGTGTTGGAATGTAATGTTTTGAATATTTGATCAAGTGATTAAATGTTTAATTGTCTAACTGACATATCATTTAATTTTGTATTTTTAGGTTATGCCATTAATTTCATGCTTTTGGACTACATTAATTGACTTTCAATGTAATGTTTGTTGTGCTCTTTTGGACCTGTTTTACTTGTAATTTATGTAATTCAATCAACTTTTAGGATAAGGGTTAAATTAGACCTCAGATAATCAATTTCAAGACATGTAACACTTACATTCCTCCTAACAATGTTTTAAGTCCATAACCACTTCTTTACTCTAGAATTAAAAATATGCTTGTTCCAGGCACCCCCGGAAAAATTAATATTTTTCTAAACAGATGACCTGACCTCTACATGGTGCAAATTGAAACTTGCCACCTATCTGCAACAGGCTATAGAAAATAGCCTATAGAAAACACATCCAGTTACTCATTTCAACTTTATAGAACAATGCTGTTAAATTGAACAGTGTAAGTCAAAGGAAGGAGAAACCATTACATTGATTTGTATGAAAACTGGTCAGATCTACACAGCAGATCCCACAGGTCTCGGCAAAGGATCTTCAGAGCAGTTTAGCTGACACTGAAGTTGTTGCTCACATGTCCACCGCACAATGTACCCTACACAGCATGTTCACATTTGTGTAATATGTTGAATAATGTACATGCATATCACACGAGGCATGCCGTTATTGGTAAATATATTATTCCAAAATCTAGAACAAACTCAAAACAATGTGCTGTGTTGTATAGAACTATGGTTGAATGGAATTCTCTTCCAGGTCATATTTCTAAAATTCAAAATAATGAGTTTTAAAAAACATATATATTTTTTTCGTATGTATATTTATGTGTATGCATGCATATGTGAGCGTGTGTATGTATATTTGTATTTCATGAGAATTTGTTGTTTCAGTGTATGATTGTGCATTGTATTTTTTTGTATTAAATTTTTTTTTGTGTTTGTATTTGTGTTGTGTGGACCCCAGGAAGAGTAGCGGATGCATTTGTTGCATCAGCTAATGGGGATCCTAATAAATAAATAAAATGGAAAATGCATAAATGGTAATCCTGTATAAACTTTGTAACATGTAGAGCTCAGATCAACTATATTGTAACTGCAATAAGCAGCATTCTCAACCATCAACCTCCTAATGATGGCCCTCTACTGTATCACATATAACAATGCAATGGCTACTCAAAGAAAAACTGACCATGTCAGGCAAAGTGAGTATGACTGTGCGTGTCTATGTATGCATGTGTCTATATTATAACTGCCCTCAGCAGCTTTCTAAACCACCAGTGTCTCATTCTTGACTATAACCGAAACATTTAAAACTATTTTTAGAGGCACTTCATTCTTCAAATTAATATATTTCAGTTGTATGTTTTCAAACAATTTTAATCCTGAAACAAAATGCAATTAAATGGTATTGGAAAATACATTTAATTTTACATAATTGTTACATGCATAATCAGACCAGAGCACTTTTTCAACATGTAGTCAAAGCAAATACACTTATTTTCTATGTAAATGCTTGAACCGCTTGAGCCTAGTGCTTTATCTTGTCAAAAGATATTGAATTAAATCACATGGACTCTGAGATAAAGTTGTAACATTAGTTAACTCTTCTTCCTCCATTAGCATACTCAATGTAATGATGTCATACCCATACATGACACCTAGTGTCAAACCAGGATGTCCCCAAACTGATCAATGGCGAACATCTGTGGGCGTAACTTAATATTCAGGAACGCCCATATTAAGTAACTCCCCTGACTTGCGGTCTGCAGATACAGTGGGAAGAAAAAGTATTTGATACACTGCCGATTTTGCAGGTCGTCCCACTTACAAAGCATGTAGATGTTTGTAATTTTTATCATAGGTAAAAATTCAACTAAGTGACGGAATAAAAAAGAAAATCCAGAAAATTACATTGTATGATTTTAAGTAATTACTTTGCATTTATATATTATTAATTTATAATTTCTATAAGGCTCTCATTGATTATTGTATGAGCAGGAAGCCAAAAAGAGATTTTGATATATTTCCTTAATCCTGTCATTACATTTAATGATAAATACTCATTTACATTTTACAGATTTAAAAACTACACAAAATAAATTCAGCATCCTTACCTATCATAAACTGTTTTTCAAAAGAAATGTAATATGTGTATAATGTAGAATAATGTCCTAGCAAACATGATACAAATATACTGTCATAACAGAGTACATTAGTGTAACAAATCTGAAATTCCCCAGGTTATTTATATATAATAAAAATGTGAATTTAAACAAATGAGGCATAAATCACTACATGACTTTGCCAGATCTAAATGCCTGAAAAATTCTGAAAAAAAGAAACAATATAAGAATGCATGTATTACACTTACCATTAGCACTTTAATTAAGAAAAATACAGAACAGAGACAAACCATAACATCAGTGAGGCACAAAAATGAAAAAGGTTTATACAATGAACAGAAAAAGCTTATACAATGTGCAACATTAAAGAAGTGAAGTTATCTACAGTAATAAAATCATTTTTTTGTGTATTTTATTGATCCATGCAAAGTTATTCTATTCTACTCTTTAAAAGCAAGACTGAAGGCATAACATGCATAAATCCATTACAAAAATGTATTGCTGGCATGGCAACAGTGGTCAAATATAATGTTCAGCCCAACAAATGAATGTGCTTTGTCTGGAACTAAACAACATTCAAATATAAAGTACGCAGATAGAAATACTACAAGGTAAATATTTGCATTTTTATAATTTTTTTTTACATACTGTATAAAGAGTATAAAAAAGATATATGTATGTAAAAAAAGAAGCAAAAGTACGATAGCTATAATTGCACTGCCTCACATGATGGGGCAGTTCTCCATTCTAGAGCCACTCTGCAAAAAGAGACAAAAAAATCAGTATACCCTACATTTTTTATATGATGTTTGTGCTGTTAAATTGTACCCCAAAAAAGTTGCTCTGCAGAAGGGCATGTGCCAAATGACTTGAATGTAAATGTTATGTAGCTCATAGATTTTACAAGCAGACAAATCAAACCCAGAACACTAGGCTTTACCTTACGTGGCGTGCTGCTGCTTACAACATAGGAGTGTGGGAGGAGGCCATCAGTAATTCCCCCACTGCGGATGGAGCGGGAGGCAGAGGACAGAGAGAAACCGCTGACGGACTTGTTTTCCGATGGCAGGCCACAAGAGCCACATCGGCTCCGCAGGTTATACTCACCATCTCCACCGCATGTGCTATGGGCCACCTTCAGGGGGTGATAGAGACACATAAAATAATTACAGTTGTTTTACTACCTTCCTATTGGAAGTGCTAAAGGCACACCTGTTTAATTCTTGAGTCTATTCATTGCACTCACCATATCTTCGTCATCATCCTCAAATAGGATACGGGTCACCTTCCTCATAGCCATTTCCTAAACAGAGAGAGAGCTTTGTTGCATGACATTTGTTCATTTGTCATTGCTGTCATGGCATTAGACATTATGCGAATGCCCACCTCTCCACTGGCACTGATCAGAGTGGTCTGGAACTGGTCTCCAATGCCCCATGATGTCTGGTTCTTCCACACCAGGTCGGAAGGGGGATTGTGGCTACCACCTGCTGTAGATGCCCAGATCTGATGCCACCCAAAATGTAATTTAGTGTTTGATTGTTTTTTTTAAATGTCAGTCCATAGTTATTGGTTTGATGAAGTTATCTTCCATTCACATCCTTGCAATAATGGTATGGTTTTGAGGTCATTTTGAGATTATTACCTTATGATTTGTTTTTTTAGGTAACCACATGTTCTTACCGTGACCCGTTGGCCGGCCTTCAGGGAGAATTTAGGGGGAAACTTGAACGTGATGGTGGCGCCTGAGCCCACCTGTCGCTTCAACAGCCAGTTGCCCAGGTTTTGGTCCTTGTGAGTGATATAATATATTACTATACTATAAATGTACTAAAGCAGCGGTAGTCAATTTATCCAGTTTCTCTAAACATCCTATGAAGCTAACAACAAAACACTAACTGACTTCCATGCAGCCCAATAAATACTGCTCTCACCTCATCTGCTTGATTGCTGAGCCGCACAAACTTCCCGTCCAGGTCCACTTCACTCACAGTGACACGTCCTCTAGCAGACGCCTGCTGGGTGATGCGTGTTCGTGCCACACTGCCACCTATCAGGCTGGAGACGTCGCTGTCATTGTCATTGAGACGGCGCTTTTTTGTAGAGGAATTGCAGTGGACGGTGCGGGCACCCGAGCCAGAGGGGCATCTTTCCGTTGCTTGTGGAAAAGGGCTTGGGGACAGACGTAGTCTTTGGGAGTAGACCCGGCACATGATGAGAAAGGACATTGAAAAACAGAGAAAGGAGGAGAGCAACAGTAGTATGTTACTATGTTTGAGTTTTTGTGCAAAGAACGTCTCAGTATGTGGCATTTCTTGCAAATGCAAAATGAGCTAGTTATCTTTTAGGCCTGTGGGCCTGGTGTTAAAACTGGCTTTTGTGAAAAACAAAAATGGTTGGTGTTAGAAATGCATGGGTCCTGGTCCCAGGCCACCCCCTGATTAGTGCATCTGATCTGTTTATTCAACTAGTCGCATTCTATTCAACCAGTCCCCGTATAATTCCTCTCATTTTCTTACTTTAAAAGTGCAGCGAATAGAATTCAGCTGCCAGCCCATGCCTCTCTTTTACTCAAACAGCATGAATAACTTGATCTAGACATCACTGCTCAAATTTCTATAATTACAGTCAGGTGCGAGCTTTGGAATTTCACTTAATCCATAGTCTGGCAGCTGGATGGCTTGTTTGGAATTACTGGCCAGTGTGGGTGAAATAAAAACGATTGATCCACACATCACTATAATGACTAGGGTTTTTATATGGAGGTGGGATATTAAAAAACGTAACGACAAAGAAATAAAATTAATCAAATCTATTTCAAAAAGAAAACAGATTTTTAAGCGCCCTACCTTTTGCTGGACTGCGTAAGCAGAGCCGGCCTAGAAGAGCAAATGTCACTTACCTACCTACATACCCACCCACCCAGTGGGGGTAATAATATAGGCTTTATCAAAACCCCTTGGGCAGTAAAAGAGTTGGGGTTTCCACGATTCTCTCATCTTTTTACTTGATGAGAAAGTCAGTTATGGTCACCTATAGTTATTGTATCAATGTCATTCACAAATGAAAGAAAAACAAATGTTTTTGTGCCATGAAATGAAATAGCTTCGGCAGGGAAAAGTTCATCTTCAGCCTCGCTAGAAATTTCACAATTCTTATGACTATTCCTAGGAAGTTAGTAGATACTAGTAAGCCTATTACTGGCTACTAAGTTGTTAAAACAGCCAGTGGCATAAGCCATAGTTCATAGACGCTATTTGTGGTAAACCTAGTAAGAAACAATAATAATAATAATAATAACTTATACTTATATAGCGCCTTTCATAATACCCAAGGTCACTTAACAAATGAAGGGGGAGGGGGGACTTGGGGGTTAGGGATCAAAGGACTTATTGAAAATAAATGTTTTATGGTGCTTTTTGAATATGGGCAAGGATGGGGCAGAGCGGATGTGGAGTGGTAGACTGTTCCACAGTTTTGGAGCACTGGCAGAGAAAGCCCTGTCTCCAAAAGTCCAAAACCTTGTACGGGGGGTGTCCAGTAGGTCTTTGTCAGAGGACCGCAAGGAACGTGACTGTGTGTAGGGGTGGAGTACTTCTGTGAGGTATTTAGGTGAAAGTCCATGGAGAGATTTGTAGGTAAGCAGGAGGATCTTATAGGTGATGCGAGACTTGACTGGCAAAATGAGAGTAATATGCTGCCAGGGCTTTGTGTGGGTTAGAACCCCGGCAGCAGAGTTCTGGACATACTGGAGTCTGCTGAGGGTCTTGGTGGGCAGTCCGGATAGGACACCATTGTAGTAATCCAGACGGGAGGTGATAAATGCATGGATGAGTGTCTCGGTTACTGAATGTGTGAGTGAAGGCCGGAGTCGTGAAATATTTCTGAGGTGGTAGAAGGCAGACTTGGTGATTTTGTTGATGTGGGACCGGAAGGAGAGAGTGGAGTCCAGGATGACACCCAAGTTGCGCAACTTTGTTGACGGGGAAATGGAGCAACCATCCACAACCAGGGGTTTCCAATTTTCCTGAGCAGTGGTGCATGAGCCACCACCATGAGTTCTGTCTTGTTACTGTTGAGTTTGAGTAGGTTTGTGGTCATCCATGATTTGAGTTCCTGCAGGCAGTTGACAAGTTGTATGGGTGGAAGCTGGGAGGAGAGGTTTGTGCTGATATAGAGCTGGGTGTCATCAGCGTAGCAGTCGAAATTAAGTCCATGTTTACGGATAATATGATATAAAGGGGCCCCTCCATGAACTGGCACCTTAACGTGGTGGAGGGGTTTGAGTACCCGAGTGACCCTAGGAGCTATGTTGTCTGGGGCTATATGCCCCTGGTAGGGTCTCCCAAGGCAAACAGGTCCTAGGCGACGGGTCAGACTAAGAGCGGTTCAAAACCCCCTTAATGATGAGTACAATTCTGAGATCCGTGACGTCGCCCGGTATGGCGCAGCCGGGGCCCCACCCTGGAGCCAGGCCCGGGGTTGGGGCTCGTATGCGACGTGGGGCCGCCTTCCCGTGGGCTCACCACCCACAGGAGGGACCATAAGGGGCCGGTGCGGAGAGGATCGGACGGCAGTCGAAGGCGGGGGCCTAGACAACCCGATCTCTGGACACGGAAACTAGCTCTAGGGACGTGGAACGTCACCTCGCTGGCGGGGAAGGAGCCTGAGATCGTGCGTGAGGTTGAGAGGTTACGACTAGAGGTAGTCGGGATCACCTCTACGTACGGCTTGAGCTCTGGAACCACACTCCTTGAGAGAGGATGGACTCTTCAACCCTCTGGAGTTGCCCATGGTGAGAGGCGGCGGGCTGGTGTGGGTTTGCTTATAGCTCCCCAGCTCTGCCACCATGTGTTGGAGTTTCCCCCTGGTGAACAAGAGGGTCGTTTCCCTGCGCCTACGGGTTGGGGATAGGTCTCTCACTGTTGTTTGTGCCTACGGGCCGAACGGCAGTGCAGAGTACCCGACCTTCTGGGAGGGGTGCTGGAAAGTGCTCCGACTGGGGACTCTATCGTTCTACTGGGGGACTTCAACGCCCACGTGGGCAACGACAGTGACACCTGGAGGGGCGTGATTGGGAGGAACGGCCCCCCTGATCTGAACCCGAGTGGTGTTCAGTTATTGGACTTCTGTGCTAGTCACAGTTTGTCCATAATGAACACCATGTTCAAGCATAAGGGTGTCCATCAGTGCACGTGGCACCAGGACACCCTAGGCCGCAGGTCGATGATCGACTTTGTTGTCGTCTCATCTGACCTGCGGCCGTATGTCTTGGACACTCGGGTGAAGAGAGGGGCGGAGCTGTCAACTGATCACCACCTGGTGGTGAGTTGGATCCGATGGCGGGGGAGGAAGCTGGACAGACTCGGCAGGCCCAAGCGTACTGTAAGGGTCTGCTGGGAACGTCTGGCTGAGTCTCCTGTCAGAGAGATCTTTAACTCCCACCTCCGGCAGAGCTTCGACTGGATCCCGAGGGAGGCTGGAGATATTGAGTCCGAGTGGACCATCTTCTCCACCGCCATTGTCGAAGAGGCCACTCGGAGCTGTGGCCGTAAGGTCTCCGGTACCTGTCGAGGCGGCAATCCCCGAACCCGGTGGTGGACACCGGAAGTAAGGGATGCCGTCAAGCTGAAGAAGGAGTCCTATCAGGCCTGGTTGGCTTGTGGGACTCCAGAGGCAGCTGACGGGTACGGACAGGCCAAGCGGACTGCAGCCCGGGTGGTTGTGGAGGCAAAAACTCGGGCCTGGGAGGAGTTCGGTGAGGCCATGGAGAAGGACTATCGGCTGGCCTCAAAGAGATTCTGGCAAACCGTCCGGCGCCTCAGGAGATGGAAACAGTGCCCTACCAACGCTGTTTACAGTAGAGGTGGGCAGCTGTTGACCTCAACTGGGGATGTCGTCGGGCGGTGGAAGGAGTACTTCGAGGATCTCCTCAATCCCGCTGTCACATCTTCCATTGAGGAAGCAGAGGATGAGGGCTCAGAGGTGGACTCGTCCATCACCTGGGCTGAAGTCACAGAGGTGGTCAAGAAACTCCTCGGTGGCAAGGCACCGGGGATGGATGAGATCCGCCCTGAGCACCTCAAGTCTCTGGATGTTGTGGGGCTGTCTTGGTTGACACGCCTGTGCAACATCGCGTGGCGGTCGGGGACAGTGCCTCTGGGATGGCAGACCGGGGTGGTGGTCCCTCTTTTTAAGAAGGGGGACCGGAGGGTGTGTTCCAACTATAGGGGGATCACACTTCTCAGCCTTCCCGGGAAAGTCAATGCCAGGGTTCTGGAGAGGAGAATATGGCCGATAGTAGAACCTCGGATTCAGGAGGAACAGTGTGGTTTTCGTCCAGGCCATGGAACACTGGACCAGCTCTATACCCTCTACGGGGTGTTGGAGGGTTCATGGGAGTTTGCCCAACCAATCCACATGTGTTCAGTGGATTTGGAGAAGGCATTCGACTGTGTCCCTCGCGGCATCCTGTGGAGAGTGCTTCGGGAATATGGGGTCCTGGGTTGTCAGGTCCCTGTACGACCGAAGCAGGAGCTTGGTCCGCATTGCCGGCAGTAAGTCAGACTTTTTCCCAGTGCATGTTGGACTCCGGCAGGGCTGCCCTTTGTCGCCGGTTCTGTTAGTAATTTTTATGGACAGAATTTCTAGGCGCAGCCAGGGGCCGGAGGGTGTCAGGTTTGGGGACCACACGATTTCGTCTCTGCTCTTTGTGGATGATGTTGTCGTGTTGGCCCCTTCAAACCAGGACCTTCAGCATGCACTGGGAAGGTTTGCAGCCGAGTGTTAAGCGGTGGGGATCAAAATCAGTACCTCCAAATCCGAGGCCATGGTCCTCAGTCGGAAAAGGGTGGCTTGCCCACTTCAGGTTGGTGGAGAGTGCCTGCCTCAAGTGGAGGTGTTTAAGTATCTAGGGGTCTTGTTTACGAGTGAGGGAAGGATGGAACGGGAGATTGACAGACGGATCGGTGCAGCTTCTGCAGTAATGTGGTCGATGTATCGGTCTGCCGTGGTGAAGAAAGAGCTGAGCCGCAAGGCGAAGCTCTCGATTTACCGGTCAATCTACGTTCCTACTCTCACCTATGGTCATGAGCTTTGAGTCATGACCGAAAGGACAAGATCCTGGATACAGGCGGCCGAAATGAGCTTTCTCCGCAGGGTGGCTGGGCGATCCCTTAGAGATAGGGTGAGAAGCTTGGTCACCCGGGAGGAGCTCAGAGTAGAGCCGCTGCTCCTCCACATCGAGAGGGGTCAGCTGAGGTGGCTTGGGCATCTGTTTCGGATGCCTCCGGAACGCCTTCCTGGGAAGGTGTTCCGGTCCCGTCCCACCGGGAGGAGACCCCGGGGAAGACCTAGGACACGCTGGAGGGACTATGTCTCCCGGCTGGCCTGGGAACGCCTCGGTGTCCCCCCGGAAGAGCTGGAGGAAGTGTCTGGGGAGAGGGAAGTCTGGGCATCCCTGCTTAGACTGCTGTCCACCCGGCCCCGGATGAGCTGAAGATGATGGATGGATGGATGGATGACCAAGGGGCAACATGTAAATGTTGAAGAGCAGAGGACCAAGCACAGAGCCCTGGGGCACGCCATGGTTGGCGGGTGTTGAATCAGAGTTGGAGCCATTTAGGGTTAGTGAGATAGGAACGAAACCAGGACAGTGCTGTGCCACTGAGGCCAATGAGCTCAGAGAGGCGGTGGAGAAGGATGGAATGGGAAACTGTATGGTTAGTTAGTTTCACCCAATGCTGAATGGTGTCTAGCGACTGGTAAAATGTGTAGTGCCTTGGCCTAGTGGGTAAAGACAGTGCCACTCATGTGGGAGACCGAGTTTGAATCCAGTGAGGACGGCGGTGTTTAATAATTTTTATTGCGGGCCGCAAAAAACTGTTCACGGTTATAGTGCGACTACTTGTGGAGTACGCATCCGGGTATGCTTTTTGGGTCAGGATAGACAAAAACTTATCTGGCTACAACATTCAGTAGCTACGATATAGTAAGCCTCAACTAAAATTGTTTATGGTTATACAGTATTGCAATTATTTCTGGTGGATTCCACGAATCTTTCATCTTTTTACTTGACGAAAATGTCAATTATCGTCCCCTATGATGGCCACTCAATGCTTCATTAGTGTTATTTTAGCAGCAGGACATTATGCTGGCAGCACTCAGATTTTCTTTATCACAATAAATGCCATCATTGAAATGTATGAGGCAGTATAGTTAACAATCTAGTCTGTGAAAAAGAACAGACAAGAATAACATTGGAACATAAAATGTACAGACTAGATTGTTAACTATTTTACCTTATATATTTCAATGTTGGCTTTTATTTAGAAAAGGAAAATCTGAGTTAGGAGTGCTAGGAAAATATCCTGCTGTTAGAAGAACGGTAATGAAGCCTTGAATGGCCATCACTGGTTATCTTCACCTATATTGATAGATACTGTATAAGTGTCATTCTAGAATGGCTAATCAGCTGTTAAAACGGCCAGTGGCAAAAGAGGATTTGTTCAGGATAGACAAAAACTTTGCTGGCTAAAACCTTCAGTAGCTACATTATAAGCCTAAAACTGTTTACTGTTATGTTGCGACTATTTCTGGTGGATTTTCTAGTTATGTCTTAGACAAAAACTTTGCTGGCTAAAACCTTCAGTAGCTACATTAAAAGCCTAAAACTGTTTACTGTTATGTTGCGACTATTTCTGGTGGATTTTCTAGTTATGTCTTAGGATTTGTTCAGGATAGACAAACACTTTGTTGACTACACGATTCTCTTGTCTTTTCACTTGACGAAAAAGTCAGTGGTACAGTAGTTATTGTATCAATTTCATTCACGAATGGCTAATAAGCTGTTAAAACAGCCAGTGGCAAAAGCCCTACAGATGCTATTTGTGATGGAGGAAACTAAGAAAAGTTACTCAGTTTAACACAATGGTTTACGGTGTCTTAAGAAATATTAAAACTTGACGTGATGTTAATGTGTGACAATTATATGTCAAGAGGCTATACAGACTCTTGGGAGATGTGTAGCTTGGTGACGTAGTGGTTAAAAACACAGCCTTTCACGTAGGCCCTCCGGGTTCGAATCTCGGGAGGGCAACAACGATCAACGCTTTTTATTGTGGGCCGGCTGAACTAGGCTTGCCTGGTATCTTGTTATATTGTATGCCCAACATGTCTGTTTTTAGACCTGTAAGTGAACTGTGTTTTTTCAGTGTGTAGGAATGAAAAAGTTGCAATAAAATTGTATCTGTCATTTATTTTAGGTATTCAATATACCTCTGCTCCTCTCCCTCCAATAGTTTCCTGTAAGCACAGATCTCCATGTCCAGGGCCAGTTTCACATCCAGCAGCTCCTGATATTCATCCAACTGCTGCTGCATCCTCTGTCTCATCTCAGCCATTTCTCTCTCCTTCTCCCCTAGCAGACGGCGTGTGGTTTCCCTCTCGCGAGACAACCCCTCCTCCAGGTCCCTGACCTTCGCTTCACGGGCTGCCAACTGGAATGGGTTTAAAGGTTTTAATGGCCTACACTATTTTCCATTGGGTTATCAATTTTCTTTTTCAGTTACTAGATTAATTTCCTTTGAAATACGTATATCCTAAATAAATCCTTCTAAATTCTACAACTTCTACAACTTGACAGGGTACAACAAACCGGAACAATAACAAAAACTACCTGTTTTTGCAGCTGGCTGAGTTGAGTGGACATGGATTCGACGCGTACTCTGGTCTGCTGAAGCTCCTCATGGGCAGCCCCCAACAGGTGGCTGTTCCTGTCAGCAGACTGATGGGCATTCTCCAGCTGGAAGAGAACAACAACAGGATGGACACCATTCATTACAAATGTTATTTAATCAATCAATCCAAAAAATAATTATCATCAACCAACCAATCAAATACTTGACATGAAATCTCTCAACCAGTAAGATGCATGCAGCCCTATGCATTTAGAGTACATTATAGACGCACTTCACATCAATAACATCTCTCTTTCATAACTTCAAAATCCTGTGGATGGGCTACCTTAGATGTATAGGTCTTCTCTATATCTTCCTTGTACAACTTGATCTGTAGCTCTTGCTGAGTGCGCATCTCCATCAGGGCCTCAGCCAGCCGGCTGTCAAAGTCCTCCTGTTTTCCATTACTCAGCTCTACAATGCGGGACTCATGACGTCTCTTGGTCTCTTTCAGCTCCTTTAAGAGTTTTACCAACAAAACAAAGTCTTTACAACTAGTTTCTTAGACCCCTAAGCATTATCCTGGATCAATAATGATTATGTAGGGTAATCTAAATCTTAATCTGACTGGGATAAATTCCGGGCCTATGACTGCTACTTGTTTAATACAAATTAGTCACAGATGTCAAAAATGATGATTTTACAATAGTTGTCATCATAATAGCCTGACATCTGACTTTTTTGTCATTTTGCAGACACTTTCAGACAGTCTGACCTCATTGTAGAGGTTCTTCTGGAACTCCAGCTCTTCCTTAAGGGTCTGGATGCGATTTTCTCCATCTACTCTCCTTAGCATCTCATCTTGCAACTGCTTCTTAGCATCACTCAGGCTGGTCTCCAGCTGATCAAAAAGAAAAATAAGATGTTTAGATATGACTGACTTTCACACCCAGGTACGCAAGCATGATCCGGCTGTTATCACATAAACCTGACTTGTGTATGCAAAAAATATACTTTGCAAGGGAAACCCCCCCACAAACACAGACATTGAGAAGAGATGGTTTATATCACTGTTCAACAGATCAAGACATTAAATTAGAATGAACTGGAGTGACAAAAGTCAGTGACTCTCAAAAACAATGGTGAGATGCAATACTGCATAGAACCGTAACAATGGTGAGTTCACCTTGGCTAGCTGGGTCTTCAGGTCCCTGACTTCAGCCTCCAGGTTGCGTTTCTCTCCTAGGGCAGTGGTCAGAGACGCATCCTTAGAGTTCAACAAAGCCTCCAGGTCCTTCAGACGGAGGAGTGCCCCGGCCAGGTCAGACTCCTTCTTTGTGTTCCTGAGATGGAATGAATTTGCTGGATTCATTGTTTTTTTTTTTTAGACTCATAACATTTTACATATAGCACATAAATGTTTCAACAACTGTATCCACTAACCTCATCCCCAAGTGCAAATAAGGATCACATACTCTTTTAACTTAGCTTATGATATATTACAATATAGTAAAATATTTGAAAAATGTAGTAGAAATATATTTTAACCGTTTCCTTATTTAATTCATAAAGATATTTCAATGGGCTATTTTAGAGAAAGGGAAGCCTGAGACCGGAAGGGTGTTTCCAGCCCTGTGCTGTGATTCATGTTTTTATCTATACCCAGCTAGTGTGATGCGTCCGGCTGCCACAAGCCACAACTCTCTGTGTTTGGCTAAGACGTTGCCATGGCAACCCTCCAGGCTTTGCCAAACACCATCTCAATATTTATGGAAAAAGAACAGAGGCGGGTATAGGAACACTCCAAACACTGCCACGTATTCTCCATTTAGCCTACGTCCCAAATGGAACCATATGTCCTACACAGCACACCACATCAGAGCCCTGGTCAAACACTAATAGGGTGCCATTTGGAAAGCAGATATAAGGACTGTGGTGAGCAGAAATGGGAAAGCATTAGTCACTGAGGCTGGATGCTGTACAGTGGGAGCGGATGGGAGCTATTCTCTTCTGGCAATGATTTAGGGTAATATGTAGATGGATGGTCTGAGCAGTGTTCACGATTGTGAAAATGAAGACATTTACAGCTTACCGCATAGGTTCAATGTAGCTCAGCTGGTAGAGCATTATGCTTGCAACAAGAGGGTTGTACGAAAATGTGTTTGTTCACTCACTACTGGAAGTTATTCTGGTTAACAGCATCTGTTAAATTACTCAAATTAAAATCTTATTTAGAAGCTGTTTCACTTTGACACACAGTACTCCCAAAATCCTAATTGTGTAAGTTTTTATTTAATTACCTACCTGCTTATTGATGATAAGTGACAAATATTTACAAACCCAAATGTGAATAGGGTTGTATTCAATTGTATGTGAGGTCAAAGACTATTTAAGTCAGAATCAGAACAATGTCTTCAAAAGCTTTTACAGTACCCACATAAAATAAATGTGGAGGCAATACAAAACATCTGAATGTTCAGATCTTAAAAAATGCTATATTTCCATAGTGTTGTTTCGATCCACAATAAATTGTTTGCATCTCAGTATGCCAAAGGCTGGTTTAACAAAGAGAAATGTTAGAAGGGTTGAGTCCAGAATGCCTCCCTATTTCCTATGCGGTGCACAACTTTGGACCAATTGGGAACTACATTGAAAACTTTGACGTCTTAAACATATTTGGGTGAGTCAGGCAGCCCAAATTGGAAAGTAGGATGTCAAGGCATGGAAAGTCTGAATCCAATGCTTAACCATTTACATTTACCCATAACAAAATGAACACGTAGACACACATCACATACACATTTAAAAGTTTCAGTGAATATAACCCTAGCTCTTCTGCTTATCACAGAATGGTGATATTTTACTCTAATAGCTCCTGTTACTAATTGTAAAAATAATGGTAATACAATTAAAAAAATTCACACTAACATACACAGCCAGTCCATAAAAGTCTCTGTGATTGATGAAATAACAGTGGTATCTGGCACCAAAATGTTAGCAACAGATCCTTGAAGTCCTATAAGTTGTGAGGTGAGGCCTCCATGGATCGAGCACATCCCACAGATGTTTGATTGAATTGAGATCTGGGGAATTTGGATGCCAAGTCAACACATTGAACTCGTTGTTGTGTTCCTCAAACCATTTCTGAACTATTTTGGTTTTGTTGCAGGGCGCATTATCCTGCTGAAAGAGGCCAATGCCATCAAGAAATACCGTTGCCATGAAAGAGTGTGTAACAATGCTCAGGTAGGTGGTACGTGTCAAAGTACACACAAATGGAACCTTGGCAGGACCCAAGGTTTCCCAGCAGAACATTGCCCAAACCATCACACTGCCTCTGCCGGCTTGCCTTCTTCCCATAGTGCATCCTGGTGCCATGTGTTCTCCAGGTAAGAGACACACACACACTTGGCCATCCATTTGATGTAAAAGAAAACGTGATTCATCAGACCAGGCCATCTTCTTCCATTTCTCCGTGGTCCAGTTCTGATGCTCACATGCCCATTGTAGGCGCTTTCGGCAGTGGACAGGGGTCAGCGTTGGCACCCTGACTGGTCTGCAATTACGCTGCCCCATACACAACAAACTGCAATGCCCTGTGTGTTCAGACACCTTGAGCTACATTAGCTCGTCTGTGGGATCGGACCACATGGGCCAGCCTTTTCTCCCCACATGCATCAATGAGCCATGGCTGCCCATGATCCTGTTGCCAGTTCACCGCTTTTCCTTCCTTGGACCACTTTTGATAGGTACTGACCACTGCAGACTGGGAACACCCCACAAGGGCTGCAGTTTTGGAGATTCTCTAACCCAGTCGTCAAGCCATCACAATTTGGCCCTTGTCAAAGCCGCTCAGATCCTTACACTTGCCCAATTTTCCTGCTTCTAACACATCAACTTTGAGGACTGAATATTCACTTGTTGCCTAATATACTGACAGGTGCCATGATAACCAGATTATCAGTGTTATTCACTTCACCTGTCAGGGGTAATAATGTTATGGCTGATTGGTGTATATTGCTATCCTATGGGGACCAGAACCCCTGTTACCTAACCCTTACCCCAACATTAACCTCAATAACTCAAACAAAATCCTTTAACTTAACGCTAACACCTAACCTGAACCTAACCCCTAATGCCAAAACCCACATTCTAACACTAACCCCAGTTAACCCTAAACCTAAACACAACATTGGGGGGGACAACCATAAATGGTGTCCTATGCCCAGGCTGGGGGGGGGCATTTGGTTGGCTTGATAACAATTATAAATGTTTCAGTCAATGTTAGTCAGTCAAGGGATTCATGTTTTTTTACTCTTTGCTGTTTTTGCTGGTCCGCGTAAGCAGAGCCGGCCTAAAAGAGCAAATGTCTCTTATTGAGTGAGTGAGTGAATGCCTGACTGACTACCCCTTGTTAAATAGCGTAGTGGTTAGAGATGCAGGCTCCAGAACAACAGGTCCCACGCTTGCCTCCTGTAATAGTCAAAACACATTAGGCCTGAGGTTCAGGACAGAAAAAAAGTCACTGGCTACAAACCTATGTAGCTACATAATAGGAAGCCTAAAATAAAATGGTTCTGGTGGATATTAGGATTTGTTCAGGATAGACAAACACTTCGCTGGCTTCACGATTCTCTCGTTTTTTCACTTGACAAAAAAAAAAAAAAAGTTATCGTTAGTGATGGCCATTCGAGGCTTCATTACTTCTTCTAGCAGCAGGATATTATGCTAGCAGTGCTAACTCAGATTTTATTTTTCAAAATAAAAGCCATCATTGAACTACATAGGTTAATATAGTTAATCTAGTCTGTACATTTTGTTAAATGTCCGTTCCAATGTTTTTCTTGTCTGTTCTTTTTCACAGACTAGATTGTTAACTATATTGCCTTATACATTTCAATGATGGCTTTTATTGTGATCAAGAAAATCTGAGTGCTGCCAGCATAATATCCTGCTGCTAAAATTACGCTAACGAAGTCTTGAATGGCCATCACTAGTTATTGACACCTATATTGACAGGTACTGTATCTATGTCATTCACGAATGGCTAATTAGCTGTTAAAACGGCCATTGGCAAAAGAGAATTTGTTCAGGATAGACAAAAACCTTGCTGGCTACAACCTTGAGTAGCTACCTTATGGGAAGCCTAAAATGAAACTGTTTACTGTTATATTGCGACTATTTCTGGTGGATTTTCAAATTATGTCTCAGGATTTGTTCAGGATAGACAAACACTTCGCTGCCTACACGATTCTCTCGTCTTTTCACTTGACGAAAAAGTCAGTTATCATCACCTATATTGATATAGTAGTTACTGTATCAATGTTTTTCAGGATTGGCTAATAAGTTGTTAAAACGGCCAGTGGCAAAAGCCATAAAGTTCATAGATGCCATTTGTGGTGGAGGTAAACTTAATAAAAAACGTTAATCAGTTTAACACAATGCTTAATGGTGTCTAGCGACATATTACTTACTAATAAGCTTTTAAAACGGCCAGTGGCAAAAGTCATACAGTTCATAGATATTATTTGTGGTGGCGGTGAACTTAATAAGAAACGTTACTCAGTTTCACACTAGTTAATGGTGTCTAACAAAATATTAAAACTTGGTGTGATGTTAATGAGTGAAAATGATATTATGTCAAGAGGCTATACTAATACCCAGCAAATGTGCAGTTCGGTGGCGTAGTGGTTAATGACTCTGTTTTTCACGTGAGCGACCTGTGTCAGATTCTTGAGAGGGCAGCCATGCTTATCACATTCTACTGCGAGCCGGCTGAACTAGGCTTGCCTGGTTTCTTGTTTATACATCATTATGATTAAACCTTTTTCTGTAAAAATGGTTTGTTCTACCAAAAGCCAATCAGTGATACCCTAACACCAACAGGCAATCAGGGCAATACCCTAAACACTAGATAGTATTTATTAAGTAAAAAAAAAAAAAAAAACTTCAGTGCCAGTGGAATGTCATTTTATCATTTTTGGAGCACGCAGCTACTTCCCAGGCAATCCCGTTCCAGCCAATCGCCTTCTGCAAGGCAGGCTTTCCTCCTTGGCTTATTTTGTGAACATGTATTTTAACTGGATGATATTATACAGTGGGAAGAACAAGTATTTGATACACTGCCGATTTTGCAGGTTTCCCACTTACAAAGCATGTAGAAGTCTGTAATTTTTATCATAGGTACTCTTCAACTGTGAGTGACGGAATCTAAAACAAAAAAATTATTTTATTGCATGACATAAGTATTTGATACATCAGAAAAGCAGAACTTAATATTTGGTACAGAAACCTTTGTTTGCAATTACAGAGATCATACATTTCCTGTAGTTCTTGACCAGGTTTGCACACACTGCAGCAGGGATTTTGGCTCACTCCTCCATACAGACCTTCTCCAGATCCTTCAGGTTTCGGGGCTGTCGCTGGGCAATACTAATAATTGCACCAACTGTTGTTGCCTTCTCAACAAGCTGCTTGCCTATTGTCCTGTAGCTCACCCCAGCCTACAATTTTATCCCTATCTACAATTTTATCCCTGATGTCCTTACACAGCTCTCTGGTCTTGGCCATTGTGGAGAGGTTGGAGTCTGATTGAGTGCGTAGACAGGTGTCTTTTATACAGGTAACGAGTTCAAACAGGTGCAGTTAATACAGGTAATGAGTGGAGAACAGGAGGAGAACCTGTTAGTTTTTCTTAAAGAAAAAATTAAGTATTTAAAAATCATACAATGTGATTTTCTGGATTTTTGTTTTAGATTCCGTCTCTCGCGGTTGAAGTGTACCTATGATAAATATGACAGACCTCTACATGCTTTGTAAGTAGGAAAACCTGCAAAATCGGCAGTGTATCAAATACTTGTTCTCCCCACTGTATATAGCATAAGTATGCCATAAGGAGCGATGTTTGCTAACTGTAAGAAACTGTAATGGCAGCTAGAGACCAGGACGACAGTCAATTCTTCACCTGTCTACTACAGAATAAACAAAACAGCAAAGCGAACGACGGCTTAGACCAACTCTCTGTAGCTAGCTACCAGGAACCTTAACCTAACGTTAGTAAGGCTAAGAAGAACGCTTTTTTTTCATCAGGTAATTCAATTTTTCATATTTTCATTCGGAACATGATTCTCTATCGGCATTGCGGAACCACTTTCTGACAGGTGAGTAATTGCAAAATGCTTTAATTGTTTTTTTACTGAAAAAATCCTACATAGTGCAGCTTAAAAATAAAAAACTTATTTAACCAATACATTTGTCTAATTACAGTACTGTAGCTATCTGGCTAAAACATTGCAACCATGCCACCATGCAACCAAAACTAGGAGCACAGAAATGGAAGGACAAATCTAAAAGAGAACGACTATGTGTAGCAGTTAAGTAATGGCTGATTGGGACTGAGTAGGTTATGAATTGAAAAGAGGTGACAATTAAATACCTGTGTTGGAAACAAAGGGATTTGAATGTGGCCGAATTAAAACATTAAGCAATAAAACGTTTTTTAGACAGTAATATAATTACTATTAATTAAATGTTTTTGGCCGGTGGTTTGGGTCCTAAACGTTCAATTCTGTCCCAGGCCCTGTCATTCCTGTTGGCGTCCCTGCTAGTAGGAACAAAAAAAACGGTAGGGACCACTTTGTCAGGTTTAATTGCCTTTGAGGGGACTAATAGTATTTTGAACCTGGATCTTCACGCACGCACACACACAGGCACGCATAAACATACACTGTACCTGGCCTTAAGCTCCTTATAGTCCTCCCGCACTTTGCCCAGCTCCAGCTGCAGGCGTGCGCGCTCCTTGGCCACCGAGTCCAGTGTCTGCCGGGCATCAGCTAGCTCGGCCTCATAAGCGGCCTTCATGCCCGTCAGCTCCCGGCTGATCTCGGTCTCCGACTCAGTAATGCGCAGCCGCAGCCCCGCATTCTCCGATTCCAGAGAGCGCACCTTGTCTATGTAGACGGCCAATCGGTCGTTGAGGTTGCACAAGTCGTCCTTCTCTTGAAGACGCGTGATGCGGTTTGGGGAGAGAGGCGAGCTCTCGACGCGAGGAGTTCGACTCTGGTTGGGTGTCGCCATTATAGGTCAAAGTAACCCGGTACTCTATGCAGTAGTATATGGATGGAGTCTTTGAACATTCATGTAATTGCAACAAAAACACAACTAAAAATAAACTAATACAGCATAGGCAGACTTATTGGGGGGAAAAAAGCAAATTTTAACTGTATAAGTATAAATATCAGCAGAACATTGTTTTTGCTACATTTAAAAAGACATTGCTGCTGTTATTTCATCAATCACAAATTCATAACAATATTTATTGAAAACTTTAAATTAAAGGAGTACATTCTGGTCTGATGACTGAATGTTAACTACATTAAAAAAGGATATAATATATAACCCTTCATAGGAAATTATAAACTCCACGAATAACTAACATTGTTGACTCAATTTAATTGTTCTGTTTAAAATGGCTCAGATACAGATAAAGTATAATAATTACCTTTAAAGTTGATGTGGAAAATGTAATGTATATCTGAATTCGTCAGTTGCTCACCTTGTCTTTCAGACTGTGAAAAAGCTATGTACTGTTCCCTCCCAGCCTAATAACACTGTCTGAGAACCAGACTTCTCAGTGCCCATAGGCCTGTTTGACCAGGAGATTGAAAAGAACCATAGAGATGGAAAGAGGTCTCATCTGCTCCGCTGAGAATGAATCTGTGCTTACCTTTGCATGGGCAAAAATATTGAAGCTACAGTGCCTGCATGCGAATGGTTCATCAGGAAACAACAATCAATGACCAACTGGGTATTTAGCAGAAGTCAGACATTTAAAATTAGAAGTTCATCTTACCTTGACTACATTAAAATTGAGGATGACATTAAAACAGTTATGTACATGCTGGAACATAATTTGAAATGATGTCCAAATTTGGGTCACCAGAGTTAATTTTTTAGGGCTATTACACAGGTGCGGAGTGCACCACTTGGTTAAAATTTTATTTTGAAAGTTCTATATTGAATAAAAGTGTGACAATCTGTTGTTCATTCAATGCTTTTATTTGAATTCCCTTCAGTTCAAAATACATGTAAAATTTGGTTGTACCACCTTTTTTATTTAAATTTGTATCAGGTCAAGCTGCCTGCAAAGTGTATGCCTAAATATTTCAGTTTCATTCAATGCATGTTTTTTTAGGTGAGCCAAAAAGGATTTGACAACACCATAAATATTTCACAAAATGTTTGCAAGAAGCTTGTTTAAATATATTGGGGTCTTCATGAACACATTATTTACTTTATCTTTTATGAGAATGTATTAATATTCTTTGTTTCTAACCTAATCCAATCTGTATGCAGTTGAACTTATTGCACCCACTACTGAGTTGCTAGTCTTTTTCAGAAAGTACTTCTCAGTAGCAAGTCTAGGCATTATATGGATGATAAAATTAGATTAGATTCAACTTTGTCATTGAACAAGTACAAGTACAGTACAATGAAATGCAGTTTGCATCTAACCATAAGTGCAAATAGAGGAGGGCAGAAAAATAATTTATATGTATGTATAAGAGGAATGTATAGATGCGCAGTTTATGCAAATGCATTACATATGGCAGTCCAAAATGTGCAGTGGAAAATGTACAAATGTACAGAACATTTACAAGTATTAAGTATAATAAATGTGCAAGTGGGATATATAGCTGTGTGGGTACAATTGGCAATACTCAATAGCATTCGGAATTTGCAATCGAGGCAAATTGAAGGAGCAGGGTAGCATGTTCAATTGAAATGAAGGGATAGCAGCAATGAGGTTCCCGATGTAGACATGTGTATGTAATAATTGAAAATGCAAGTACAGTGGCAGTTCTAAATATGCAATGAGGGCACGTTTAAGGTGCATTTTGGCATGTGTAAATGAAATACAGGAATAGCAGCAATTAAATCAACAACTGAAAATTTCCTTATCAGACTTAAGGCAGTGACAGAGTTCAATAGTACCAAGTGTGGGTATAGTTAGTGATGGGAAGTCACAGAGTTCAGCAGGGTTACAGTAGATGGAAAGAAACAGTTCCTGAGCCTGCTGGTGCGAGAACGGAGAAACATGTACCATCTGCCTGATTCGAGGAGGGCAAACAGTTTGCGGCATGGATGTGAAGGGTCCCTGGTGATGTCTGCGCAGACACCGCTTGCGCTGGAGGTCTACAATGGCTGGCCGTTTTCAACACCCGTTGCAGGGTCTTCTGGTCGGACTGGGTAGACGCTGGGCCTTGCAATGTACTCTTGGTCAAAAATACTGCAATAGTTGGTTGTCCTCTCAGCTGGATCCCAATTGGTAATCTTTTACATTCCACAAACATGCTTACTGTGACTTGCATGTCTGATGTGGACCAGCCTTTGTGGAATTAAGACCACACTGTTCATTTGCAATATATGTAGATAATGAATTTGTTTAGCACTCTGTGAAAGCTTCAGATTTGTGACTTTGAGTGCAACAACCTTGTCTCTGTCACTAACAAACACACTCAAAGGTGTGTATTGCTCACATTTATGTAAAAAGGCATGCTGGACTAAATGGAAATAAGAATTAAAACTAAGAAATAAATGTAAAAGAAAATACAGGTTAAACCAAATTAGTTGATGTACATCTGAAATATGTGAAACCTGCAGTAGGTAGACTCCTGTGTCAATTGCTGCTATGCACAGCTGATTGAAAATCATTTTACTAAATCTAAATTGTAGGACAGTCTATATCATAAAATATTGGGTCACAACTGAATTATCATTGTCAAATTTGGGCCCTGTTTTTGTGGACCACAGCTAAGCATTTGGAAAGGACTAGGCTAATGATTCTTTGGGGGGGAAAAAACATATTCCAGCATGGATATTGGCACTGAAAGCCTCCTCCATTTTGGATTCTATTGTCTGATTCTCCCTAAAGACTCCGTTGGTCACGTGAAGACAACTTGAACCAGGATGTCAGGCAACTCCAAGTTATATTTCTGGTCACAAATTTAACAATATTTTTTTTAAACGTAAACAGTTAAAAAACAGTTAAAAATACCATTTCGTAGTTTGTAAAATGACAACTCTTTGGCTAAAGACTGCACTCCAATCCACAAAATCTAATTACTAGATCCATAATAACATCCACAGACACCTCCACACAAATTCTAAGCACACAGCCAACTCAACGCAGGAGTGGGACAAGTCTGTGAATGTCCTTGAGTGGCCCAGCCAGAGTTGGGACATGTACCCTATCATATGTCATCCTGAAAATGGCTGTGCAATGATGTTCCAAATCCAACCTGACTGAACTTGAGAGGAAATGCAGAGAAGAATTAAGTTACAATTTCAAAGTTGAAAGTAAATTCTGATTGTATGATAAATACATTTTACCCCTCATTTTACCCCTCAGAAGCGAAAAAGCGCTGCACACTACTACATTACTGAAAATATTGCCCTCCTGCTAGATTTTTTAATTCCTTCAATAATTATGGAAAAAGATTAGCTTAAGCATGGTGATGGCCTCAATGGCACTGCTGATGATGGAATACATTCAATAATGGCTCGGTTTGAAAGATGAGACCTCTTTCCATCTTTATGCTGAGACCTTTTCTCTCAGCTCCTCCTTTCTACTTTCCTACCCTCTCACTATATTGTGGGCGTGACCTTTGAGAATGAATTTGGAATGTTGTCTTGCCAAGCAATGCTTTCATTCAAGGCTGTGCAACATTACGGCTTAGTAGTCAGCATTCAATTCCATTAACGATTTTTTACATTTTTAGCCGCATTTGGTTTTTAACAGATATGTTACCACTGAGTACTACTGAGTATAACTCCTAATTTTGTTGAAAGCATTTCAAATTCATAAACACTACATATAAAAATGTACTAAAGTTAAATGGGATGTTACTGTTTTCATAGGATGTTGAACAATATTAACATCTTGTAGCAGGCATACACTACCATTCAAAAGTTTTTGGTCACTTAGAAATGTACTTGTTTTTTTAATTAAAGCACATTTCCTGTCCATTAAAATAACATCAAATTGATCAGAGATACTGTGTAGACATTGTTACTGTAAATGACTATTGTAGCTCGAAACAGCTGATTTTCAATGGAATGCCTATATAGGTATACAGAGGTCCATTATCAGCAACCATCACTTCTGTGTTCCAATAGCACGTTGTATTTGCTAATCCAAATATATAATTTTAAAAGACTAATTGATTATTAGAAAACCCTTTTGTTTTTTTATGTTAGCACTGCTGAAAACTGTTGTGCTGATTAAAGAAGCAATAAAACTGACCATTTAACAAGTTGAGTATCATCAGCATTTGTGAGTTTGATTATTTGCTCAAAATGACCAGAAACAAAGAACTTGCTTCTGAAACTTGTCAGTCTATTATTGTTCTGAGTAATAAAGGCTATTCCATTTGAGAAACTGCCAAGAAACTGAAGTTCTCATACAACAATGTGTAGTACTCCCTTCACAGAACAGCGCAAACTGGCACTAACCAGAATAGAAAGAATAGTTGGAGGCCCCGACAAATACATTGGAGTATCTAGTTTGAGAAACAGTCACATGTCCTCAAATGGGAGCTTCATTAAATAGTACCCGCAAAACATCAGTCTCAATGTCAACAGTGAAGAGGCAACTTCGGGATGCTGACCTTGTAGGCTGAGTTCTTCTTCTGCCCTGTGTCTGTGTTCTTTTGCCTATCTTAATCTTTTCTTTTTATTGGCCAATCTGAAATATGGCTTTTCCTTTGCAACTCTGCCTGGAAAGAGAGCATCCCAGAGTCGCCTCTTCATTATTGACATTGAGACTGGTGTTTTGCAGGTACTATTTAATGAAGCTGCCAACACCTACTGTAACACTAAATTCTTTCATCATTTGTCCTCTCTGGTCTTCATTTAAAAAGGAGGAGATTCTTTAGTAGTGAAAGTATCTCCTCCCTGAAAGTAAAGTGTCAGACCATTGAGAAATGTTGTACTCATTTTCTTTGTCAATGTCTAGGCTGGTCTGGGGTCTAAATTACTTACTTGTGTGTGACCGACTGCAGATTGAGGCAAACAAGACCAGGAGCTGGGTTTGATAGCTGTAGTGTGCTGGCTGTAACAGAAAGATATCACAGTAAATAACAGGCTTTTGACAAATTGGTCACAGCATTCACTGCTCATCAGTTGCATCTTTGGAATCTTTTGTGATCACAGTGTAAATTTACACTAAGATATAAAGCATGAGTAAATTAAAGACACAAAACGGATACAGCAAAGTGACATACCTGTAGCAGAAAGACAAGGCTTTGAACAAGAAAGGCATGGCATTAACTAACGTGACAGATTACATGATATCTTTCAACTAAGTGCAACACATTTCCAGGTTACACAAGTGATGGGAGAAACGAAGCTTTCCGAGCCAATTGAAACAATTGCATTAAAAAAAGATTCTGTTTCGAAACACTGCACGCTGGCGACATCCACTTGTCAAATACGACTAATGCAAATGGAAGACTCAGGAAAACCAGGCAAGCCTAGTTCCGCCTGCCCGCAATTAGAATGGATGAATGTTATTGCCCAGGCTTGATTTGATCTGCGGTTTACTATGTGACAGACTGTGTTTTTAACCACTACGCTATTGAAACAGTGGGTTCGGGTGCATGTGATACGTGTGTAGAGATGTGGTGTCTGTTTATTCCTTGCATTGTCAAACCAATTAGTCAAAACTCCATGGTTCTCAAAACTAGTTCCCTACATCAGTTAACATCCAAACCAACAACAGGTATACCATGATTGTTACGCTACATTCAACATGTTAAATTAGAAAGAGATTACTGTAGATGGCTAGCTAATATCTTTGATGACTTTAATGAAAACAATGACTCTAATCACTCCATGGCTTGTTTGTTTCTTTACAAAACAATGACAGTTGAATAGCCAACCACTGCTATGTAAATCAAGAGCAATAACCTTGGCAGAAGATAACCCTCCACATACGACGCCCCACATCAAGAGTGATTAACTGCTTTTGCCTTTGAACTTTGGAATCTGTGACTGCGATGAAAGGTCAAAAGTGTTATTAGAAATGTATTTTTTAATGTATGGTAATCTATGACTGGATGTCAATAGGTCTTCTAAGTAAGTCTTGAGATGAAAGATGGAGAGTGGCAGAGCAAGGGAGGGGATTTTAGCAGGTGGTTCCGGGGCTTCATTTCTCTGGGAGGAGAAGGTGAGCAGAGGTGTTGGGTTACTTGAGATGCTACCTTAGACGAGCTGTTTTTCAGAGTACCAAATAAATAAGAGTTAAGCTTCCTGCTGTTCTGGAGTTAAATTTGTGTTTAAGTTCAAGATCTGTATAAGAATCAATAATGGCATTTATGCTTAGTGACACACCGGTGACAGCCCTGAGGTCGCAGAATGGAGGATCGAAAAGAATACATTCCAGAAATATATAATGCTCCAAATATGTTTTTTTTGTTTATTTGTGTAGAACTCAAATACCTCCCTTAAAGCTGCTGATGGATCAGGATGACATGCCAAATGGAAACATGGTCGGCTTTGTGTTTGATTACCTGGCTTCTAAAGTGAAGTTGTACACTTTATCCATAGGAACCGAACATACAAACGCAATATTAGGCTTGGATATGTTTAAACAGGTGTTGACTATGAAATATGTTACCTCAACTGTGATCCCACAGATTGTATGTTGCAAATTAATAACACTTATGGGTGATTTCTTCCCCCCAGGGTGTAAGATTATCCCATGACAGATGTGCTGATTAGGGCTGGCCAGTGGTAGTTCCTGTGATTATAAATTATTAACAAATAAATAAAACTCTGGGGATGTTGTCTTCCCATGGTATAAGATTATCCATGGATATGTTTTTAACAGATGTGTCTATGATGATTAGGGTTAGTTTTCAGCTCCTCCCAAGGGGGAGTGTTACAACCTCTTTGCGGCCTTTACTCCTTAATACATGGAAAAGGTTTTGAATTAGTCAATATGTCAGCTAGAATAAAGATGCATTCTGCCCAAAATTGACTGGCTTTACAGATACAGATATTGATATTATCATTCATAGACTACTGGATAATTTAGAGTGCGAGATCAATAGTGATAATAACATTAAATATATTTACAATCCAATAAATTCACTATTAAGGAGCCAGGAATGCATTCAAATTCAGAATTTCCCCTGTTCATTTAAAAAGGTTTAAATGAACAGGGATCATTTAAACCTTTGATTGGAGTTTACGAATGGGTGCTATGTGTCCCGTACAGCTCCAGACTTTACTACGGAGTTTGAAGAAAATGGAAAAGTGCTGAGATCCATATGAGTGGCATCCGAAAGACAGGATACGAAAATTTGAATCTTCATATTAGGATCTGTGACATAAATGTTGACGCAACGGTTATGGCTAAATCTCACATGTACGTTACAACTGGGATAATAGTTGTTTGGGTACAAATGATGGGTACACATTTCAAAATGGTATTCAAGATGTGCAAACTAGGCAGATGAAGGAGTGATGTATTAAAGTAGCATGTGCCCACGAGATGCAGAGATGGCAGCAATGCGGTCTTGAGGTAGACGTGTGTGTAACAACTGTAAGAATGCTGGCACAATGGCAACTCTAAATGTGCAAAGAGGCAAATTGAATGTACAAGGTATATGTGCAACTGAAATGCAGGGATAGCAGCAGTGAAGTTCCTAACAACTTTAAACTTCCATTATCAGATGTAGCATGGCAGTGTCAGAGTAATACCAAGGGAGTAGTGCAACAAGGTCCCAGAGAGGCGGGGGGTATGGTAAGTGATGGGTTACGTCGTTCAGCAGGGTTACAATAGATGGGAAGAAACTGTTCCTGAGCCTGCTGGTGTGGGGTGCAGGACCTAAGAGACCTGTGCCGCCTGCCTGATGGAAGGCAGGCAAACAGTTGGTGGCATGGGTGTGAACGGTCCCTGATGATCCCGCATGCCCTGTGCAGACACCGCTTCCGCTGGAGGTTTGCGATGGCAGGAAGCTGGGCACCAGTGATGTACTGGCCGTTTTTTTATGGCCTTCCGGTCGGCTATGGAGCAGCTGCTAAACCACACTGTGGCGTAGTGTAAGGGAAATTTCATTGATAAGAACTCTTAATGGAATTAATTACAGAGATTAAATAATCTTGGCACAATTATGGTTTAATTTACTTGCATTGAGAGACGCATCAAAAACTTACAAAATAAATCTGTGAGGAATCTCTGAGGAAAAAACAGAACAGTCAGTATTTATTACAGTTAAAAGGGATGAGATAAGATACTGCCCAGCTGTCTTATGTCAACAACACATAGGTTTTACCCAAAGGGCGTGCTGTCCTCCCACCTTATCCCAAGGAACTAAAAACACTGCTTATTCATTCTCTAAAGACAACATTTGTTCATATATGTTCACCCAAATAGGGGCAAGGGGAATATCATAAAACACAGTCAACCACATTCCTGAAAAACAGAGTACGGTTCCCCTTTTGGTTCAGGCAGAATAACAGATGGTCATAGTACCCACTGATATCATTTAGACATGTCACCCTGGAGCCGCCGCCTCGTCCTGCGGCGCCCTCTCCTGCCCTGGAGCTGCCGCCTCATCCCGCGGAGCCCTCTCCTGCCCTGGAGCTGCCGCCTCATCCCGCGGAGCCCTCTCCTGCCCTGGAGCCGCCGCCTCGTCCCGCGGCGCTCTCTCCTGCCCTGGAGCCGCCGCCTCGTCCCGCAGCGCTCTCTCCTGCCCTGGAGCCGCCGCCTCGTCCCGCGGCGCCCTCTCCTGCCCTGGAGCCGCCGCCTCGTCCCGTGGCGCCCTCTCCTGCCCTGGAGCCGCCGCCTCGTCCCGCAGCGCCCTCTCCTGCCCTGGGGCCGCCGCCTCGTCCCGCGGCGCCCTCTCCTGCCTTGGAGCCGCCGCCTCGTCCCGCGGCGCCCTCTCCTGCCTTGGAGCTACCGCCTCGTGCCGCGGCGCCCTCTCCTGCCCTGGAGCCGGCTCCTGACCCTCCGCCGGCTCCTGATCTGCCGCCTGGCCCTCCGCCATCTCCTGGCCCTGCGCCGGCTCCGGGCCCTCCGCTGGCTCTCCCAGCTCCTGATCTTCCGCCTGGCCCTCCGCCATCTCCTGGCCCTCCGCTGGCTCCAGGCCCTCCGCCGGCTCTCCCGGCTCCTGACCCTCCACAGGCACCTGGCCCTCCGTCAGCTCCTGACCCTCCGCCGATTCCGCCTCCCGGCGGCTTCGCATCCCCGGCCCGTTCCAGCCACTCCGGGTGCTGAGCCTCCACCTGTCCTGGTGCCATCATCCCGCCCTCCCCCACTGGGTTGTTCCCGGTCTTGCGGTCGGGAGCCCGTGCCTTTGGGGGGCCCGTACACATCCAGTTCCCATCATTCCACAAACACATCCCGGACTTGTCTTTGTGTCAACTATTCACACCAGGTCCCAATCATCTCGTTAGTATGTGTTTAAATGTTTCCCCTCTTCTCCCCACATTTGTCGATCATTGTTGTTGCTGTCTGTATGGCTACTTGTGTTTCGTTTGCTGTTTAAAGATTAAGCTCCCTTATTTTCCTTAAGTTTATTTTTGTATGCTCTGTGTTTGTTTTCATTAAATAAGGCTACATCGAATATATCCGCATGCGCCTGGTTCCTCCACTACCACCATTGTTACATAAAGGCCATTCTATCACCTAATAACTACAGGCGACAATACAAAGCCTACTCTAGTGGGTCCATCCAGTGGTTGGAGGCTGAGACAAAAAACATCTTTATTCAGCATAACTTAAAGGGGGGTGATTTTTTTTGGAGCTTATCATTCTGATGGCTGTGCAGTCATCAATGTTGTTGGGACAGCTTTTGAGTACAACGCATGTTTCTTTCACAGGTTTACATCCTGATTTTTGCCACAGTAAATGTGTGCTTTAACCCAAAAGAGCTTTGGTGACATGTATCTAGAGTTCCAAGAGAAACGGAAATCCTTAGTGTGATTATAGTCTGAAAGTGATGCTTTTGTGGGAGCATGAGTGGGCTCAGTTGAAAAGGTCAGACCCTCAGGTTGGAGCTTTTATGGATAATTTTGGCATGCAAGAAACCCTTGACCCTAGAGAGGCCTTATTTGGTATTTTGACTATATAGGCAAACTATTTTGGTCTGATTAAGGCAAAAATGTTCCCTCCTCTGGGTTTGTTTCTTCTGGTGTTACCATTCCATGGTCCTAATGGAAAGCTTTTCTTTTCTCTTTACCACCCATGCAACAACAACAATAATCTGCAACATCCCTGTGATCATTCTGATGAAGAGAGAGCTCTGACAGGTATATGGGTTACAGAGGAGTTCAATAAGGCCCTAGAGAAAGATTACATTGTGGCAAAAATCTATGAAGTGTGGACCTTTGTCAGAAAATCTGATACTGAAATGGGTTTTCTCAGAAGGGTGGCTGGCTTCTCCCTTAGGGATAGGGTGAGCCACTGCTCCTATGCATCGAAAGGAGCCAGTTGAGGTGGTTCGGGCATCTGGTAAGGATGCCCCCAGGACGTCTCTCTAGGGAGGTAATACATTTAAAAACTTTTGATATTTTCTATCAAAACAATCTACCATGACATCATTACTTGTTAAATCATTACTATTAAGTGGGATATAACATCTTCATATGAAAATACTATGATGGCCACAGGTTGTAGAAAATTCCTCCTGTACTTGTTTATTACTGCAACATATCTTGAATGCAATTATTTTATAGATTTGGGAAAATTAGAAAATCCCAGGGGAAATCTGTAGGAATTGAAAGAATTTGTGATTTTTCTGCCAAGTCACGGTGAGTCAGTGTTCGCCTGGCATTTATTTTGGATGGGTATTAAAAATGAACATAGCAGGTCTATTAATTCGAGTGTCTGTATTCATTCATCACACGCCCATACTCCACAGCCCAAAAACAGGTTGTCCTGACAAGCAATTCTAGATGCCCTGGGTATGCTGACTGTTTTTATGGTAATTCTTTGAAGTGGGTAAAGGGCATTTCCTTTAAGGCCTGAGAATGGCCCAAATGAATGGCCGTAGATACAAAAACTTTTTTCACAAACAGAATGGCACTCATCACTAAACTAAAATATCCGTCTGATGCAACCATCAGACAAAATGTATCTTTTGCTCTTGACAACTTGATGCTTAAATTAACGACATTTAGGAGTAAACACTGCTGAAAGAAAATGTCATTGTGTGTTGCTCTCAAAAGTTCAACGTTTTGACAATTTCTAGTGTAGGCAGAATGAGATATCAGCCCTCTATTTGCAGCCGGTGGAACGGCTGTGGGGTCGACGACTCCATTCCGCCTCCTGCATCTTTGTTAAACAATCCGGCGGAAAATAGTTTGTATCTACAGAGTAATTGAGTAAACATTCCAACGTCACCCTGTAGGGGTAGGTTGAGCTGTTTTGACTGATGAGTTGATCTCCTAATGTCACATCCTCTTGGGAAAAGATGGTGGCCAGAGGATAATTAATGAGAGCCATCTTGGCATCTGCTGAAATATTGCCGCCATCTTTCTTGGACACTTTGTTGCTGATGTGTAGCGGAGTGTTATTCAGATCCAATTATTGCTCACCGTTACCGGGGATAAAAAATTCTATAGGGCTGTTCTCTGTAAGGGTTGAGATTGGCATGATCTTGACAAATGTACAGTTGTGCTCATAAGTTTGCATACCCTGGCAGAAATTGTGAAATTCTGGCACTGATTTTGAAAATATGACTGATCATGCAAAAAAAAATCTTTCATTTAAGGATAGTGATCATATGAAGCATTTTATTATCACATAGTTTTTTTGTTCCTTTTTAAATCATAATGATAACAGAAATCACCCAAATGGCTCTGATCAAAAGTTTACATAACCTTGAATGTTTGGTCTTGTTACAGACACACAAGTTGACACACACAGGTGAAAATGGTAATTAAAGGTGAATTTCCCACACCTGTGGCTTTTAAATTGCAATTAGTGTCTGTGTATAAATAGTCAGAGTTTGTTTAGCTCTCACATGGATGCACTGAGCTGTCTAGATATTGAGCCATGGGGAGCAGAAAATAACTGTCAAAAGACCTGTGTAATAAGCTAATGAAACTTTATAAAGATGGAAAAGGAAATAAAAAGATATCCAAAGCCTTGCAAATGCCAGTTAGTACTGTTCAATCACTTATTAAAAAGTGGAAAATTCGGAGGTTTCTCGATACCAAGCCAAGGTCAGGTAGTGATGGGCAGAGCGACGCTTTCCAAAACACAAAGACAATCGAAACATTTGTGTTGAGGCTTTACGAAATGCTCGAAACATCTACTTGACAGTGACATCTGCCGGTGAGAAATAAAAATCTGATGTTCAATGTCCATAGAGATGCATTTTCCCACATTAACAGAACGTATTTGAATGTGCTACTTGAAAAGTGAAAGTAAAATATGGGGTTCGCTTGCTTTTCATTTAACCATTCCTCCATCATAATGTTTTGGATGATAAAGGCGAGTGGGTGAGAAGAGTTTCAATCCTATTACTTTTGCAGTAGCCTAAAAAAAAAATTAAGATCAGCGGAATTCAAACCAGGGTGGCCTTGCTCAATAGACAGTGATCCTACTTACTACACCACAAGTGAAACAGACTGATAGGAAACGTTTCTATTTCAATTACTAAATAGAGCTGTGGAATTGTGGATATTGTTGATAGTCTATATATTCCCCCCTTTGGGGCTTCCTCAAGCCCCATAATCTAGGCCTGGGAATGATGAGTGAGGAGGGGAATTCAGTTCCGACAAAAAGAGCTGAAATCGGCTCAATCAGTAAAAAACAACCCCCTCTCTCAATCACCATCCCAGAGGGTTAGGAAGCCAAACCTCTCCCTCCCTTTTGACTGTGAGGAAGTAAAAGACTCTCCAAACCTGTTGATAAATCAATTAAACATAAGTGTAAGCATGTGCAACTTAGTTTCCAGAGCCTTGCAATTGTGTCTCAAATTATTATACATATAAATTATATACATGATATATAGAGAAAAATCAGCACATCAATCACTTGTAATCAGGAATATACATGGGTAATAAAACTTGTAATAAAACCATCATCTCCAACCAACTAAAATCCTCGTATTAAGTTGGCTACCAGCCACCTAGATGCCCTTAACCTTCTTTATATTTTTCAGCACATAAGTTCTCAGTTCCATGGTGTTACGCTGCTATATTATTGTGCTGGGGGATATGAGGAATGCACTTTATAACTTTTCTCAGTCTCCTCCAGTTTTACATTTTAGGAGGAGATGAGGTCCTGGTCCACACCTGCGGAGTACCTGGTTTGGGGGGCCCGTTGCTGTCCCTGTCCTTGTCCACCTGGTCATACTTTTGACCTAGTCTAGAATCAAATAGACTCTGGATTTAGCCCAGAGAAATGTATTTATTATTCCAATTGGACTCTTAATATCTCACCCGGCACAGCCAGAAGAGGACTGGTCACCCCTCTGAGCCTGGGTCCTCTCTAGGTTTCTTCCTAAAATTCGGCCTTCTTAGGGAGTTTTTCCTAGCCACTGAAATCCAACACTACTGTTGTTTGCTCCTTGGGGTTTAAGGCCGGGTGTCTCTGTAAAGCACTTTGTGACAACTGCTGTTGTAAAAAGGGGCTTTATAAATACATTTGATTGATTGATTGACATAATGCGCAATCATAAGATTTTGGGTAATGATAATGTAATTATAATAACAGGTTTGTCTGTAGGGGAAGGTGTAATGTTTTGTGCCTAGTCAATCTTGAAGCTCCATCTCCTCATAGCCCTGGTTAATCACACTCCCATCCGTCATTGATCATGACGCAGGATGGCTGTTCCATCTGTTTTCCTAAAACCTCTTTGTTTCCACACAGCTCCAAATAAATTACAGACACCATGCGCATAGGCTGAGTCAGTGTAGATGTTCACTACCTTATCCCGTCCTTCCTTACAGGCGGCTGCCAAATCTTTTAGTTCTGCTAATTGAGCAGAACACAGCTGAGAACATGCCTGACTAACTATGGTCTGAAATTGGCCCTTACTGTTTCTACTGACCACCGTGATTCCTGCATGATTTCTCTCATAGTCCTTATAACAGGATCCAACTACAAACAACTCAGGCCTTAGCCTAGTAAACGTTAAGGACTCTGCTACACAAAGGTTCTCCCTCATAACCAAGGGGAACTCTTTTGGCTGGGTTAACTGTTGTGCATCATTTGATAGTTATGTCTGGGTATGTCAGCAGAAGCAAATAGTCTAACAACCTTGATTTCGTCAAAACAAACTTTCCTTGCTCTATCATCTCTGCCAACTTGTGATGGGTGTGGATGATTACTGGATATCCCATGGTGATAGTTGAAGCCTTATCATATGCATATTGGACTGCTGCCTAACCCTGATAGCAGGGTGGGCATCCCTGTGCCACTGAATCCAATTTAGTGCTATAGTACACAATTAGTTGTTTGTTCCTGCCACTACAGGTGTCCTGCATTAAGACTGGTGTTGCATATCCCCTGTCTCTATTGGCAACATACAATAAGAATGATTTGGTATAATCCGGTGTTCCCAGTGCAGATGCAAACTGAATATTTTGTTTTATTGTCTCAAAAGCTGTCAAAGCATCACTGTTCCAATTCAACTTGGTGCTTAACTTTTGCTGTCCAGCGTTTTTCATCAGTTCCCGTAGGGGTGCCACCTTAACTGCATAGTCCTCTATCCAGTCTGAGCTGAATCCTGTATTCCCCAGAAAGGTCATCATTTGCCCTACCGTCTGAGGCAACGGGGCCTTGCGCACACATTCTAGTTGAGCTGGGCTTATGGTTTTTGACTGATTAGCCACAGTCCTACCCAAATTTTAAACTTCTGTTTGGCAATACTATAACTTTTTTTTGGACACCTTGTGTCCTCCCTCAGCCAATTTCTGCAGTACTTTTATGGAGTCTTCATGGCATTGCTCCAACGTAGGAGCACATAAACAAATAGTCTACATACTGGATTAATGTTCCCTCTAAGACAAGTTCCTCCAAATCTGCCTTCAACACCTGGTTGAAAATGTGCAGGGAGTGTTTGAAACCCTGGAGTAAGCGTGTATATTTGTATTGTTTCCCACCATAAGTGAAGGCAAACCGGTGTCTACACTCTTCTGCTAAGTGGACACTGAAAAAGGTGCCACACAAATCATCGTAAAGTACTTGGCGTTGATTGGTTTGTTTGTCAGCAGCGTGTGTGGGTTCCGAACCTCTGCCTGGCAATCCTGCACAATCTCATTTATTGGTTGTAAGTTGTGGACCAGCCTCCACTTCTTTTTATCTGCTTTCAAAACAGGGAACAGTGGGGTATTACAGTCACAAACTGTCTCTTCCAACACATCGGCTTCCGCCAGGCCTTCAATGGTTGGCTTAATGCCGGCTTATGCTTCTGGCTTCATATAATAATTTTGTCTTTTTCACACAGGCTTAGATCCGGGCTTCACCTGGATATATACCGGGTTTGCTGATTTAACCAATCCAACATCTGTGTCATGTTATGACCATACCTGCTCTGAAATTACCTGTTCCATTTCCTTCCTTAACATTTCTTGTCTATCAATAGCTTCCCCTACTTGTACTTGCTGGCATGTAGCGATCTCCACTTCCTGTGGTTCTCCAATCATTTCTGCAAAACAGAGAACCTTGATTAAATCTTTTTCAGGAAAGCAAAGGATGACAGGGTTATCTGTTTTTTCACACTATTCCTGCTTTGATCGTTTCATCATTGGACCCAGATCTTTAGCTTTGAAACCTTTCTTTACCACAGAGTGACATGTGGGGCTGACCTAGGCACATCAAACCATTTAGTTATCAATTCTGATCCCTGTGTATCACATACATCCATCGCTGTCCCTTGTTTTCCTATCACAAAATACTGTGACGTAATAGGAGCTGGCTTCCCATTTACATTCATCAGCCACATCTGTTCCAGAAATATGTCTTGGTATGGGTCATACCTTAATGTACAAAGGTAATCCATTGAGGGCCTTCTAGCCTCCGGCATTTGTGTCTCAATATACTTTTGGAAGTAACCTTTCCGACTCCCTCCTCTATGTCTCCTATCCAGTAGACATTTGCTAAAGATGGCTGTTGCATCATCATCTGCCTTTTGATCCCTGTTTCTTCTATTATTATTCCATCCGGTGAGCATTGAATCTGTGGTCCCAATTGACACAATGCATCTCTTCCCAATAAGTTCATTGGGGTATGTGCTGAAACCAAAATGGGAAGTTTAGCTGAGCGTCCGCTCGTGGCTAGGTGTACTGGAGAAGTCATGGGTATCAGCTGCGTTTGTCCCGAAAATCCTACTGTCTTAGCATATTTTCCTGGCATAAGGAGGTGTGAGGCATAATTTGGACATACAAATGTAAGTGGCTCCAGTATCTACCATCATTGGTTTCCCTCAAATGTTTACTTGAACCTGCAGCATTGGTTCCTTATCAGTTTGCACTGTTATTCCTATAAACTGACCCTCCCCTTCAGGATTCTCTGGGCACCCTCAATATCTCTGATTTGGTCCTGCCCAGGGGTTCACAGAACCCTGAGGGGGTTGAGACTGTGGGTGCTGCCATGCACTATACCAATTATTTGGGCCTTGGCTTGGCCCAGTTCTATCAGGCCATGGGTTTGTGGGACAGCTTCCTCTGTTGTGCCCTGCCTGGTTACATCCCCAGCAAACACCCACTGGGCCCCTCAGCCCTCTAAACTGATTTCTTGGCCCGTTTCCTCATCCCCTACCCTGCCCTGGGGGCTGGGTAAACACATGCACTACTGGTGCAGGGGGTGACCGAGGGGCCTGCGGCTGTGGTGGTGGTTGTAGGTTTTCCCTTCTCCACTTTATTTTTGGCTGGAGTGGAGGTCTTTGCAATCTTCTTTCCCTCATCTATCTCGACTTCTCCTTTGACTCTCATCATCCCTGTCACCATCCCTTATCTCGCTTCCGCTTACTTTTTTCTGTGACGTCATTACTCTTATTACTTTTATGATTGTGTCCATCTCATCGCATAACGAGACATCAAATGTCCCTTCTTTTGGCCACTTCGTTGCCATTTTCCTGGTCATTTTCTCTCATAAATGGCCTTAATCTCTTCTCCACACAAGGGAAACCTCTCCATAAAGATCTTAACTGGTGTCCCATTTTGCTTTTTACCTCTATGTTCTGGATTGGGATGTTAGATACTGTTCTCAGCTCTGCCAAACTCCCTTTTATTCCCGGGACTCCCTCTCTTGGCTAGTTCTCCTCCTGGGATGCCTGCCACTTAACTTGGCACATTCTCTCCTCTGGGACCACTGCCTAGAGCCACCATATCTGTCTAAGTGTTTTTAATCAAACTTGACAGCCCCACCAATGGCCTGGTTCTCTTAAGCTATGATCAGGCATACAGACAACAATTATCATCTGATATTTCATTTATTTTACTTTTGCCACATTACAATGAACAAACTCAGGATTACACTCTCCTCGCCAATCTTCTCCTTTCAGAACGATACACACTCTCTTGGTCTCTGCATTTGTCTAGTGAGGGGTTCATCTAGGTTTGGGTGACTGAACCACACTCGCCTATCCTGCCACGACAACCAAATCACCTCTTCATCTTGTAAGCCTGTGACTACTCTCCTTGCTATCACTTCACCTGTGTCCTCATACCATTGTTCATAAACCTCTTCTTTATATATTCTTGTCATAAACAGAGTAACCGAAAAATCTTCTCTCCAAGTCTGGTACGTTTCAGAAGGTTGAAATTAATGGCCTGCATCACCACTAAGGAGATTTCTGAAATTACTTGAATTGGCTTAAGAACTGTCAAAGAAGAATAGTGGAAGAATCATGTTGAACCATCAACTTTGAACTGTCAAAATTGGACTCTGGAGCAATGCAGAAAGGTCATGCGGTCTACTGACTCAATGGGCATGTCAGGGTAAGAAGGGAAGTGCATGAAAAAATAAACCCATCATGCATATTCAGAGTTGGGGAGTAACGGATTACAAGTAACTGATTACAAGTAACGGATTTAAAAAAAATCTGTAACTCTAATCCGCTACGTTATCAACTAAAATATTGTAATTGGATTACAGATACTTTTGAAAAAAGATATGATTACTTTTGGATTACTTCAATTGAAAAAGAAAAGTTTAGCTAAATAATTTGGACACTTTGTATGTTTGAATTTTTTATATAATGTTTTGAAACAAAATAGCAATTGCGCACCTCAGTTGTTGGGTGTGATCATCATGCGCACGAAAGCGGGCGCACATAACCAGATTAACACATCTTTCTCAGAACAATGATAGGCGATAGGCCTACCTGGTGTTATATATTTTTCAAGTTTCAAGTTCTATTTGTCAAAAGCACCGAACAACACAGTCAGGAAGAGTTTCGAATATTAGGCCAATATTTGTTTAAAAGCTGTAAAATGGAGCTACCTTCAAGATAAAACATTATAAGGAATTTATCACAACATTTGAGGAGAAAATGAGTTGGGAAGCACTTTGCCAAAGGATGATGATTTCCATTTGACACAGCCACCTCAACTCCATCCAAACCGGTAGACCGTGATCCTGCTTTTGCTTTGCATCTCAGAAAATTGTGACTATCATTGGCTGCTGACCGCAATGAATTTAAGCTAAGAGTGCAGATGTATAATCAGTTTATTTCATTTGCATTGTGAAAATCCATCGCTGGTGGCCCTAACAATCACAGGTTACGTTCACGTGGGTAAAATTTGTGTGCGGGTGTTCACGATTGCAAATGTGCATTCGCGTGCCTGGGGCTTTTGCAATGTTTTGACAACATTTGTGGTTGTGGAGCAAAACATCAGACTCCTGCAGATTTAGTGTACGCAAGTGTATGCACATTTTGTTTTTGGCCAGCTATGTAAACTCTAACATTGATTGATCCCGCAAAATGTGTTCAATTGGTTATAAGCTATTCCTATTTATTTGTTTTCTAATACCTCTTAATGGTAAAGTAATCTAAAAGTAATTCAAAGTAATCGGATGATGTTACTGAGTTTGAGTAATCAAAACGTTTTGTTACTGATTACAAATGTGGACAGGTAACTTGTAACAAATTACATTTAAAAAGCCTATCTAACCCTGTGCATATTTCCCACTCTACAAGCCTCGGGAGGCAGTATTGTGAACTGGGGTTGCTTCATTTGGTTAGGTCCAAATGTGGCACAAAATACACTCACCTAAAGGATTATTAGGAACACCATACTAATACTGTGTTTGACCCCCTTTCGCCTTCAGAACTGCCTTGATTCTACGTGGCATTGATTCAACAAGGTGCTGAAAGGATTCTTTAGAAATGTTGGCCCATTTTGATAGGATAGCATCTTGCAGTTGATGGAGATTTGTGGGATGCACATCCAGGGCACGAAGCTCCCGTTCCACCACATCCCAAAGATGCTCTATTGGGTTGAGATCTGGTGACTGTGGGGGCCATTTCAGTACAGTGAACTCATTGTCATGTTCAAGAAACCCATTTGAAATGATTTGAGCTTTGTGACATGGTGCATTATCCTGCTGGAAGTAGCCATCAGAGGATGGGTACATGGTGGTCATAAAGGGATGGACATGGTCAGAAACAATGCTCAGGTAGGCCGTGGCATTTAAACGATGCCCAATTGGCACTAAGGGGTCTAAAGTGTGCCAAGAAAACATCCCCCACACCATTACACCACCACCACCAGCCTGCACAGTACCATTTGTTACCAACAAGGCATGATGGATCCATGTTCTCATTCTGTTACGCCAAATTCTGACTACCATCTGAATGTCTCAACAGAAATCGAGACTCATCAGACCAGGCAACATTCTTCCAGTCTGCAACTGTCCAATTTTGGTGAGCTTGTTCAAATTGTAGCCTGTTTTTCCTATTTGTAGTGGAGATGAGTGGTACCCGGTAAGGTCTTCTGCTGTTGTAGCCCATCCGCCTCAAGGTTGTGCGTGTTGTGGCTTCACAAATGCTTTGCTGCATACCTCGGTTGTAACGAATGGTTATTTCAGTCAAAGTTGCTCTTCTATCAGCTTGAATCAGTCGGCCCATTCTTCTCTGACCTCTATCATCAACAAGGCATTTTCGCCCACAGGACTGCCGCATACTGGATGTTTTTCCCTTTTCACACCATTCTTTGTAAACCCTAGAAATGGTTGTGCGTGAAAATCCCAGTAACTGAGCAGATTGTGAAATACTCAGACCGGTCCGTCTGGCACCAACAACCATGCCACGCTCAAGATTGCTTAAATCACCTTTCTTTCCCATTCTGACATTCAGTTTGGAGTTCAGGAGATTGTCTTGACCAGGACCACACCCCTAAATGCATTGAAGCAACTGCCATGTGATTGGTTGATTAGATAATTGCATTAATGAGAAATTGAACAGGTGTTCCTAATAATCCTTTAGGTGAGTGTAGATCCATCCCTACTACCAATTCTCTGTTTTTCATGTCTGTCCTGAAAAGATGGCCAGTGCGGGTTCAGGAAGGCGCAACCTGTAGCCGTATTTGTCATTGTTCTGCATTCACTCATGGTGTCATTTTCCATTGACTTAATGAAGTGAAGGCAGGGGGGATGTATGATATGATAATTGATTATGATTGGAAAGAGTTGAGCTTAGGGCTCAAGGCAAATCAAATTGGTATTTATAAGGAGTTTTGTAAAAAATTTAGTTTTTCCTGTTTGCATAGTTATAATAGAGCATTGGCATCTGTTATGTTTTATATTTTTGTTTTGTTTGATGTAAGGTCTAACATTTTAATGGTTGAATAGAATAGATCTAACCATTTCTGATTTGGCTAAGCATAGTCAAGTCTGACAATCTTATTCCACTGCTAGTTGCTATCGGGCATTAATATAGCACAAGGAGTCAAACATCAACCAAGCCAGTTCTGGATGGAAAAGGAACTTTGACATAGACTTTTATGGAAACTTGTCTGAATAGGGTGTAAGCTTCACTCTGATTATGGAACTTCTGAGATCCACAAGTTTTCAGGACTGATCTATTGTCTTCATTGTTGGGAGTTGACGGAACCATACCCAGTGAATGAAAGTCTGATGGACTGTTGAAACAAACTAATCGTTGTTTTGCAGTTATACTTTCAACAGATCAGGACACCACAAACCCTTTTCTGATGATACATCACGTCACTGACTGGACACAGACAACTGAGTGTGTGAGTACCAGCAACATGTTCAAGAAGGATTTCTACAACTACACTGGTTGAATCTGTTCCAAATTTTTCTGACCACTCACATGGCAGAATGATGCCAGGGTCAGATCACTTGGCTTCACACTCCATTTCTAGATGAATCATTGACAGCGAGATGTGAGGAGAATCCACCTGAGTCCTGAAGGACTCCACATACTACAGGTCAGAGTACCACGGGCCAGTTGACTGGAAAGGTCACATGGTCCCAACACAGTGGAAGACATTGTTGTGGTGTTCATCTTGATTTAGTGAAGTGTTGGAAACTCACTGTTCCATTATACACCTACACTGACTTGTTAGGACAACCAGGCAATTTGCTGGGTCTACATCACACCGACTGCAATAACTGATATTGGAACTTTCCTCACTGATGCAAGACAAAGAAAACTGAAGACAAGAACTGAAGGACACTTGATTGGAAACTAGCTTCTTTCCTTACAATCTGAGATTTTTTCCTAAATGAACTGATATGGTGATTTTATATGTATGAAGGTTTGTTTCTCGCAAGACAGGTGGGAAATTCTATAAGATGACAATCCCAGTATTGGACTTCAGCGTATTTGTAATGATGCTTAATGATCTATATTATGATGGCTATCATGGTTTGTTTGAACTGTGAATTGTTCCCTAATAAAGGTGGTCCCTGTCAAAGGTAGATGTTTTCCATATTTTAAAGGTAGAAATCTGTCACAGTTACAACAGGATATGCATAAGTTTTGGTTGTTCAATGGACTTTGGGGGACATGTTTTAATCATGGAGTCATGTTTTTCGTCAGATTTTCTGCTGAACACCGTTAACACTGATAATAACCTGTTGATGTCATAATGTTTCTTGACCTTTATAATCTTAGGTGGGGACAGGATTGATGACTGTCATACATTGAGTTATGTGTCGGAGTGTGATCACTTGTTCTTATTTACATTCATTTTCATTTGAGGAACAATAAGATACTCTTTTTGTTGTTTCATCTTAGTCATTTGTAACAAGTGTATGGGCCTTTTCTTTTCATTAGGAATTGAATTGTACATGTAATGTTTTCCTTTAAATGTTTGATAGGGGGGAGTGTGGAATCTGAGCATTAACAATTACAATGTGAATGTATGTTTCATTGTAGGTGAATGTGCCTAGATAATGAGAACAACAGAAACCTCTCTGTTTAGATTATCTCTCTGTAGGTTGTGCTCTAATGACCATAGGAATGTTTACGATGGCCATATGGCATTGGGGTTACTGTCTTGGAAACCTGATCTTTGCTATGTAGAAACGCCCTTAATGTATAGGCTAGCTGGTAACCAACATTACAGTGAGAAGAGTGACTGAGATGAGATTGAGGTTGTGTAAGGAAGAACAGGTCTGTAACCTCATGAACAAGACTAATGCTGCAATAAATAATATAATTTCTCTCTCCCTTGACTAACGGGTATGCTAATTATTACAACCACTATACAAAACGGCCGATTTCTAATATAAAGGACATTTTGGTGTTTCCCAACCAACACAGGAATCCGCTGCTGGGGAAATGTTTGGGTTGGGGTGTTCGAGTACAGCACGTAAAGTGTGTTGGTAAGTTTTGATTTGAGATGCCATTAATGTTATTTCAGTTCTTCAGGTCTTTTCAAGCTTGTTTTTCCTTATTAATAAGGTTCATGGCATGTCGAATGTGTAATGAGAGTTCATCAACTGTTTTGGCTTCATATTCAATGCAAGAGTTCATGACCCAATTTTTTATTACATCTGGTAGACCGCCTTGTACTAACTGCCCAAACATTACCTCATGTGCGTGGTTATCAGGGCCCAGTCCGGTCCCTGATTTCCAGGCTTTTCTTTTCCTAGAGGTGCAAGGACTTGTTCATTACCTGATTCTTCAAAATCTCTGTGGGCGCGCACCAAGGGCAGATTGAGGTAGACGCTGTGGATTGGGATTGTAACCCTTGTTTGACCGCTTACTCACCTGCATTTCAGTATCTTTGCTTGAGGCAAGCCCCTCCCCGACAGCTGATGTATTTTCGAGTATTTTGTAACAAAGTTTTCTGAGCTGGTTATGTGTTTGTTTTGGAGTTAGTTCCATGAGGTCTTCGTCTCCGTCATCCGTGCAGCTGGCAGAGGAAAGTTTTCTGGAATTGTCATGTGTTAATTTCTGTGTTCGTTATATGTGGTCTTCATCCAGGGTATCCATGTGATTGGGGGAGGCGTCTTTGACTGTAGGCGTCGGTAAGCCGGTGCATGCTGGTGGAAGCAGAGAGCTAATAGCGGAAGATGTAGTGCTCCGGGCTGGTGTGCCGATGGTCTGGGTCTGTCTGTTTATTGTGAACCCCAAGGCTAATGCTGCACAGGCTAGTTCATCCTCTGGGGATAACAAAACTGCCTGTGTGTTAGCCTTTTTAGTTTCTTCCCTCCATACGGCAATAGGTAGCCACATTTTCCTGGTTTTTATTTTGTTGAGCAGGCCTTGTTCATGGCTTCTGCAAGATATTGCTCCATGGACCTCAGTCAATATTACAGGGTCAAAAGTGCCTTTGTCATTTCACACCATTCTGTTTAGGCATGTATTCGGCTTGGGTCTTCGATTTTCTTCATGTTTTTCTCTGTCTGGGCTTCCATCTTGCTTTTATCTTGGACTTCCATTTCTTAAAAAATATTTGAAATTCTGATTCTTAAAAAGTTTGAAGATTTTTCTACTCAGAAAACGACTGGCACGTCCCTACCTATGTTTTTAGTTAAATTATTAGTTACTTGGCTTCTATATTGATGGACAATATTCAACAACTTGGGTTTCTGTCTAAATGGCTTCACCGTTTTGATAAATTGCGGAACATGTCTATTTGGATTTCGTCTGGGTGGTCTGAGTGTACTCTTTGTATCTCAAAAACAATTTCTAATGGGAACCCACTCTAGTGTTGTGTTTAAAAGACTAGATAAGACCTAGATCAGAGAGCTAGTGACACAGACTGTAACTAGACTGTACTAGTTGCACTAAATAGTAAAAATTACATTTTGCTATAATACCACAAAAAGAAATTTTATCCTTTGTTTCTCATAAAACTACAAATATGTTTAAATAGAGAAAATAAAAATGATCCGTGTCTGAGTGAGAATTACCAGCATATGTGGCGTAAGTATGGCAATTGCCACAGTGTTTATTTGGAGATAGAGAACTTGCAAAATATAAAGAATACCCAATACAGCACAATATTATAGTCAGTGTTTGTCGTTTATGCTGAACCTCCTTCAAATAGCCATCAGGTGGCGTCAAAGCAGAATAGAGAGCTGTGACGTAATTTAAATGTCCGGCTACACCGTTACAGGCCCAAATGGTTTATATTCATAATAATTTGTAACATACACCTAATTTTCATTAGAACAATGAAATGCCAAAAAGAGACTACAAGTGTAGTGGTGCGATAATAAGGAACGCAAACCACTCACCCGTTTTATTGAGCACGCATTCTCATTCACACACACATCCAGTCCCCAACCGCGCACACACACAACTTGGGCTCACTCTCACACAAACACCCATTCAAGGTCGACCATTCATACTTCTGTTAACAGTGTAGAGATTTTAGCTCCCTCACCTAAAGCTCTTGGGTATCCTCACTTAAGCATCTTGGATATAACAGATTTGAATTATTAAAATGTTCCCTAATTTAGGACCAGCCTTGGCTTGGCACAAAAGGGTTTGTGTCACATACCTATCTTATCTAATGCAAGGGGGACTCTAACAACCTCAACAGCAGTTGATAACCGGTTGCTTCCCTCACATATAAGTTCTTGGGAGTCTCTAATTAGTTATTCCCTCAAAAACAACAGAATATTGCGAACCTCGAATTGGCTATACTATTTTACGTTTAGGAGTTCTTTTAATGATAATTCTTTGTAATCAAATATACAGTGACAGTCCAATCAACTCTTTTTTTTTTCTATATTTTTTCACTTAGTACAATACAACATTATGTCAATGAAACAACAATAAAACATGTACCATCAAGAATCAACTGTTATTTTATATGTAATAAATCTCCCAGCTCCGGTGCAAACAATTCAACTCTCAAAACAGACTGATGTGAATTTTGTCAAGTAGGTTTCGCTTACCTATTTATGATGCGCACAGTTCAGTCAGCTGGAGAGAGTTGAAAAGGAGACACTGTTGTCGTGAAGTTATTGAAGTCTCATCCGGGGTGCCACATTGTTGAAGATGGAAAATGTTCGCGATTTGTTAAAATAAAAACTTTTCAGTTGTTTGTTTAACAGTTGATTGAGTTTAATTACGTGGATCCATGGGAACAATCGTCACAACACTGACAAAGAATGAGTTCAGAGACCAGCAGAGTAACGTAATGACAGATTGTTCTGTTTATGCATTTCAAGTTACAAGCTTATATACTCTTCCAACAGTACAGATGATGGAATTAGCATTTGCAGAATGTACGTACAAGGAATAGTAGCCACTATGAGGTAGTCTAAAATGCAAGGTTACACAAATAGCTCCAGGAGGCACAGAAAATCATAGAATGTCAGTTGCCCAGACAACCTGGTCAAAGGGTGAGATATACAGGTGCTGGTCATAAAATTAGAATATCATCAAAAAGTTGATTTATTTCAGTAATTACATTCAAAAAGTGAAACTTGGATATTATATTCATTCATTACACACAGAGTGATATATTTCAAATGTTTATTTATTTTAATTGTGATGATTATAACTGACAACTAATGAAAATCCCAAATTCAGTTTCTCAGAAAATTTGAATATTACTTAAGACCAATGGTGGAGGGGTTTGAGTACCCGAGTGACCCTAGGAGCTATGTTGTCTGGGGCTATATGCCCCTGGTAGGGTCTCCCAAGGCAAACAGGTCCTAGGCGATGGGTCAGACTAAGAGCGGTTCAAAAACCCCTTAATGAAGAAGAAAATTGTGTGTCCTGTGACGTCGCCCGGCATGGCGCAGCCGGGGCCCCACCCTGGAGCCAGGCCCGGGGTTGGGGCTCGTTCGCGAGCGCCTGGTGGCCGGGCCTTTCCCCATGGGGCCCGGCCGGGCCAAGCCCGAACGAGCGACATGGGGCCGCCCTCCCGTGGGCTCACCACCCACAGGAGGGACCATAAGGGGCCGGTGCAGAGAGGATCGGGCGGCAGTCGAAGGCGGGGGCCTAGACAACCCGATCCCCGGACACGGAAACTAGCTCTAGGGACGTGGAATGTCACCTCGCTGGCGGGGAAGGAGCCTGAGATGGTGCGTGAGGTTGAGAGGTTCCGACTAGAGGTAGTCGGGATCACCTCTACGCACGGCTTGGGCTCTGGAACCACACTCCTTGAGAGAGGATGGACTCTTCACCACTCTGGAGTTGCCCATGGTGAGAGGCGGCGGGCTGGTGTGGGTTTGCTTATAGCTCCCCAGCTCTGCCGCCATGTGTTGGAGTTTACCCCGGTGAACGAGAGGGTCGTTTCCCTGCGCCTACGGGTCGGGGATAGGTCTCTCACTGTTGTTTGTGCCTACGGGCCGAACGGCAGTGCAGAGTACCCGACCTTCTTGGAGTCTCTGGGAGGGGTGCTGGAAAGTGCTCCGACTGGGGACTCTATCGTTCTACTGGGGGACTTCAACGCCCACGTGGGCAACGACAGTGATACCTGGAGGGGCGTGATTGGGAGGAACGGCCCCCCTGATCTGAACCCGAGCGGTGTTCAGTTATTGGACTTCTGTGCTAGTCACAGTTTGTCCATAACGAACACCATTTTCAAGCATAAGGGTGTCCATCAGTGCACGTGGCACCAGGACACCCTAGGCCGCAGGTCGATGATCGACTTTGTTGTCGTTTCATCTGACCTGCGGCCATATGTCTTGGACACTCGGGTGAAGAGAGGGGCGGAGCTGTCAACTGATCACCACCTGGTTGTGAGTTGGATCCGATGGCGGGGGAGGAAGCTGGACAGACTCGGCAGGCCCAAGCGTACTGTAAGGGTCTGCTGGGAACGTCTGGCCGAGTCTCCTGTCAGAGAGATCTTTAACTCCCACCTCCGGCAGAGCTTTGACTGGATCCCGAGGGAGGTTGGAGATATTGAGTCCGAGTGGACCATGTTCTCCACCGCCATTGTTGAAGCGGCCGCTCGGAGCTGTGGCCGTAAGGTCTCCGGTGCCTGTCGAGGCGGCAATCCCCGAACCCGGTGGTGGACACCGGAAGTAAGGGATGCCGTCAAGCTGAAGAAGGAGTCCTATCAGGCCTGGTTGGCTTGTGGGACTCCAGAGGCAGCTGACGGGTACCGACAGGCCAAGCGGACTGCAGCCCGGGTGGTTGTGGAGGCAAAAACTCGGGCCTGGGAGGAGTTCGGTGAGGCCATGGAGAAGGACTATCGGCTGGCCTCGAAGAGATTCTGGCAAACCATCCGGCGCCTCAGGAGAGGGAAACAGTGCCCTACCAACGCTGTTTACAGTAGAGGTGGGCAGCTGTTGACCTCAACTGGGGATGTCGTCGGGCGGTGGAAGGAGTACTTCGAGGATCTCCTCAATCCCGCCGTCACGTCTTCCATTGAGGAAGCAGAGGATGAAGGCTCAGAGGTGGACTCGTCCATCACCCGGGCTGAAGTCACCGAGGTGGTTAAGAAACTCCTCGGTGGCAAGGCACCGGGGGTGGATGAGATCCGCCCTGAGTACCTCAAGTCTCTGGATGTTGTGGGGCTGTCTTGGCTGACACGCCTGTGCAACATCGCGTGGCAGTCGGGGACAGTGCCTCTGGGATGGCAGACCGGGGTGGTGGTCCCTCTTTATAAGAAGGGGGACCGGAGGGTGTGTTCCAACTATAGGGGGATCACACTTCTCAGCCTCCCCGGGAAAGTCTATGCCAGGGTTCTGGAGAGGAGAATACGGCCGATAGTAGAACCTCGGATTCAGGAGGAACAGTGTGGTTTTCGTCCAGGCCGTGGAACACTGGACCAGCTCTATACCCTCTACAGGGTGATGGAGGGTTCATGGGAGTTTGCCCAACCAGTCCACATGTGTTTTGTGGATTTGGAGAAGGCATTCGACTGTGTCCCTCGCGGCATCCTGTGGAGAGTGCTTCGGGAATATGGGGTCCTGGGTCCTTTGCTAAGGGCTGTCAGGTCCCTGTACGACCGAAGCAGGAGCTTGGTCCGCATTGCCGGCAGTAAGTCAGACTTGTTCCCTGTGCATGTTGGACTCCGGCAGGGCTGCCCTTTGTCACCGGTTCTGTTCGTAATTTTTATGGACAGAATTTCTAGGCGCAGCCAGGGGCCGGAGGGTGTCAGGTTTGGGGACCACACGATTTCGTCTCTGCTCTTTGCGGATGATGTTGTCGTGTTGGCCCCTTCAAGCCAGGACCTTCAGCATGCACTTGGACGGTTTGCAGCCGAGTGTGAAGCGGTGGGGATGAAAATCAGTACCTCCAAATCCGAGGCCATGGTCCTCAGTCGGAAAAGGGTGGCTTGCCCACTTCAGGTTGGTGGAGAGTGCCTGCCTCAAGTGGAGGAGTTTAAGTATCTAGGGGTCCTGTTCACGAGTGAGGGAAGGATGGAACGGGAGATTGACAGACGGATCGGTGCAGCTTCTGCAGTAATGCGGTCGATGTATCGGTCTGTCGTGGTGAAGAAAGAGCTGAGCCGCAAGGCGAAGCTCTCGATTTACCGGTCAATCTACGTTCCTACTCTCACCTATGGTCATGAGCTTTGGGTCATGACCGAAAGGACAAGATCCCGGATACAGGCGGCCGAAATGAGCTTTCTCCGCAGGGTGGCTGGGCGATCCCTTAGAGATAGGGTGAGAAGCTCGGTCACCCGGGAGGAGCTCAGAGTAGAGCCGCTGCTCCTCCACATCGAGAGGGGTCAGCTGAGGTGGCTTGGGCATCTGTTTCGGATGCCTCCGGAACGCCTTCCTGGGAAGGTGTTCCGGTCCCGTCCCACCGGGAAGAGACCCCGGGGAAGACCTAGGACACGCTGGAGGGACTATGTCTCCCGGCTGGCCTGGGAACGCCTCGGTGTCCCCCCGGAAGAGCTGGAGGAAGTGTCTGGGGAGAGGGAAGTCTGGGCATCCCTGCTTAGACTGCTGCCCCCGCGACCCGGTCCCGGATAAGCGGAAGATGATGCAATGCAATGCAACTTAAGACCAATACAAAAAAATTATTTTTTTGGAATGTTGGCCAACTGAAACGTATGAACATGAAAAGTGTACAGCACTCAATACTTAGTTGGGGCTCCTTTTGCCTGAATTACAGCAGCAATGCAGCGTGACATGGAGTCGATCAGTCTGTGGCACTGCTCAGGTGTTATAAGAGCCCAGGTTGCTTTGATAGTGGCCTTCAGCTCTTCTGCATTGTTGGGTCTGGTGTATCGCTTCTTCCTCTTCACAATACCCCATAGATTTTCTATAGGGTTAAGGTCAGGCGAGTTTGCTGGCCAATTAAGAACAGGGATACCTTGGTCCTTAAACCAGGTACTGGTAGTTTTGGCACTGTGTGCAGGTGCCAAGTCCTGTTGGAAAATGAAATCTGCATCTCCATAAAGTTGGTCAGCAGCAGGAAGCATGAAGTGCTACTTCCTGGTAGACGGCTGCGTTGACCTTGGACCTCAGAAAACACAGTGGACCAACACCAGCAGATGACATGGCACCCCAAACCATCACTGACTGTGGAAACTTTACACTGGACTTCAAGCAACGTGGATTCTGTGCCACTCCTCTCTTCCTCCAGACTCTGGGACCTTGATTTCCAAAGGAAATGCAAAATGTACTTTCATCAGAGAACATAACTCAGCAGCAGTCCAGTCCTTTTTGTCTTTAGCCCAGGTGAGACGCTTCTGATGCTGTGTCTTGTTCAAGAGTGGCTTGACACAAGGAATGCGACAGCTGAAACCCATGTCTTGCATACGTCTGTGCGTGGTGGTCCTTGAAGCACTGACTCCAGCTGCAGTCCACTCTTTGTGAATCTCCCCCACATTTTAAATGGGTTTTGTTTCACAATACTCTCCAGGGTGCGGTTATCCCTATTGCTTGTACACTTTTTTCTACCACATCTTTTCCTTCCCTTCGCCTCTCTATTAATGTGCTTGGACACAGAGCTCTGTGAACAGCTAGCCTCTTTAGCAATGACCTTTTGTGTCTTGCCCTCCTCGTGCAAGGTGTCAATGGTCGTCTTTTGGACAGCTGTCAAGTCAGCAGTCTTCCCCATGATTGTGTTGCCTACAGAACCAGACTGAGAGGCCTTTGCAGGTGTTTTGGGTTAATTAGCTGATTAGAGTGTGGCACTAGGTGTCTTCAATATTGAACCTTTTCACAATACTCAAATTTTCTGAGATACTGAATTTGGGGTTTTCATTAGTTTTCAGTTATAATCATCAAAATTAAAAGAAATAAACACTTGAAATATATCAGTCTGTGTGAAATAGATACAAGTTTCACTTTTTGAATGGAATTACTGAAATAAATCAACTTTTTGATGATATTCTAATTTTATGACCAGCACCTGTATCTATCTGGACAGTTACTATATGGGGACTTAAGTTGACTATTCTGTGCACCTGTAGGATGTAAGTAATAATAACCTGCTGTTCAAGAGAACAGTTTCTTATGGCGGTTTTATGGCACAGGCAGAGGCCTGTTTCTCTTACTGCTAAAAGGAGCCAAGGCCCTGCTCAGCTGACATTCCATTCATCACTGCCCCTGAACACAAAACACTGGCCTTATAAGTTGGAGACAGAGAGACAGACAAGTCTTTCAGTATATGTGTAATTGATCAAGCATACAGAATACAAAATCATTCTAATAAGATAATGGCATTTAATAACTTATAGGGGCTAAAAGGCCTATAAAGCCTTTACGCCAATTTCTGAGATGTCAAGATCACCTCATACACAGTGATATGCCTACAGCTCTAAGAGCTAAGTATGTGTCTGTTGTTACGCATGAGAATCTTACACATAAAACCTCATTGTGACCAGTCATGCTTTGACCTGAAAATTAGCTGAATGATACCAGTGTGGACATTATCCTAAACAGTTGCAATGTTGATGAGGTGTCAAGTGGGTGACATTAAGGTGACTGACAAGTTGTCACCAACAGCATTGTAGAAAGTGATGGGGCATATGGGGCACTTACATGATACTTGTTTAGTTAAAAGGCCTATAACCACCAAAACACTTACCCAATATTTTTGGGGGGTGCTACACAGTGCATCACTGTGATATTCAACACTACTGTTGTTTGCTCCTTGGGGTTTAAGGCCGGGTGTCTCTGTAAAAGCACTTTGTGACAACTGCTGTTGTAAAAAGGGCTTTATAAATACATTCGATTGATTGATTGATCACTAAATTTGAGATTTTGAAATAACCATATCTTTGAACACCTTTTACTTACAGTCACCAAATATATATATATTTTTTATCATATTCTAATTACAAAACATGTGCACCTGTTGGTTACAGACCACTGTATGTGGTCCATAAATGTCTAGAGACAAACCAACTGTATAATCTATTTCTGTGTAATCTCCTTATAGTTTGTTATACTATTTCTAATAATGGTATTTTTTCTCTCATATATCACTTCAAGCAAAATTGCACAAAAAAATCTGATTCAGAAACAGATTTATTACCAACCCAGATAGCACACACACGTCTTGCCGATGTCAGTATAAGATCGGAAGATCGAAAGCAGTTTAGAGTGTCAAGTGGAGGACCGAAATAAATGTGTTGCCAAGAAATGGGTCTGCGATGGGTAGTTCTATGCATTTTCTCTGTACAATCCTGCGCTGTCTTTTCCGTGGTAACCCTTTTACTGACCTAAGTCCGATACAGACCTCATCCGGCAACAAAATCTAGTTAGCTAGCTTAGTTATATGTGTAGGTGTCACGACTCCCTCCCCTGGGCCTCCCACTGCTGGTGCGCCTGGGCTCCAGCGGTCAGTGTTACCAGCCTTCTGAAGCCACCGCCCCCTCCCTCTGCAACACCAGATGCACCTGTTCATTCATTGAATGTTTGGCTGAGTGGACTGCCATTTCTTGCGGGCCTGCAGTGTCGGGAGGAATTGTTTCCTCCAGCGGTCCCAGAAGGTGTTGGACAGGTGCTGAACCTGCCGCCATTGGGACTTGTAGAGTTCTGCAACTCCAAACTCACCAGCAGGAGCATGCACACTGTTCGTTTTTTGTGTGAGAAGCGCAGCTGGCGTGAGTATTAACGAGTCATCAGGGTCCATAGTCACTGGAACAAGTGGCCTGGCGTTGATGATCGCTGCGACTTCTGCCATTCAGCACTTCGTGCGTGAGCTTGTCTTTCAGCTGGAGAAACATTGCGTCCAGAATCCTCCTTGCCAGCCCTATCATTCTCTCCCATGATCCACCCCAATGGGATGCATGTGGGGGATTAAAAGACCAGACGCAGCCCTTGTCTGAGAGGTAAGTCTTTACAGCAGTGCTGTCAATGTTTGAGGCTATCTTCAGTTCCTTACAGGCACCAATGAAGTTTGTGCCGCGGTCGGAACGAATGTTTTTGACCGGCCCACGCATTGAAAGGAAGCGACGTAGCGCTTTGATGAAGCTAGAGGTGTCGAGGGATTCTATGACCTCAATGTGCACAGCTCTTATGCTCATGCACGTAAAAATCACTGCCCACCTTTTACTTTGAGCGCAGCCGCCTCTGGTTTTGCGTGAGGAGACGTTCCATGGGCCGAACACATCAAGACCCACATTAGAGAATGGAGGATCTGTTGAAAGACGATCGGCTGGCAGGTTAGCCATTTTCTGGATACTGAGTGGAGCTCTGAGCCTTGTGCATGTTATGCATTGGTGAATGATGCTGCTTACTCTTTTCTTACCTCCAACTATCCAAAGGCCAGCTGAACGGACCGCCCCTTCGGTAAAGTGACGGCCTTGATGCTGGACTTGCTTGTGGTAGTGTCTGATAAGCAAAGTGGCGATGTGATGCTGGCCAGGAATAATCAGGGGAGTCTTTTCACTCTGATCGACACTTGAATGATGTGAGAACTCTGAGAAGGCCGAGTGTGTCGATGAACGGGTCCAGATTTCTGAGAGGGCTTGTTTTTGGCATCCTTTCATGTTTTTGAATGCACTTTATCTCTTGGCTGTAGACTTCCTTTTGAACTGCTTGGATGATTACAGCTGACGCTTTCTCCGATTCCTCAACTGTGAATTCAGCTTTGCAGTAATGCCAGCCCTTGCATGCTCTGTTCTCTCTGTGAGCTGTCTTGAAATGACAGGCTATGTGAGCGAGGCGAGTGACTGCACGAGTTAATGACTTCCAGGTAGAGAACTTTGCAAAGCGTTGTGAATCCAGATGCTGGTTCGAGGCTATAGTGCTTAAGGCAGACACCAGAGGGCGGATATCTGGGTCTGAGCTTGGGTCAACAAGGTCATAAGCGCTCTCAGAAATGCTGGGCTCCGGCTTGGAGAGAAATTTGGGCCCACTCAACCAGTTAGTGTGTTTCAATTGGCCAGCAGGGACGGAACGTGTTGCGTGATCTGCAGGGTTCATGTCTGTTGGCACGTAACGCCACTGGTCTGGTCGGCAGGATCTTCGGATGCGTAACACTCGGTTGCTGACATATACATAAAAGCGCCTGGTCTCATTGCAAATATAACCCAGGACTACTTTACTGTCTGAGTAGTAGGTTACAGCATCAAGCTGTAGGTCTAGTTCTGCTGAGACCAGGTCTGTGTAAATGTATTGATTGTATAAGTTAGTGAACTGTTATAAGCTGTTGTAACCAATGAAGCAGAATATTAATTGTTTGTAATATGAGCTGAAACTGAAGGAGCAAGTAGGAGAATAGGAAACCCTGTTCAAGCGGTTGCCGGGGAGAGAAAGATTTAGTATGTCTGTTTTGTGAGAAACAGGTCACAGGTCAGGCTCTCCATGACGTCCAGGCGTCTTCCATGGCAGGAGGTAAGGGCACGTCCCAGTCACCGTTCTCCGTCGTGAGCTCTCGCAGGATAGCCTTGCCCTGGACTGTGACGGGCGCAACGAATCCAAGTGGGTCATAGAGGCTATTGATTGTGGACAAGACACCCCGCCGTGTGTAGGGCTTGGTCTCACTGGAGACATTAAAAAGGAAACAGTCTGTCTTGAGATTCCAGTCAAGACCGAGGCTGCGCTGCAACGGCAGCACGTCTGCGTCGAGGTCAAGGTCTTTGAGGTCACTCGCGTGGTCACCGGATGGAAAGGAGTCCATGACTTCTTTGTTGTTCGCTGCAAACTTGTGAAGTCTCAGATTTGACTTGGAGAGCACTTCCTGTGTCCTTTTTAACAGGCGGATAGCAGCTTGAACTGTGGGCAGGGATTTCAGCCCATCATCGACATAGAAGTCATGCAGCACAAAGTGCTGCACATCTGGGTCGACATGGAATTCGTTGCCTTGGACAGACTTGTGTAGACCATGAATAGCCACTGCGGGCGACGGGCTGTTGCCAAAGACGTGGACGTTCATGCGGTAATCCACGATGGCTTTTGAGAGGTCGTTATTCTCGAACCAGAGAAAACGTAAGAAATCACAGTCTTTTTCTCTTACCCGGAAGCAATAGAACATCTGTTCTATGTCGGCTGTGACTGCGATGGCCTCTCTTCTGAACCGAATCAGCACTCCCAGTAGTGTGTTATTAAGGTCAGGTCCTGTTAACAGCACGTTGTTGAGTGATACGCCGTTGTATTGGGCACTGGAGTCGAATACCACACAGATTTTCTTAGGTTTTTTCGGATGATAAAGTACCACCTTTTCCTCATCCGGGCTGAGAGGGGGGGCTAACTCTGCATGACCGTTCCGAAACATGTTGCCCATGAAGGAGAGAAAGTGGTCTCTCATCTCAGGCTTTTTCTCAAAGTTACGCTTGAGAGACATGAGACGCCTCAGCGCCTGTGGCCTGTTGTCTGGGAGCCGCGGCCGTGGGCTCTTGAAGGGTAATGGTGCCACCCAACTGTTATTCAAGTCTTTTTGCAGTCCCTCATCCATTATCTCCATGAACTTTGAATCTTGAATGGAGGGAGCTACCTGGTTGTCATCCTTGGTCCGCCTGAACACTGTGCATCCAAGGTGGTCGGTTTCGCAGATCCTCAGGATACGCTGGAGGCTCACTGGTGGCTTGGGTGTTGCTGAACCTCTCCTTCACATGGAACACATTCGGGCATGCGTCAAAGAGAGTGGGCTGTTGCAGCTCTGTGGTTTTCGTGTGGAACGTGCTAATTGTCAGTGGCCTGTGAACATTACCTAGGCACACATTTCCAACAATGACCCACCCCAGGTCTAACTTCTGTGCGTAAGGCAGGTTGTGAGGGCCATTCACCTGTTTGCAGACTTTATGCACTCCGATAATGTCCCGTCCTAAGAGAAGCATGATTGGGGCTTGTGGATCAATGTCTGGGATAAGGTGTGCAACTGACCTTAGATGAGCATGATGAAGAGCTACTTCGGGGGTTGGAATCTCCTATCTGTTGTTCGGAATGTCGTTACATTCTATGAGGCATGGCAAGGGGATGCGAACAGCTCCATCTAGAGATTCCACTTCATAGCCACTGGCCCTTCTGCCTGCTGATTGCTTCACTCCAGCACATGTTCTCAGTGTGTAAGGAGCACTTGGACCTTGATCATGGAACATTTCAAAGAACTGTGAGCGAGCCAGTGACCTATTGCTCTGCTCGTCCATAACTGCATACAACTTTACGGCTTTTCCTCTGTGGCCAGCTGGGAACACTTTAACGAGGCATATTTTCGAGCAGGAGCGGTCTGTGAGTTCCCCTCCGCAGACTTTCGTGCATTTATTGGTGACCTGAGACTGCGCTGAAGCTTCATCCCCTCCCCGCCATGCTCAGAAGCAGGGCCAGCCTCCTGCTGCCAGGGTGCGGGTCCAGGGTGGAGCGCGGTGTTGTGCCTGTTGCTCTTACATTCAAAACACTGGACATTGAGTTTGCAGTTCTTTGCTATGTGAGACGAGGAAAACAGACATTTAAAGCACACATTGTTTTCTTTGAGGAGTGTTTTGCGCTCGTCAATGGGCTTCTCTCTGAACGCTCAGCACTTACGGAGAGGGTGTGGCTTTTTATGCAACAAACACAGTTTTTCGCTGTCGTCAGATTTTGTAGGAGGCTCACCCGTGTCAGATGTGGCTCTGAGTGATACATCTGTCTTGTGGACGGAGACTTCCCGCTGTCTGTTCGGCTTCCATGCTATCTTCTCTGTCCTGGGGGCTATGTATGTGTTGGTGAAGGCTGAAGCTTGGGTCATTGGCAATGCGAGCCTGCCGGCTGACAAAATCAACAAAGAAGCAAAAGGGAGGATAGTTCACCTGGTTTTGATTCTTGTAGGCTGCACCAGCGATCACCCACTTTTCCTGGAGACCAAACGGGAGTTTCTGTACAATCGGGTTCACGCCTCTCGCAGTGTCAAAGAAAGCCAGGCCTGGTAAGTCTCCTTCAGCCTTAGCGGCCTGCAGTTCCATTAGTAGATCACCCAGCTTTGTCAGCTTGGGTCCATCTCGGTTTATTAATTTCGGAAAGCAGTCAATACGTTTGAACAGAGCATTTTCTACTGCTTCAGCTGAGCCATATGTTAGCTCTAGTCTTTCCCATGCCATGGCCAGTCCTGCTTCTGGCCGATTAATGTGTATTGCTCTTATCTGCTCAATATGCTCTGCTGACTCCTTCCCGAGCCACTTTAGCAGAAGATCCATCTCCTCACTTGGTTCCAGGTTAAGGCCTCTGATGGCAGTCAAAAAGGAACGCTTCCATGCTCTGTAGTTTTGGGGTTTGTCATTGAATTGAAGCAAGCCTGTAGCCACAACCTCACGGCGGGCTAGAAACCTGACAAAGTCATTTATGTGTGAGCTGCCGTCATGTATGTATGGGCTGCAGTCATAGGAGTCTGGCAGTATGGCATGATGTGTGGGAGGAGGCTGGGTGTCGTGGTTGTGTGTTCTATAGTGGTGTGTAGGAGAAGCATGCTCACCGCTGGACTTGAAGTGAGGTAGACGAATGTCTCCAGGTGTCCTGCTGAAAGGCTTTTGGCTGTCCTCGTATGTGCTGACGTAAGGCTGCTGTGAGATGAGACGATGTGGAGCAGTATTGTTCTGATGTGGATAGAAGGGTATGGCTTTAGGCTTTAGTGATGGAGGTGACACGTTGTGGTTAGTGACCGGCTCTGTCTTTGCTGGTGTGTCACCGTTTTCACATGACTTAAGTTCTCTTAGTTGATCAAGCACATACTGCTTTGTGCGTTGTGAGGCTTCTAAAGGAACAGAGTCTTTGTTCAGGTCACAACTATGTTTCTCACTCTTTACATCAGCAGCAGCTTCAAATGCCTCTGCTTCAGCAATGGCTGCTGCAGTCTCTTTTTTATGTATTAGCATTTCTATTGACACTTCCAACTTAGCTTGTTGTAGCCTCAGATTAGCTTCCTCTTCAGCATAGCATAGGCGTGCCTTTACTGCTTCGGCCCTCGCTCTTGCTCTGACGGCTGCAGACCCAACTGATGATGAACTGGATCTCACAGAACAACATACTTGCGAGTGTGTCCTTATCGATGCACTGTATGGGTTCTCCTGTGCTGCTATATTTCCATGCAAACTCTCCTCTATAGCCTTTAGCTCGTTGGCGTGCGCTGCTCCATTAGCACTTGCCTGTAGAGTATGGTCCGTTGATCGTCCACTGGATGCGTGTGACGACATGTTTGGCTAGCTTCCAACTTTCTCTGCTCTATCTCGCTTGCTTGATAGGCGTCGTTTCACTGTGCTGTCCTCGATATGTCTGCTTAATATCCTGACAGCCAGCTAAACTTCTTCCCAACACCAAGACTCTGAAGATTGATTCTTAATTCCACAGGTTTAATGGAGTTACAAGGAAAATAGTGAAACTGCAACACACAAAAGAGCAATGACAAATTACACATGAATAAAGGCAAATTTACACTACTACTGTTCTATTTCGTTCTTACTCATTTTAAAACTAATAAGAAATATGTGAACTACATTCAGGATATCATAGCACCTTTACCGTGCAGCTCGTTAACAAACAAACACGTGAGAGCTAGCATATACATAGCCGACGTGCATTCAAACCATCCTCAGATTACACTTTACAAACTTAAAATTATTGTCAAAAATAGCTAATAATACTTCCAGGATAATTTCCCAAAACAAAGTATACATACCGATGATGCAACGTCAGACATGAGAAGTAGACAGATGGGACAGAAGCGTCGTGAAATTAACACACTCGAGCAAACTGCTGAAAATGCGCACGAAGAGCGTGAGTGTTCGCTTCCCAACTACGGATCACGCCATAGGAAATTTAGAACCATGCGATCATCAAGTGACCATGACCTAAATAGAAACACATAAGAAATGCATATTCATTAGAATACTGAAATGCTGACTAAAAGTAAGCACGTTTATCTTCTATAACTTTAAACTTAATGCTGATTTACATGTTGCCATAATGTTGTTATTAAGAATAGAACAATGCGTTTTGGCCTTTCATCCAAACGCCAACTGCTTTTAGGTAACAGAAAACCTTTTGAAAAACTAGTTCCAGGGTGAAGATATTCAGAAACTCAGTTTACAGGGAAAACTGAGGTTGTGTCTGAGAGACCCGTAGGCAAGGGGAACAGGCACTCTCTCGTATCGGAGAGACCCGAAGGTGATGGGAACGTGGGCAGGCCAACGGTCGTGTCTGAGAGACAACAAGGCAACGGGAGCAGGAACTCGCCCGTGTCTGAGAGATCCGAAGGCTAGGGGAGCATGCAGCCTGCTCGTGTCAGAGAGACCCAAAGGCAAGGGGAGCACGCAGCCTGCTCGTATCAGAGAGACCCGAAGGCGACAGGAACACGAGCTGGTGTCTAAAAGACTTGAAGGCAAGGGGAGCAGGAACTCACTCGTATCGGAACTTCGCTGGTGTCTGAAAGACCTGAAGGCAAGGGGAGCAGGAACTCACTCGTGTCGGAGAGACCCGAAGGCCACGGGAACGGGAGCAGGAACTTCGCTCGTGTCTGAGAGACCCGAAGGCAATGGGAACACGATCAGGCCAACGGTCGTGCCCGAGAGACCCGAAGGCAAGGGGAGCGCGGTCAGGCTCAGCTTGCGTCGTTGTGACCAACAGGCAAGGGGATGAGGCCACTCGTTCGTGTCGGAGAGACCCGAAGGCAAGATGTGCGGGAACTTGCTCGTGTCAGAACGACCCTGGGGCAAGGGGAGCGCGTGCAGGCTAACAGTGGGTCGCTACGTACCCAGGACAGGGCCGGTGGAAGGCTAACAGTGGGCTACGCGAGGGCCCAGGCAGGCTGGGCCCTCGGGTTTCCAAGGATATGTCGTTAAAGAGTTTTTCACAAAAGTTAAAATGGAGGCCATATAGGTATAGTAATGGCCGAGGCCCTCTGGGCCATTGCAATAAGTATGCAAAGTTTCATGCAAATTGAGCCACATATGGTCGAGTTACAGGCCTCTGAAAATGGACCCAGAGAAAAAGAACAATAAATATAGCTGCAAGCAGCGATTAAGGGGACCAAGTAATGACAAAAAGAAACTTTGAAGCCCCATGGAATGCATATGTTACTGTACTAAGCAATTGTCTTTACATTTACAACTTCAATTAAAGCTGCATTCAGCATATAATTGGCATCACAATTATGCAATATGGTATGTAGGGTAAAACATGTACAAACATTAACCCAATGTTGGACGGATGTTTTTTTTCTGTCCAATGGTGACCCCATGTAGTTTTTTACATACTGGTCTGCTTTATACAACACTTGAAGATCTTCATAAATAGATGCCAAATGTCAAACTACATCAAGATTGTTCATTTGCTGCCATATGAGTAGTGTTTTTCCAAATAACTAAGATGGCTGAAAATCCATTTTGGCAATTATTTTTTTGGGGGTCTCAGTGGCAAAAATGTTCATAGTGAGGAGATACACCTATGGACTGATTTCCAAGACTAGGTCAAAAGTGATGGGTGTGGTGAACTTTTAAAAAGTCAAACTTCACAGGCTTGTGCCACCATGAGGCTGATTTGCATGTCCACCGCACCAGAAATTGTGTTTCTTGACGCTTTACTATATTAATTTGGGTACCTTTACACCATTTGAACTCACAGGAATTTGTAAAAAGGAATTTTTTGCCAGAAGAATTATATTAGTGAACTGGAACAAACATAATAGGATTTTGCCATACTGTTAAAAACCTTAATGACACACATTGTCAATTGACTTTGTGGAAAAGCTTAGATTATTACAACAAAACATTCTCAGCATCAGTGTAATAAAAGTAGAAGAATGTCACACTTACAGAACATCTTGTTTTTCTAAGCTACACATTGAAAATGGAAATTACTATTTGAAAGTTTAAGTTAATAATATTAAAACTAGATGAGCTAGATAATTTAGGTAATAAATTAGAGAAGTTAATTCTGTACATTAATAACAATCACAGTATTACCAGAATTGAGTAGTTATGTCAAATAGTATTTATTCCTAAATTTAGCAAGTTTCTAATGAAGGAATCAATTTCCATTTTTGTTTTACTCCACTTTGAAGATTGTAAACAAAGTGATTACAGACAAATCAAATGCATTTTTCTCCAGAATGACTTACAATAAGTACAGGTACATTATCCTGGAGTAAATTAGGGTAGAGTGCCTTGCCCTAGGACACAACAACATTTGGCTCAATTGGGAATCAAACAGAACTTTACAATTACAAATTTCACTCTAAATATAGAGCCACTTGATCAAACACACACACACTCAAGGACAGGCTCCATACCCAAAGACACGCACAAAACACTCAGCATAAATCCAGGTTTGTGTGGTATCTCTAAAACAAATAATATTATTAGTCGATTTGAAATAAATTCTATGGAAACCTTTATTTTAGCCATGGAATTGATCTGAAATCTTATAGGACAATAAAAGTTACACACTGGGGGCCAAAAGTTTGGAATAATTTACAAATGTTGCTGTTTTGAAAGGACATTTTTACTCTTATTCACCAACATGGTATTCAAGTGATCAAAGTATAGTCGGGACATCAAAGATGTAAAAAATATTACTATTTAAGTATTTTTGATTAAATCTACACAGCCCTCATTTCCAACAACCATTACTCCAACACCTTCTCCTTGAGTGATCATGCCAAATTGCTAATTTGGTACTAGAACATCACTTTGAATTATATTAAAAACAGCTAAAAGCTATTTGATTTGATAAATTAAGCTTTATATTGTCTTTGTATTTTTGAGTTGCCACAGTATGCAGTTGACTGGCATGTGTTGAGGTCAACATTAGGTCAAAAAGTCCAAAAAAGAAACAGCTCACTGTAGAATCAATGTTTTGAGGAATGAAAGATGTGGAAGGAGCAAATGTACAACTAAACAAAAGAATAAGTACATCAGAATGTCTAATTTCAGAAATGGACACCTCACGTCCTCAGCTTCATTTAATTCCTTTCTGCCATTTGTAACCTAATACCAACCTTAACACATGCCGGTGCATTACATACTGTGACAACTCAATAGCATAGACAACGTTAAGTTTAATTTAAATAAACCAAATAGGTTTCAGCTGGGTTTAATATAATGGAAATGTATTTTCTAGTACCAAACAAGCATTTTAGAATTATTTAAGGATGAGGTGTTGTAAAAACGTCCCTTAGTTTCTTTCAGTTCTATATCGTGAAGCTTTGCCCATAGGGGCTTCGCTCCTATTGGTTTACCCCTCTGCCAATAGGCAGGCACTGAAAATGTAAATATGCAAATCACACCTCTCATGGTCATCTGCCCCCATGGCTATAAAAGAGGTCGTCACACCCCAATCTGCCTCCCTTCTTTCTTCACGAGAAAGTTTAGTTTATGCATTTCGGTGAGTTTCACTACTGCTACGGATGGCTTCACCTACTTCAGCCACTGGAGCGTCTTCTTCTGTGGCGGCACCCCGGCCTCTGACTTCCTTGTCAGCCTGTCAGTGTAGCGAGCTGGACCCAGCAGTGGATGCGCACACATTATGCTGTGCGTGTCTAGGGCCGCTTCATGCTTGCGACAGTGCTACCGAGGAGCCTGTGTGCACCGCCTGCACCATCCTCCCTTTACAGGTGAGGATGGAGCGGCTTAGATTTTTCGCTGAGGAGGTCCCCCTCGCCGACGTCCTCTCTCTCCTCTCCGAGGAGGACTCCTTTCAGGAGTCGGGGGCGGAGGCTGAGGATAGCGGCCCGGTGTTGGCTCCGCCCGCCTCAGGAACTGGTCACCCCCGCTCGGCTGAGCGGGTGCAGCGCCGTTCCAGTTCTTCCTCTTCGGAGGAGGAAGAGGCTGTCGCGTCCCACTCGTAAATACGCAGTGGAGGCGTGGGGCGCTTTGGTTCTGGAGGCGCTGTGTGATGCGCCATTCAAACCGATTGTTCAGATACCGGTGAAAATGCTGTCTCTTAAAACTGCGTTTTTTTTGGCTCTGACCACTACTAAGAGGGTCAGTGACCTTTGCGTTGTTGACGTAGCCTAGCTGTCTTCCCTAACCCGGCTTTTCTGCCCAAGGTGATCAAGGCGTCGTTTTGTTCCATGAAGATGGTGTTTGGGCGTTTTCCCCTCCTCCCCATGCGGGTGTGAGGGAGGAGAGGTTTCATCGTTTGTGTCAGGTCCGCGCTTTGGCACAATATGTGCAGCACACAGCCTCGGTGTGGGCTGCGCCCAGGCTCTTTGTTTGTCACGGTGGCCCCAAGGTAGGCCAGCCGTGGTCGAAACACTTGCGTGACATGGCCGCAGGCACGTTGGCTCACTCTGTGCTCAGTGTGGCTGAGTCTGGGGTGTGAGTTGGGTCCGTTGAGCTACTGGGACGGCACATTTGACATGGGTCCGTCCACTGCTCCGGTGTGCCTGTGCGCTTTTGTGTGTAACGCTCGCATTGTGTGTGCTTGAGCGTCTACTTGTGCGCCAAGTCTGGGTCTCGGTGTGTTCTATGGGCTGGCCTCTGACACTCTGATTCAGTCGAGACTGATTGAGGAGGTACCGGATGGGTTGTTGCCGTGAGTACATTCGTTTGGGGGCTGCACCCTATGTGCTTAGTGTGAGGTGGGTGACAGGCAGGGAGTACATCTTGGGCTCGCTCGCTTTTCCCTAAACCAATAGGAGCGAAGCCCCTATGGGCAAAGCTTCACGATATAGAATTGTACAATTTTAGAATTCAGGAGCTTTACAATATTTTTTTTTTCCAATCCGGTATTTGACTAACTTAAATGTCAAAGTTGCTTGGCTAGTTTTAAAATAATTTTTAATTATCTTTGCAATAGTATTTTCCATTTTCAGTGTGTACATTTGCTAGGTGAATTCGATGGTTACTTTCGTAACCCCAGTTCTATGAGTGGAGCGTCGCCCATAGGGTTCATGCCCTGACCTGTCACTGACTGCTTTTCTCGTGAAGAAAGGTATGTCAGGAGGCAGATTGGGGTGTGACAACCTCTTTTATAGCCATGGGGGCAGATGGCCATGAGAGGTGCGATTTGCATATTTAAATTTTCAGTGCCTACCTATTGGCAGAGGGGTAAACCAGTAAGAGCGAAGCCCCTATGGGCGACGCTCCACTCATAGAACTGGGGTTACGAAAGTAACCATCGAATTCACCTAGCAAATGTACACACTGAAAATGGAAAATACTATTGCAAAGATAATTAAAAATTATTTCAAAACTAGCCAAGCAACTTTGACATTTAAGTTAGTCAAATACAGGATTGGAAAAAAAAAATATTGTAAAGCTCCTGAATTCTAAAATTGTACAATTTAATATCCTGCTGAGACATGGTGCACCAAGTCATGTAGGCTGAATTACCATGACAGTGAAACATGTAGAACATCATTACGTGACAAAATGTTTTAATATTAAAGAATTTGGTAGATAACTGATAGACCTTCTGATAACTCTCCTTAAACGTCCTAATATCGGCTGTCAATCTCTTACATGATTTCATGTAGATTGATGCTAGACAAGTGATCTACAGCCGGACTTAAAACAGCTTTGTTAGCTGTCTATAGCGTAGCTCTCCAGCACAGCACTAATCAATAAGCTAGCGAACTTCATGTAGCTCAATTATTAAATTAGCTAGCTACAATAACAGATACAAAACAGCTGTAAGATATTTGGTTGTTATCTGCCATCAACCTGTTTGAAACAGGAACTAGCTCGCAATATCAATGAGAGAGAGGGCTGAATGCTGCCATGCTCCCAACACCCCACCCTTTCCCCATTGACTCACAGGCACTGCCATGGCTACTCCCATAGCTTCAAAAATAGCCCTCCGTAACTGCTGATAGAACCACCAACTCCAACTCAACATTCTAGCAGATTCACACACACATTACATCAGCTCTTCCTTCAAAATACGAGTTCCTCCAAAATAAAGAAAGAGAATAACAAAACATTGGGGACTGAATGCTGCCATATTGTTTGAGATAAAAAAAATCATATAGAACATTTAAATATCATGGTCCAAAGATCCTTCACAAGCATGCCAGTCTGTTCAATGATATCAGAGTAGATGGCGTTTAAGTGATTTTACTTCATTCACTTATTGCGGTCAAATCGTTTGCGATATAAAAATTCAAAATAATTCAATTGAAGATACTGGTCCCAGGGTCCTTCTCAGCAAACGGCGTGCAAATCCGTTCAGTGGTCTCAGAAGAGATGTCCTTAGAGTGTGCATTTTACAGTTCATAAATGCTCAAAGTTGTCAAGGTTGTTGTAGCACCCCCTTAAGGTCTTTTTGGTTGATACTGCACAGGTCCATCCATAGACTTGATGTTTAGTGCTATGTTAAAGGGCATAAGTCTTGGATATTCCTGACGGTTTATATAGCCTGACAAAATGCCACAACATGTAAAAGTAATTAGCCTATTCGCACACATCATCTGAGATATCAACATTTCAAAATGTGTTATTGAAGATACTGGTCCCAGGGTCCATCTCAGCGAACGGCATGCAAATCCATTCAGTGGTTTCCGAGGAGATTTCGTTAAAAGTAAAAAGGAGGCCATAATGTTTGAGATATCAACTTTTCTTATATAACTTTTGAAGACTTTTAAAGACAATGGTCCAGTGGTCCTTCAAATTCAACAGCATGCAAATCTGTTCAGCAGTTACCAAGCAGATGTCGTTAACAAGTTTTTCACCAAATTCAAAATCCAAGGGGCAAATTTGAAAGACCCCGAGACTTATTTGGTTAGCATGAGAAGGGGCATGTATGGAACTTGGCTGCACAACATTCGGTTAATGAGAAATGCATGCTCAAACCTTCAACATTTGACTAAATGCTACAGCGCAACCATGGGGTGTATAGGTATAGTAATGGCCGAGGCCCTTTGAGCCTCTCGTGGCAACAGGCATGCAATGTTTCATACAAATTGAAAAAGTTATGGGCCTCTGAAAAAGTGCAGGAGAAAAAGAATAATAATAATAATAAAACCAACAAAAACAATAGGGTACTCATACCTACGGTACTTGGTCCCCTAATAATAAAACCAAAAACACAATAGGGTACCCGTACCTACGGAACTTATATATATATCCTATATATATCTATATATATCTTGACTAAAATAATCTGGTAAAAGCCTTTCGCACTAATTTGTTGTTCTTTCATATATAAATAAAAAAAACTCTGGTCATCATCCTCCTCAACAGCCTCAGGAGGAGGAAGATCATATTTTTTCCAACACATCTCAACCATACCTCTCCACAAAAAAAAAGGAAAGGCAAGGAGGCTCCTCTTAAAGCCAGTTCTCCATTTGTTGTGAGAGTCAAGACAAACCACCAGAATGTCATTAGTAGTGGCAAGTGACACAGAAGGGGCAACAAGGTCAGATATGAAGTAACATTATAATAATTTTGATGTTTGTTCTTTAAGTCACTAGCCATTCAGGTCCAAATTCCAGCCAACTGAGTGGAGCTGGTTCACAGGCCTGACCAGATCACAGGCCTGTGTTATGGAAATTTTGAACAAAGGTACATTTGAGAAATGTCTGTCTTTCTATTGCCTGGTACGAAAACCTTTACTTTTATTGTGACACACATGTCTGTATAATATCAGAGGATTATTAGGTACTCTGACCATGTTCCTCTGCCTAGACCAAGAAGGGTATCAGCCCTTTGCTCCTTAGGAATGTAGGAGAGGGGGATCTGGTATTTGCCTAGGGGGCATCATTGACTGGTATCGGCAGATCATAAGGTTACTCATTCATCTGCCCATCTGTATAACTCATCAGGGCATCTATGTCAGAAATCGGCCCTCCTAAGCCCTTCAGGGCGGGTTTTTCCCTTTCCTTTTGTGTCTCTCCCTGCCTCTGGTTCCTTATGTGTGCGTTTTGTTCGTTTCTATGTTTGTCTGTCATTACATCTCCCCGAGTACCAGTCTCCTTGTTCCCGGCACTCCCTGAAGGCACCCCTGCACCAGAGCACCGGTAATCACCACTGATCCTGAGCACCTGCACCAGTCTACACACCTGGGGGGCTGATTGCCACTTTCCCCTATAAATGGGAGAGGTCTGCTTTCAGTTCCGGACGGAATATTGTACAGCCACGTAATTGTTAGTGTTCTCTACTTAATTAAGCAAGCTATCAGAATTTCCCGAGTACCCTGTTTTTGTTATCTTCTGCTCACCGTGGTTTTTTCCGTTCACAGCTGTTCACAGACCCTTGTTCCGAGACCCGTCCTGCACCTTCCTCCCAACTACCTGGATCACCAATCTGCCTTCCTGTTATCGACCTTCGCCTGGACTGACTCCCCGCTCTGTTGACCGAACCCTGCCTGACCCTCTGACCATTCTTGCCTCCCAGACTTTGTACCACTGCTACCCACTATCCACCCTCCAACAATACACTCATACCGGTCTACGTATTCCTTACGTATCTCCACTGTCATCTCAAACTACTACAATAAACATCATCATTGTCCTTTTTACCCCTGTTGTCTGTATCTGCTTTTGGATCCTGACTTCTGTCCTGAGTCCCAGGAGTCATGACAATCTATTGTCTGTCCGGATTCTGTTAGACCTCTTAGAGATGAAGAGGTTACCCATGTGGGGAAGGACAGCTTGCCCCTTGTGCGAAGCCTAGGTATTGACAGAACAAAGGGAATGTGTTTTATTGACAAAACTAATGGGCAGCATCTTACCATACCCCTTTTTCCACTATAAGTACTGACAATTGTCATGTATAAAGTTAGAGACTCCTCAGATGATTATTCGGTAAGCGTTTGACGCGTCTCTCTATTTGCAAATAAACTATTAAAATGTTACTAGGTAATTTTGTCTCTGTACTTGCTCCTTTAAGGGTTCTGATCGATGAAATTGCAATCACACCAGGCCAGACCAGCATCTGAAAGTAATTAACATGAATAGACATGGTGATTAACCTACCAGAACAAAGGTGTGCACAGTGAACATACACATGCCATGATCCAGGGCTACTTGGAAATCAGAGCATGGCACCTGGCCTGTGACACAGCTTGACCACAATTTTCATATCTTCTATTTGTGTTCCAACAGCGAGTTGGAGGCCAGGAGGCCAACCTACAACTTCAAGTCAAATTGGAGAATGTAACACTCTTGGAAGTGGGTTGAATGATTATAACACAAAACAACAGTCATGTAGTCCTGTTATACTTTCAATGTTACTCAGTCCTGTCCTTGTCTCTTCAACTAGCTCCAAGACCTTGATGATTAGAATAGGTTTTCAGAGAAATAATTTGGAACTTTGTCAAATCACAACACTTACTATTCAGATAGCCCTTTCAGGAATACCCTGGTGAAAGAAATTCAAACAGTACTGTAATAAAATACATACATTTGTGCTCAAAAGTTTTCATACTCTTGGTGAATTGGTAATATATGTACCATTTGTAAAGAAAACATGAGTGAGCTGGCAAAACCCGTCTTATTTTTATGGGATTCATATTCAACTGTAGGTAATGACAGAATTTCACAATCATAAATCAAAACATGGCAACAAAGAAAAAGTCTGCATACATTAATACTGTGTATTGCCCCCTTTACCATCAATGATGTCCCCTTTAGCATGAAAGCATGCAGTCTTGTGTAATAGTTGTCTATGAAGCCCTGAATTCTTGCAGGTGGTATAGCTGCCCATTCGTCTTGGCAAAATGCCTCCAGGTCATGCAAAGTCTTTGGTCGTCTTGCATGAACTGCACATCTGAGATCTCCCTAGAGTGGCTCAATGATATTAAGGTCAGGAGACAGTCATGGCCACTCTAGAACCTTCATCTTTTTCTGCTGTAACCACTGGAGGGGCAGCTTGGTCTTGTGCTTAGTGTCATTGTTGTGTTGGAAAGTCCAAGAGCGTCCCATGTGCAGCTTTCGTGCAGAAGAAAGCAAATTGTCTGCCAGTATTTTCTAATAACATGCTGCATTCATCTTGCCATCAATTTTCACAGAACTCCCCGTTCCTTTAGAGCTCACACCCTCCGAAAACATCAGTGAGCCATGGTATTGTGTTCACTATAAGCCTTGTTGACCCCTCTCCAAACATAAGGCTTATGGTTGTGACCATAATGCTCTATTTTGGTCTCGTCAATCCAAATTACAGTGTGCCAGAAACTGTGAGGCGTGTCAAGGTTTTGTCAAGCTTATTGTAACCAGGCTTTTTTGTGGCACTAGTGCAGTAAAGGCTTCTTTCTGGCAACTCAACCATGCAGCTCATTTTCATTCAAGTATTGTTGTATTGTGCTCCTTGAAACAACCACACCGTCTTTTTCCAGAGCAGCCTGTATTTCTCCTGAGGTTACCTGTGGGTTTTTCTTTGTATCGCCAACAATTCTTCTGGCAATTTTGACTGAAATCTTTCTTGGACTACCATTGCTTGGTATCAAGAGATCCCTGAATTTTCCACTTCTTAATAAGTGATTGAACAGTACTGACTGGCATTTGCAAGGCTTTGGATATCTTTTTATATCGATTTCCATCTTAATAAAGTTCCATTACCTTGTTACGCAGGTCTTTTGAGAGTTAACACACCCCTTTTAACTGTATTAATATGGACTGTTCATGTAAATTCTTAGAAACTTAGAGACTCCTCAGATGATTATTCTGTAAGCTTTTGACGCTTCTCTCTATTTGCAAATAAACTGTTAATTGTGACAAAATAATTTTGTCTCTATACTTACTCCTTTAAGAGTGTCTATCGATGGAATTACCATCACAGAAGGGGGCAAGCCGGCGATTGCAGTTTGATGCTTTGGACAATGTTCTACTGGGAAACCTTGGGTCCTGCCATTCATGATGATGTTACTTTGACACATACCACCCACTTAAGCATTGTTGCAGACCATGTGCACTCTCATGGCAACTGTATTCCCTGATGGCATTGCCCTCATTCAGCAGGATAATGTGCCCTGCCAAAAAGCAAAAATGGTTCAGGAATGGTTTGAGGAACACAACAATGGGTTCAAGGTGTTGACTTGGCCTCCAAATTCCCCAGATCTCAATCCAATCGAGCATCTTTGGGATGTGCTGGACAAACAAGTTCAATTCATGGAGGCAACTTACAGGACTTAAAGGATCTGCTGCTAACGTCTTGGTGCTACAAAACCACAGCACACCTTCAGAGGTCTAGAGGAGTCCATGCTTCGATGGGCCATGGCTGTTTTGATGGCAAAAGGGGGCCTACATAATATCAGGTAGGTGGTCAGTATGTTATGGCTGTTCAGTTTATAAGCAGGCCAAAAGCCTAAATGTTTTTCAAGTTTAGGTTCACCATGCCGATTCAATGCTGCCATTTATATAGACTATTTTCTTGGGGTTGAGAATTTTGTTTTTCTCTCCGGTTATAAAATGTGGTTGAATTTGGATGATGGAGATTTTTTATCGATTCATACATGTTCCTAAAATAAATTAGGCCAATAGATAAACTAATGTTTGAGCGGACTTGAGAAATTGACTGTTGCAAGGTAGGGTAAACATCAAAGTGAGGTTAAGTAGCAGTATTAGGCACTCTAGAGTCAAATCCAATGGGCCAAGGTTTGCTTTTTTTGTCTTATCTGGCTGGATATAGACAAAGGTAATAGGTAATTAAAGCTTTAGGGGGCCAAGTGGGGCACAGGAAGCATCTCACTGCATGCTCTCACCAGAGGTGGGGGACTTGAGTCACATGACTTGACTCGAGTCTGACTCGAGTCACAATTTTCAGGACTTGTGACTTGCTTGATTAAAGTATGAAAATGACTTGACTTTGACTTGAGAACAAGTTACTTGAGACTTGACTTGACTTGAAGTGGAAGACTCGACAATGACTTGAACTTATAATAAACAAATAATAATTCATACTGCGCCAAACATGGCAGACAGTAATGTTAGTCGAGCTCCACAAATAGTTTGGATACAAGGACTTTGAACTGGACCGTGTGAATAAAAAAAGATTTGCTAGATGCAAAATATGCAACACAAGAGTATCTGACACGACAACAATAACGTCAAATTTCATTCGTCATTTTAAGAACCACAAGGAAAGGTAAGAAAGTAATATATTCAGTTTCACTAAGATCTATAACTATTAAGTTACTAATGTAATGAATTAATCTTTTGTTTGTCATAATTTGGCCTTGGTTGCATATTCTGTTTTTTTTTTTTCTTGTTAGAAATGTGACCATTATCATTACTGAATACGTCTGGTGCAAAGAGGATCGGGCGGCAGTCAAAGGCAGGGGCCTAGACAACCCGATCTCTGGACACGGAAACTGGCTCTAGGGACGTGGAATGTCACCTCGCTGGCGGGGAAGGAGCCTGACCCACACAGCAAAAGGACTCCGCGGTGGAACCGCTGCGGAGGTATTGCGGCTTTCGGAACGGACTCGCGAAGCGGAACTGTATCGGTGTCTGTTAGAGCTCAGTGACGGATCCGCAACGAATGCGGATCGCGGACCCGCCGCGGCTCCGCGCTGCATCTGTTCCGCATCCGCGATTAAAACCTTGCCTCCGCGGCGGGTCCATTTGGGACCCGCTAATTGATACATACATCCGCCGCGGACCCGTAATGGGCTCATAAAATTCCTGGCTCATCTGGTCCGGGTCCGTTTTGGACCTGTTTTTCTCATTTTCAAAATCCCTAGGACTGTTCTTGCTGTAGGATAAAAATAGGATAAACTAAACCATAGGATTTCTATCACTAGGCCTAGTCTAGGTTACTCCAGCAATATAGACCTAATCTTAAATCTGCATTGCCTTGTATTTTTAACCTAACAATATTGTCAATAGGCCTAACAGAAAAGGTTCAAGTCAAGACATCAATTCACTGTACAAAAGTAATCACTACTTAATGGAAATATAAAATTTTACATTTATGGAAAGTTATAAGTTCTTTCTATTCCGTTTTTGTTAAGTAGCCCACGTTGGCTAAGCTACTTTACATTTATTTTGTGGTCAAAACCTAATTTAGTGCTTTATAGGCCCAGGTTGGTGCAGACATAAAATATTTTATCCATTAGGCTAAAACTTCAATGAAATGCACAGCTAAAATATCAGAAAATTAATAACTGGTGAACGACAAGAAGTTCAATAAAAATATTGTTTATTGCTTATTTCTCTTATTACTCCGTTTGTGTGGCTTGAGGCAGGACACGTCTCCTCGTTGCCCGATCCGCTGCCAGGTTGAACCACCTGATTGCGTGCTTGGTGACCTCTGCGTCCGTGGCTGACCGTGTCACTGTGTTTTTCCTCACAGCACCTGTAATCAAACAGACAGATATGATTATGTATGTGGCATCCAAAGCCAAGTATGCTTACACAATACAATATATGAGATAGGTATTAAAAAGATTAAATTAAAAAAGAAACATGACTATAAATTATTATAAAGTTATAAACAGGGTTGTGGTGGTTAAAATAAGAGGTGGGTAAACTATGAATTTGTGATCAGGGTAAGGTTTGCCGCACCTTTCGCTAACGGATGTTTAAAAAAGACATACAAAATGTTCAAAAAATATCAGTGGTATTAAATGGTTATTTGATCAGAGCACAATTGTATGTGGATAAATCAGTATTTTAAGTTTGGTAGGGTCCTACATAGATTCTATTTGGAGGTAAACTCTTAACAGATGGATAAACTCTATTTCTGACATTTGAGCGGTGGGTAAACTCCATTTACTTGCGTTTAGTCTCTACTACAGCCCATGTTAACATTACGTCAGTTAGCAGATGCTTTTATCCAAAGCAACTTAACATTCAAGCTATATGTTGCAGCAGAGACCTTGGTGTTAGATTAACCATTCCAAAAGCAACACTAAATTAAAATACAACTCACATGGTCATTTACAAACCACACAACTGCATTCCATTCCGTGTTTATTATTATTATGGAGAGCCAAGACAAATGTACGCGAGCGAAGCTATCACAACCACCAGGCAGCCAATACATTTGCGTGCATTTACTTCGATAACATGACAATCCACTGTGATTCCAACCCCCAAACTTTGACCGTAGTTGCGCTCTTACGCACAAATACAGGTATGCCACTGTCTTGCCCAAGACTGTGCCGGAAGTTAGCATCTCCACGAGGGAGATTGTCACTCACTGACAGAATCTAACCACTGGGAAAAGGCGGATCAGGACAGGCCTGTTCAGGGCTGTTCAATAGAACATTTGCAATAATCATGGACAATCAATAAACCTAAAGGCAAGATTCATATTAAGTAAGAAAACTCACCACTCTGTCGAGCTGGGCCATTTGACGGTTCCTTTAAAAACATTTCAAATGCCTCCACTGCCTCCAATTGTTCCAGGGGACACTGGATATTGTCCGGCATCTCAACATCTGGCCCCGGGTTGCTGTTCAGCCTGCTGCTGAGGTAGTTCACCTTTACCACAAGCTGGTCTTTTTGCTGTTTAATGGTCTCCAGCAGGCTAAGGATGTGGAACTCAGCCGCTGTTGACACACATGAAATATAGCTAAAATGTAGTGTATAAAATATATGTTTCAGTGTTTATCCTCATCACTCAATACTAACCTTAGTTATTGACAATAGTTAATGACAAAAGTTATGAAAATATGTGATGGTTGTGGGATGTTTTTCCAAAATCTGTGGCACAGAATGCCCCAATGGATTTGTCAGTTAGTGCTCACCAGAGCAGGGAATGGTATCGGTCATTCCTCCCCCTCGCCATGTTGGTCTGTAGGCCAGGCTTGAAGAGGGCTCCTCTGTTCGCCTCATGTTGAGGGCCGGTGCGGGAGGTGGAGGGAGTTGAGGAGGGACTGCCGTTCCTGGCCCATAGTGAGTTGGGTGGTGTGAGAGAGTGGGAATTTTTTTTTATTAAATGGTAGTCATCTGTTAACCATGACTTATAATACACTTTGGGGCCTTCCAATTCACTAATATTTCAGAAATCAGTCCCTACCTTGAGTAACTCTCCTCATGTTAAATACAGGTGCAGGGAGTTGAGGTGGTGAAGGGTGTTGTGGTCCGGCCCCATGGTCAGGTGCTAAGGGAGAGAAATTGCTATTAAATGGTGGTGATCTGTTAACCAATGGTATGCTGTGAGCTACAGGGCCAAACAATGGCAAACAAAAAATCTCTGGTCATGGGGAACATGAATTTGTATGTTTCAACATTTTGGTATGAACTACCTATTTCAACCCCATGAATGGATTGCCAGTGAAAAACAATTAATCTAGACGGGGCCCCTTTACCTAGACAGTTTCCTCCAGGTTGAGGAGTAGTGACTCTGCTGCATGGCACTCAGTGAGATGGTGGAGCTGGAGGAATGGATACAAGGAGAGGGGAATATAGTTAGCACTAACAAGGTAAACCATATCTATATTATTAATATTATGATTTTGTTATTTTGATGTTAAGAGATTATTCCTTACTCTGCCAGTGTAATTGGTTTGGGCTTGAGGCTCCAACTGATACACCAGCCGAATTTTCTGGCTCTTCTTCACTCTCATCAGAGTCCCCAAAACGATGGCTGTTAAGTAACCATATCATTTTGGTTATTGCAATCCCAAAATTGCCAAATATACATATAGTATTTTTGAATGCTACAGGAAATAACCTTCCTATTACTGTAGAATAATAACAAATACAAGACCGAACCCACTTACATTGGCTTCCTGACTCATTTCTCTGGCAGCTATCCCTCCTGCTCTGCCTCAGACTGTAGCTCAGAGGCATTGCAGCCGGTCTGATATTGATTTATTAGCCTGATGGCGTCTTTGTAGTTGTCTAAAATGAAATATGTTAAAATGAACATGAGTTTCAAATTAGCTGTAGAGCTGCACAGAATATTATTATTGATGATGATAATTGTTAGTATCATTATTATTCTTTATTTAACCACGTTGGTCTCGTTGAGAACACAATATCTCTTACACGAGAGACCTGGCCAAGAATAGCATCAACAGATATAAATTGAACATTTTAAACAATGCAAGGCAAAGACAATTTCATGTGCATTTTCAGAAAATAGAAAGAATAGGTTATTCCAAGCATAAGGAGAAGCAACCATGAAATTATTTTTAAACAATAATTTTATGAATTGGCATACCACAAGTTCTGAAGACCTTAACGTCATATCTTGGCCAGTTTGGCTCATGCTTCTCCTCGTTAGCAGCTGCCCGTTTCACACGTTCAGCTGGGCCAGTACACCATCCCGTCATCATACCAGTCAACTGGCACAAAAGCAATGTCCTCGCTTGCCTGAAATTGAATTAGATGAAAAGGCATCCTTAATGTAGAAAGAAAGAAAAAGGGTATTTATTCATCTGTTTATTAGACCCCAGATGAAACAAGAAGCTAACGTTAGCTAACGCTGCGGTGACTGTCCCTCTGCCTCTGACTCCCCCGCTGCATGTAGTATTCCTCCGTATTAGCTAGCTAGCTAATTTTACTGTTTTAAAACTATTTTCTAGGTTAGTGGGGGAGCCTACCGCTCAAAACCAACATGAAAAACGTAGCTAGCTAGCTATGTTCACTCATTACTAGCCGCTCATTTTAAACGGTGTGTAAAATGAGCGGTGATGTTAAATCTCCATATGTACTGTGTATTTGCTGAATGGTTTCAAAGTAATGGTCGGTAGCAACCATTAGCAGAAAAGCCCGTACTTCTTGACGTTCAAACAGGCGCCAATACCCATTAATTGTCTGAACCGACTTAAACAGTGATTAAAATGCCGAAGCTTGATTTTCGTTATAAAGAGAATGGCAGATAGACAAACACATGAGACCAAACTTGACAAAATGCAAACTTAATGTACAGCTAGCTAGAAACTAAACATGCTAAAATTGTACCTGCTAGCTATCATAGCAGACAAGTGCTTCACTGACTGTAATATTGACCCCACTTCATTGACTGAAATACCAGTGCCAATTTATCAGCTATAGGTTTGCATCGCAAACGTGAACTCAAACATATAGCTATATATAGGCATTATCAATACTTGCGAAATGATGCAATCGCGCCTAGCAGCATGCTAGCTAGCAGCTACATGCTGCTAACATAGCATAAGCTACATATGGATAGCAGCGACACATTAAAACAGACCAAACCAGTCTTTATCACACTACCATAACATATTCTGCCGAAATGACTATCCCATTTTAAATCAAATGGGCTACAATATCATCATAATCTCTCAGCTAGCAATAGCATGTTGCACAAAAGTCCTAATATCAAACAACGTCATTACAATCATTATACATGATGAGCAAAAAAACACAAAGGCCTATGTTTGCTGTGAATGTCGCAATAAATCAATACACTTACTCAGATAGTTCAGCGCAACCGTGTCCCAGGAAAGAAAATCTCCACTGATATGACTGTTGTCTCGGCGTAGCAAGAGCACACCAAGAGGTTGTAGTTCAACCTTTACAGTAAAGGCGCGTCCACTTCTGCGGATCCGACACGGATCCAGTGCCGGACAGTAGAATTCACCGCGCTGCCCGGAGGCGGAGCGGATCCGACACGGATCCATTGTGGGACAGTAGAATTCACCGCGCTGCCCGGAGGCGGAGCGGATTCTCTGGGCGGTGCCAAAACGAATGTGACAGTCACGCGGGTTTCGCGACTTGGATGCGGATCCGCGTAAGCGTCTACTGCTGTGTGGGGAGTTAGTGCGTGAGGTTGAGAGGTTCCGACTAGAGGTAGTTGGGATCACCTCTACGCACGGCTTGGGCTCTGGAACCACACTCCTTGAGAGAGGATGGACTCTTCACCACTCTGGAGTTGCCCATGGTGAGAGGCGGCGGGCTGGTGTGGGTTTGCTCATAGCTCCCCAGCTCTGCCGCCATGTGTTGGATTTTCCCCCGGTGAACGAGAGGGTCGTTTCCCTGCGCCTACGGGTCGGGGATAGGTCTCTCACTGTTGTTTGTGCCTACGGGCCGAACGGCAGTGCAGAGTACCCAACCTTCTTGGAGTCTCTGGGAGGGGTGCTGGAAAGTGCTCCGACTGGGGACTCTATTGTTCTACTGGGGGACTTCAACGCCCACGTGGGCAACGACAGTGACACCTGGAGGGGCGTGATTGGGAGGAACGGCCCCCCTGATCTGAACCCGAGTGGTGTTCAGTTATTGGACTTCTGTGCTAGTCACAGTTTGTCCATAACGAACACCATGTTCAAGCATAAGGGTGTCCATCAGTGCACGTGGCACCAGGACACCCTAGGCCGCAGGTCGATGATTGACTTTGTTGTCGTCTCATCTGACCTGCGGCCGTATGTCTTGGACACTCGGGTGAAGAGAGGGGCGGAGCTGTCAACTGATCACCACCTGGTGGTGAGTTGGATCCGATGGCGGGGGAGGAAGCTTGACAGACTCGGCAGGCCCAAGCATACTGTAAGGGTCTGCTGGGAACGTCTGGCCGAGTCTCCTGTCAGAGAGATCTTTAACTTCCACCTCCGGCAGAGCTTCGACTGGCAAACTTAATGTACTGCCGTCAAGCTGAAGAAGGAGTCCTATCAGGCCTGGTTGGCTTGTGGGACTCCTGAGGCAGCTGACGGGTACCGACAGGCCAAGCGGGCTGCAGCCCAGGTGGTTGTGGAGGCAAAAACTCGGGCCTGGGAGGAGTTCGGTGAGGCCATGGAGAAGGACTATCGGCTGGCCTCGAAGAGATTCTGCCAAACCATCCGGCGCCTCAGGAGAGGGAAACAGTGCCCTACCAACGCTGTTTACAGTAGAGGTGGGCAGCTGTTGACCTCAACTGAGGATGTCGTCGGGCGGTGGAAGGAGTACTTCGAGGATCTCCTCAATCCCGCTGACATGTCTTCCATTGAGGAAGCAGAGGATGAGGGCTCAGAGGTGGACTCGTCCATCACCCGGGCTGAAGTCACAGAGGTGGTCAAGAAACTCCTCGGTGGCAAGGCACCGGGGGTGGATGAGATCCGCCCTGAGTACCTCAAGTCTCTGGATGTTGTGGGGCTGTCTTGGTTGACACGCCTGTGCAACATCGCGTGGCGGTCGGGGACAGTGCCTCTGGGATGGCAGACCGGGGTGGTGGTCCCTCTTTTTAAGAAGGGGGACCGGAGGGTGTGTTCCAACTATAGGGGGATCACACTTCTCAGCCTCCCCGGGAAAGTCTATGCCAGGGTTCTGGAGAGGAGAATACGGCCGATAGTAGAACCTCGGATTCAGCAGGAACAGTGTGGTTTTCGTCCGGGCCGTGGAACACTGGACCAACTCTAAACCCTCTACGGGGTGTTGGAGGGTTCATGGGAGTTTGCCCAACCAATCCACATGTGTTTTGTGGATTTGGAGAAGGCATTCGACTGTGTCCCTCGCGGCATCTTGTGGAGGGTGCTTGGGGAATATGGGGTCCTGGGTCCTTTGCTAAGGGCTGTCAGGTCCCTATACAACCGAAGCAGGAGCTTGGTCCGCATTGCCGGCAGTAAGTCAGACTTGTTCCCAGTGCATGTTGGACTCCGGCAGGGCTGCCCTTTGTCACCGGTTCTGTTTGTAATTTTTATGGACAGAATTTCTAGGCGCAGCCAGGGGCCGGAGGGTGTCAGGTTTGGGGACCACACGATTTCGTCTCTGCTCTTTGCAGATGATGTTGTCGTGTTGGCCCCTTCTAACCAGGACCTTCAGCATGCACTGGGACGGTTTGCAGCCGAGTGTGAAGCGGTGGGGATGAAAATCAGTACCTCCAAATCCGAGGCCATGGTCCTCAGTCGGAAAAGGGTGGCTTGCCCACTTCAGGTTGGTGGAGAGTGCCTGCCTCAAGTGGAGGAGTTTAATTATCTAGGGGTCTTGTTCACGAGTGAGGGAAGGATGGAACGGGAGATTGACAGACGGATCGGTGCAGCTTCTGCAGTAATGCAGTCGATGTATCGGTCTGTCGTGGTGAAGAAAGAGCTGAGCCGCAAGGCGAAGCTCTCGATTTACCAGTCAATCTACGTTCCTACTCTCACCTATGGTCATGAGCTTTGGAAAGAAAAAGATCCCGGATACAGGCGGCCGAAATGAGTTTTCTCCGCAGGGTGGCTGGGCGATCCCTTAGAGATAGGGTGAGAAGCTCGGTCACCCGGGAGGAGCTCAGAGTAGAGCCACTGCTCCTCCACATCGAGAGGGGTCAGCTGAGGTGGCTTGGGCATCTTTTTCGGATGCCTCCGGAACGCCTTCCTGGGAAGGTGTTCCGGTCCCGTCCCACCGGGTGGAGACCCCGGGGAAGACCTAGGACACGCTGGAGGGACTATGTCTCCCGGCTGGCCTGGGAACGCCTCGGTGTCCCCCCGGAAGAGCTAGAGGAAGTGTCTGGGGAGAGGGAAGTCTGGGCATCCCTGCTTAGACTGCTGCCCCCGAGACCCGGCCCCGGATGAGCGGAAGAAGATGGATGGATGGAATACGTCTGGTAAATAGATGTAAGGGAATTTGACTGTAACAGTGGCATAGCCTAAATTTTTATGTTGATGGGCATCTTAAAATGAGCGGGCATGTATATTATTACACGTAGGCTATAATGTCTGTATTAAATGTGCGCATTTTCAAGTGTTTGTGGACTGCGTGTGGAAACTAAAAAACATTGTGCTTACACCATAACAGTTAACTTTACTGCATGAAAGGCTAACATGGAGGCGCCGATGTGATTACCAGCAACATTTCGAAGAGGTTTATTTTTGTACTCATACAGACCAGAATAATTACAGCGTAATTACATATTAGGCAGTTTTTCAGTCACAATAATTAGTTTATAAGGTTGTTATTATTAGCCCTTATTACATGGATTGGCTGAATTCCAGTGCAGAATGCGTGTTATTTCGTGATAACAGATCGTTGCCATGAAAAACAGCGCGTTGCTATGGACGCAGCAGGATTATAACCAGAGACGGAACGGACTATTTTCTTTAGAGGAAGCAATACAATCGTTTTTAAATCAATACATTCCTTTTGAAATCAATATTTTGTGTCAAATTATTGATTTATTTGGTAGGTAGCCATGTAATAAGCGGGATAAGGTATAGCGAGGCGGTTGTTATAGAGAATACAACCCCTTCAGGCTGATTCAAGATCCCTCCGCTTCGTCCCCCCAAAAAATTGTACCGGAGGAGAAAAATATTTGATTTTGAAATCGAGCTTTGCACCAAGCACACGTCAGAAACTGAGGACAGTGTGTGTGTGTTCATCTCTTTTGTACTGTGACTTGACTTGACTTGAAACTTATAAGGACTCGACTTGACTTGCTTAGGGTGAACCCTTGACTTGACTTGACTTGCTTGATTTATCTGAACTGTGACTTGAGACTTGACTCGAGACTTGATGGGTAAGACTTGAGACTTGCTTGGACTTGACCATGTGTGACTTGTCCCCATCTCTGGCTCTCACTAGATAAATGTTTTGCCATTTAAAAATGCTAGTAGTCAGGATGTCCAATCGAAGAAGAGGAAATCAAAACAAAACAAAAAGACACTGAAACCAGAAAAGGAACCAGGCAATCCTTGTTCAGCCGACTAGAAGGGATGAATATTGTTGTCGCCAGCAGGTTTCAAATCCTGGTTTTCTATGTGGCAGACTGTCTTTAATCATTACGCTATTTAAACAGCAGAATGCAGCTTTTACCTCAGCCATTACATTTTTGCTGAAATAACGTGGACAACAGAACATTTATTAATGGAACTAAAGTGTAGTCTTGCACAAAGACTATAAATAATAGTTATACTGCCTACTTATAACGAAAATAATGACTCCAATCAACTCCATGGCTGATTCGTCTCTTTGGAAAACAATAACAGTATATAAGGGTCACGTAAAACATTTCTTCTCCTAAATATATGAGAATCATGGTATTACAGAGGAGATATATATTGTTGTGAGAAGGCTGAATAGATATACATTTCTGAAATACAAAATTTGAGAGGGGAATTGAACCAGGGTCAGAACATTGAAGAACAGGGATCTCTCAACTAAACCACAGGGGCTACTGGTTGTCCCTACAGCTCTCTATCCTCTCCAAATGTAAATTTTACCCCAGCCATTATAATTTTGCTGAGGTAAAGTGGGCAACAAAACGTTTGTTAACATACTAAAGTGTATTGTTGTACAAAGATTACTACAGATGGCTAGCTAATAGCTATACAGCCTACTTAAAACGAAATCATTGCCTCCAATCACTCCATGGCTGTTTACTTCCTTTGGAAAACAATAACAGTATAAAAGGGTCATGTAATACAATTATTCTCTCAAATATATGAAAATCATGGTATTACAGATATGTATTGTTGTGTGAAGGCTGAAAAGTATGGATGTAAATCTGTGCCATCGGATTTAGAATTAGAATTTTTAGCACTGAATTCTTTTACATCAAATTTTTAACACAGAATTTTATTTTGCCTCTAAATCAGACTGTGAATTTTAAAAGCCATTGAATTTCTAGCACATACTTTTTTTTTGCCTATGACATTTTTTTTCAATGTTAACAAAATTTCAATGTAAAAAAAATTATGTCTCAAAAAATTCAGTGTAAAAAAATTCGACATCTCAAAAGATTCTGTGAAAAAAAATTCTGTGTCTCAAAAAATTCAGTCAAAAATGTTGTAAAAGTCAGTAGTAGTTACCGGACACGTTGCACATTAACATAATGTGTTGAACAATGTCTACAGGGAACTTGTAATGAGGTGGCGTTCGTTAAAAGTGTGTTAGCTATTAGCCAGCATTATGTTAGCTATTAGCTAACTTTATATTAGAATGGTTTATGATGTGGCTGGCAAGAAATATCTGACTGATAGTTTAACAGCTGCTTATTTAGTTACTAGCTGTTTCACTTTACCCAAAACATTAAAAGAAGGCGCAAATGATTTCATTACAGTGTTAACTGGTAACAGCTTGTGTTGTGGTTGCTCGTAAGTTAGTAGCACCATTCACACTGCCATTTGCAAAGTAACGTTTTTCGCGCTAAATTAAATAATCGCCATCAGTAAACTGGACGCTGTCTGACTCCCTCACTCACGGGGACAGAGGCTATTTTCCGGGGAAAGTACAAAGTCCTGATGTTTATGAATTAGCATTTTTCATATGAAAAAAAATAAGCACAGCTCTGAAAACTCACTCAGATATTCATTAGATGTATTGAAGTCTAACACTTCCCCGAGTTGGTTTGTTGGAAAGGAGAATAAAACACCAGGAGTCAGGTCAATTACCGTACCGCATATTCCTTTTTTACTGAAGCTCCCGGAGACAAGTGACGCCGCACAATGTCTCAGGATCAACAGTCAAAACATCATTTTATACTTCAACTACGCCCAAAAGATAGAGGCGTTAAGTTACAAAGCAAGTGTGCCATTGGCCCAATCCCAGTTCTATTCCTTATAAGGATAACTGCAAGTATCCCTTTGCCCCCCTTGTGGTTTCTGTGTTGTCTGTCTGACTATGTGTGTGTGTCTCTAACCTGTGTCCTGTTTCTCAAAAGACAGACATACTAAATCTTTCTCTCCCCGGCAACCGCTTGAACAGGGTTTCCTATTCTCCTACTTGCACCTTCCGTTTTAGCTCATATTACAAACAATTAATATTTTCCTTCATTGCTTACAACAGTTCACTAACTTATACAATCAATATATCTACAATTCCCCCATTTGATCTCTCCCTAGAGAGATCACCCCTATTCACCAAGCTCCAGGGGACTTGCGTTGAATTCATACTAAAACTTTGCGTACGGACAAAGCCATAAATGTGCGTACGCACACCAAAAAAATCAGATGTATTAATCTCTGCGTACGCAGCATTCCACATACGTTCTCTTTGTACATGCCAATCAACGCGAAATTGAGCGCACATGCACGAGCACCACACCACACCCTGTCTCCTCCCTCAATTAAATCAATTTAAATATGGTAATTAGTCCAATTTGGCAAAAGAAACCTGCAAGAACATGGCTCAAGCAAGCAAGAAACGAAATTTCACTGAAAACGAATTAGAGGTGCTACTATCAGAGGTAGAAACAAGAAAAAAAAATGTATTTGGAAATCTGTCCTCTGGTATTAATAATAAAAGAAAGAAAAAAGAATGGGCGAGTTTGTCTGATGCCGTCAACGCGGTGGGATCTGAGAGTCGCACCGTAAATGAACTGAAGAAGAAATGGTCAGACATAAAGGTGGAAGTTAAGCGGAGAACTGCTGCGCACCGACAAAGTGTGGGCAGAACAGGCGGTGGTACAGGGACGGATGAACTTGCACCCTTTGATCAGAGAGTTGCCTCTATTGTAGGAGACACATTAATCTCTGGAATCGTATCCGCTGATGTAGGAGACTCGGATATACTACAGGACTGCCAGCAAGGTGACTCAGATTTATTTCCTTAACTTTGATATACATAGCCAGCCACCGTTTAATTTTAAAATGCATGCAATATAGCAAAAAGTACACCAGAGATTTCACGTATCCACTGCTTTTATTGCAAATGCGTGTACCCATTAATAAGGAACAGACTGAAATTACTGTTAAGATGTGCCTGTGTTTATTTGGACTTAGGAACCGCAGGAACGTCCACTGGCACGCACTCCGAGTCCGCACCACCTGAGCAGCCAGAGCCCATTCAGTCCAGCGTCTCCCGTGTCTCTAATGTTCCCCCCAGTGCTGAAGCCCGTCCATCTGGCCGTGTCTTGACGCATGCTGTTCTGGAGTCACAACAGCTAATTGTTAGGGCCATTGAAGAAATGAACAGTCACCTTAAAAATGTCACTGACGCACTCACAGAAATAAGCCATACATTAAAAGAATTGGTCAAAAAATGAACTTTGTGTCTGAGTACCATTTATATTGTCGCAATTACACATTGACGGGCCTGAATGGCTTGTTGATTGTGCTGCACATATACTGGTCCTGGGTCAGGGTCATCTGGCGGTGCCCCCACCTCACCAAGGGGTATGCCATGCCTGTGCACGACATTGTGCAGCACTCCACAGGCCAGTATGATGCGGCAAACCTTGTCAGGGCGGTATAACAGCATCCCCCCGGTCCTGTCAAGGCAGCGCCACCGACATTTCAGCTGCCCAATCGCCCGCTCCACAACTGACCGAGTGCGGGAATGGGCATCATTGTATCTGCGCTCTCGGTCAGTTTGTGGGTTGGTGAGGGGGGTTAACAGCCACGTCTTTAGTGGATAACCACTGTCTCCTGATGGGCAGTAATAATAATTACAGACACAAACATTTTACTTTTAGATAGAACCATGCATTTAAATGCATAACTTACCAAGTAGCCACCCATCGCGCACCCTGCCAGCTTGGAGTCTCATCCCAACCATGCTGTTTGTAAGGATATATGAATCATGGGTTGACCCAGGCCACCTTGCCACAATATTTGTTAGGCGCATTTGTGCATCACATATAATCTGCACATTTATTGAATGGAAATGTTTCCGATTCACATATGCAAATTCGTCTTCAGATGGCGCCTTTATAGCAATATGTGTGCAGTCGATCGCTCCGATTACATTAGGAAAACCGGCTATCGCTGCAAATTGCGCTTTGATGTTTGGCTGGTCACCTGCATCGTATGGGAACGTTATATACCTGGTAGACAAGCGGATGATGCCGTCCCATACAGGTGGCATTGCACGACTGGCTTATTCCTGAGCGGTCTGCCAGTTCTCTTTGGAAAGAACCGGTTGCTAGGAAACCAAGTGTAGTAAGCACCTGTAAAGGAACGGGTAATGCGTGGCTTCTCACTGTCTCTCTTTCCAAATTCGGACCCAACTCAGCGCAGAGCTCCAAGAGTATAGCCCTTGGAAATCTGAAACGGCTGATAAGCCAGTCATCATCGTGGGCCAGAAAATCACTGTGGTCCCTAAAAACCCGTTCTCTCCGGATTTGTCCATTGAAAATGTCTTCTAATAAAGCCAAAGCTGCCATTGCTAGACAGGTTGTATCAATTTTCACATCCTTTATATATGTTCTTACTTAATTGCATAATTAATAGAATATTCTAATAAGACTCGTGTGACAATAATATGGCAAATCATTTATCAATTACAAATTATAAGCAATATCTGGCAGGTGCGATAGAACAGTTCGTAGTGTAATGTTTGCCACTTCACTTTATTGCCTCTATGAGTCGCCAACGGACAAACATCATAAAAATGTACGTACGCCAGGCCTGAAGTTTACGTGGAAGAACGCACATTCTTACATTAATTTCACTGTTAGTACATCTGACCGTGAACGTGAAAGCTGGCGTACGCCGTGTTTTCGTGCGTACGCAAGACTGATACATGAGGCCCCAGTTCTCCCGGGTCATGCTGCTCCAGTAGAGGCATCAGCATCCCTGGTGGCGGTCCTGGAGCCTTCTCAATGGCTGTAGAGATCACTCTCATGGCAAGCCCTCTTATGCATGGGATACAACAACACCCACAAGTAACCATTATAGCACCAAATGTAGCAAGCGATAAAAGAACAGACATTATCAAACCTTTCCACTGGCCGAACATCGAGGTCAGCCATTCCTCCAGCGGATTATCTATCCCCGAATGCTCATATGCGACCCCTTGACATAGTCCAATTCAATTCCCCAAATTTCCGCAAACAGGTGTCCTCAGGTGGGGTCGCGAACCTCTTCGCTGGGGGAATGAAGACCCGATGCCAACCTGGGAAACCTGTAACAACACACAACACACATCATTATTCCACCAATGCCCATATACCATTTCATTGTACTATCATCTCCCCAGACCTTTCTCTGTAACCCTGTCATCTTGGTACGAGTGGTAGGAGCCACTCGGTGTCCTATACCCCCTTTTGTTACAGTATTCTTCAGTTCCTTCCCCTAAGAGTCTATTCCCCTGGCGCCGCCCTTTGTCTCCTTCACACGCTCGTAGTCCCGCCGTGTCCTGGGGTCCGCTCCTGGCACCGGTCCGGCTGGTGCTGATCCTCCTTCCGTCCTTCCGATGAGGTCCGTCAGCGACCTCCCTGGCTCCTGCGTTGGTGTACACTGGCTCCAATGGTACCAGGTCTCTCCTTTGTCCCTCAGGCGGACCGCATGGCTCGTTCTCTCCACCACCTGATGAGGACCCGTCCACCTTGGCTCCGACCACTTTCGCTTGATGACCTTCAGCAACACCCACTCCGCCTGGGGCAGGTTCTGGTCCAGCGGGTGCAGGTCCCTCCGTTCTCCGACTCTGTTGGTGAATTCTGAAACGAGAGCTCGCAATTCATCAAAATACACTCTGTGATCTTTGGGCCACTTTTCCCCTTCCGGAACCGCAGGCCCCGCGGCTGGTCCTGGAAACTGTCTCCCCGTCAGCAGCTCGTATGGGGTGAACCCAGTGGTCTGATTTAACGAGCATCGAATCGTCATGAGTGCCAGTGGTAGTGCATCCACCCAGTTCAATTTAGTCTGCGCACATATCTTAGCCAACTTGTTTTTTAAGTTTTGATTCATCCTTTCTACCTTTCCCTGGGACTGTGGATGGTATACAGTGCCAAAAGCATGTTTTAGGCCCAATAAGCTCTCTACCTTCTGTAAATCACTGTTCTTAAAATGAGTCCCATTGTCTGACCTGATTTTCTCTGGGAAGCCGTGTCTGGGAATGTACTGGTTCACTAAACACTTGATCACTGTCTGACTGTCCTCCCTTCTTGCTGGCCAGGCTTCTGGCCACCCTGTGAACATGTCCACACACACTAACATGTAGTGGCACCCCGTACAGTTTCCCCCATGTCCGTGTAGTCTATAACTATCTCTTGTCCAGGTCTCGTCGTCATGGGGAACGCACCCATCTCAGGTTTGATCGTCGGTTTTGGATTGTGGTGAGTGCAGATGGTGCATGTCCTAGTGTTGTTACGTACCATATCTACCATAAACGGGTGCCACCAATGGCACAAGTTCCTCAACATCTGTGCTGGCCCAACATGGCCCAACCCATGGGCTTCTGCAAATTTATCTCCCCGCCTGGCTGGTGGAAGTATTACTCTACCATCTGGCCCTCTCCAGAGCCCGCTCGTCTCTGTTGCTCCTCTCTGTTGCCAAATTGTTTTCTCTTGTGGGGAAGCCCCCTTTTGATGTCTCACTAGCTCCTCTCTCTCAGGGCCTTCTCCCCACCCCACTTCCTCTTCTGCTCTTACCACCATCACTCGCGGAGTGTACCCTGCTGCCTGTTTTGCTGCTGTGTCTGCCGCTTGATTTCCCTGAGCTATTACATTATTTGAATTATCGTGTCCTTTGCATTTTATGATGGCTACCTTTTCGGGCAGGTCTAGGGCCTCGGCTAGTTCTCTCATCTCTGCCTCGTGTTTAATCGGTTTGTCTCCTGCTGTTCTAAACCCAGCTTTTAACCACTGTCCTAGCTCCACGTGCGCTGTGCCTACTGCGTATGCCGAATCCCTGGGCCTGCCTGAGGGCCTCTATCACTGCTCTCACTTCTGCTCTCTGGGCTGATTGCATCCCCTGGAGCCTCTCTGCTTTCAGTGTGACTAAACCCTCTGGTGTTAGTTTCACTACCGCAAACGCCGACCTCAGCCCGTCTTGTTCGTGTCTGAAACAGCACCCATTAGTGAAGAAGTCCTCTGCCCTCCTCCAACACCCCTGTGGGCCACAAACCATTCAATGTCACATCCAACCCTTCCTCTGCCTCTGGTTTGTGTGGGTATTGGGGCAGCCATATGGGCTCTCCCGGTCTGATTTTAAAGGTGACCGGTGGGCAATCGGTGAGCCCCACGTCCGTGGGACCCTTGGACCACAGTGAGTCAAGTAACTCATTAAGTCTGGCCATGGCTACAGGGTGATCCATCTTTTCCCTCCCATGATCCCGAGTTATCTCCCTTCGCTCTAAATATACCCAATCCGTCCCTGGTGCCTCTAACCGATATGTCTTACAGCTGGGTGAGTACCATACGTTTGGCGCCTGAGTGAGTGTCCAATCAGTGCATTCAAGCGCCCTTTTAACCATGGGCCCCAGGTCTTTTGCTTGGAGTTTAGGATGCAGGGCCAGTGACACATGCGGGACGGACTCCTCCACCATCATGTACCACTGATCCTGCTCCTCTGTCAACTGTACATCTGCCGCTACCCCTTCAGGGCCTACATATATGAATTTAGACCCGACCTGCCAAGTGTCCCCACACATTACATCCCCAAACCCCTCTCTATACACCTCATCGCCCTGCCGATCATAAAATAGGGTTACATGTGGGGGGTCTGGCGGAGGAAAGTACGGCTCGAGGAGGGAGATCCATGGCCTCCACTTGAAGTACTGGGACAAAATACCCTGTTTGTCCGGCTTTTCCGGTATCAATAGTCCCCAGTATATCTCTGCTATTTCACCCTTCACCGGTTGTACCAGGTACTGCCCTTTGCGTGTGGTTTCAGGTCCGCACACCGCCGTGGTTTCAGGTCCGCACACCGTCTGGTAACGTGACAGTTAGTCCATCTGGAGAACATAAGATATTAGTTTTATCAACAAGTCTCTCCCCAATAAGTTCACTGGTGTGTTTGCCAACACCACATATGGATGGCTGAGGGCCTGTTTACCCAGTATCGTTTTAAGAGGAAATGTCACTGGCAAAGTCTGTCCCAGCCACACAGTGGCACCTGTGTCAACCAGAAAGGGGAAGTCCTTCCCGTCGACATTCAGGGACAGCATAGGGTCTGCCTTTCCCCCGCTGTCCCCTCTCCTCCCTGTAGACCGTCATGCCTGGTCCCACCCTCCCTCATTCGAGAGTGGGTATTGTCCAGGTGCACTAGGTGGTGGGACGGCGTGTGGGTTGGGAACTGGAGCTGCCCCTTGGTTTGGGTATCCTCTGCCCCTTGCAGTGTTCTGTGGGCACTCTCCGGACCAGTGGTTCGGGTCACCACACGCAAAACAGGCTCCGTATGGGACTTGGGCTCCTGGAGCCCCTCTGCCTCTACCCTGCCCCCTCCCCCTACCATAACCTCCCCTCGGAGTCCCTGGTCGATAGGGCGCGGTGAATGCCCCCCGGCCACTGTGGGGTTGGGGTGTCCATGTGGGAACAGGGTATAAATCGGGTGTGTCAGGTTCTCCCGAGCCTAGGGCTGCCATCTGTCTGTGTTTCTTTTTCCCTTCATTGTACCTCACTTTGGCTTCACCCAGCTGTAAGCGCAACAGGTTCTCTTTCAGTTCCTGTATCTGTTTGTCTTTCTCTGTCTCCTCATCTTTAGCCCTCTGTAAATGATGCACTGTGTCTTTCCCATACGTGTGATTCACTACCCGGCAAGTCAGGATTTGCCATCATTGCCTCTTTTATTTTCTCTGGAAGTCCTTCTAAGACCGCCCTTCTAAACCACTCCTGCTGCAGACCTCCCTTCCCCGGGTGGTGCCCTGTGTGTTTGGCCCATGTTTCTTTACATACTTCTAGATACTGTCTAGGGTGTTGCTCTTTTTCCCAAGGTAACTTGGGCATCGGGGCCCCAGCGGGCAAGGGAAATCGTTCCCTCAGGGCCGTGGCTATGCGCCCGACCACCTGACTGAAAGGGGTGTTTTCAGGGCTCCGCCTAGTGGCGGCCCCTTTTACTATCTCAGTCATAGCCTGGGCGGACACGGCTCGGGCAGCTACTGCCCTCCAGTCCCCCAGTGCCAACATTTGACCGGCTGTGAGTTTATCAAATTGTGACAACCATAGTCCACCTCCCTCTCCCATCGGGGGGGGGGGGGGTAATTTATCTACCAGTGCCTATACGTCTCCCAGCCCCAATGGTTTATATCGCGGTTCGCCGCCTCCCACTCTAAAGAGAGGCAGTTGAAACCCTGCACAACCAACTTCCCCTGCTTGTGACCGCATATACATTTTATTTTGAGTCCTTTGAATCGATTCTACTGCGTCATGGTGTAGTTTTTGTTCTGGTGTGGGCGAACGCGGCAGAGGGTATACATCTGCGTCTCCCTTACTCCCATCTCCACTAATGTCTTTGTCAGGGTCTTCGTCTGAGTCAGTCCATCTCCCCACTGCTTGCCCTGTGAGTAACACCCGTCCTCTATGTGAATTTCTTTTTTTCTGCCTAGTTTTTGTCCTTCTCACTGTGTCACTATCGTCCGACCCCGACCCCGACTTTGAGTCCTCACCTAACCTGCCTTTAGTACGGCCTGATCTTTTCTTTCTGGCCCCTGTAATCTCATCCTGTTTATTCTCTCCTAGTTGTCTCTCCTTCTCGCTCCTCTCCTCGTACCTCCCGTACTCTCTCTCTGCCCTTAAATCCTACGGTTTCACCTCCCCCTCAGTGTCTGTCTCGCTCTCTGACTCCGCCTTCCTACTCAACTGTCTCTTATCTTGCTTTCCTGTGAATATAATGGTGCACGCTGTGTACCAAGCACCACCGGGTCATCGTCATATGCTGGGGGTTCTATCTCTCCTCCCTTTTTCTCCTCCTTAATTTTCTGTTCCTTTTTCTCTTTGTTCAAATGGTCTACGCCCTGACACCACACTGCTAATTTACACCATTCTTTTCTGTGCTTTTCCCATTCCTTCTCCTTTTCTCTTTATCTCCCTCTCTTGACCAAATTTGCGGTTTCCTTCTTGTCTCTAACTCTATCTCGATTTTTGGAACAATCCTTCTCCTTAACATGTAATGGTCTCCTTTCCTCCATCCTTAATCCTGCCTCACTCACCACTTGTCGCAATTTCTCCTTTATCCCTTATTTTTCTTTCTGAATTGGGTCCATCCTGCCTACAACCGTCATTACATTTGCCACCTGTATCCCCAATTGTTTCCACTTTCCCGTACCTGGACCCCACCCATCGTCATCAACTTCTCTCTCAAATTCCCCGTCCATTTCTCCCTGACTTACGTTACTGTGAGTCCCAGACTCAGAATGATTAACAAATGATTAACGGGTCCCTGACCCAACACTTTTGGGACTTGAACCCAGTTCTCTTATAAAAAATTCGGGTTCGAGTTCCAAACTCCCTGGGCCTCTAACCCAGCTGAACGTGAACCTTTACACACAATAAATATTTCGAGGTGCCCCTAAGTCCTCGGGCCTCTAACCCGACTGGTTGCCAAGACTCTAACTCGCAACTCTCCACCGTCCCCGTCGGGAAGTGGCGTACGGTAGTCAACCCCAGAACCAATACCAATTGCCTCGCCCTCCTGAATTTAAACCAGTACCCCACTACGTTTTCCACAGGTTCACAATTTAGTTCACAGCCAATATGCAGATTTAGATATAACAGGCTCTGCTTACCTTTCTGATGCGCCGGCGCTGGAACCTGTGAATCCCGTGTAGATTAACTGGACCAGATCGAATTCCTTCTCCTTTTTCCAATCCCGGACCGAGCCCCCAAAATTGTTGAAGTCAACACTTCCCCGAGTTGGTTTATTGGAAAGGAGAATAAAACACCAGGAGTCAGGTCAATTATCATACCGTATATTCCGTTTATTACAAAAGCTTTTGGAGACAAGGTGTCGCCGCACAATGTCTAAGGATCAACAGTCAAAACATCATTTTATACTTCCACTACGCCCAAAAGATAGAGGCGTTAAGTTACAAAGCAAGTGTGCCATTGGCCCAATCCCAGTTCTATTCCTTATAAGAATAACTACAAGTATCCCTTTGCCCCCATTGTGGCTTCTGTGTTGTCTGTCCGACTATGTGTGTGTGTCTCTAACCTGTGTCCTGTTTCTCAAAAAACAGACATACTAAATCTTTCTCTCCCCGGCAACCGCTTGAACAGGGTTTCCTATTCTCCTACTTGCACCTTCCGTTTTAGCTCATATTACAAACAGTTAATATTTTCCTTCATTGCTTACAACAGTTCACAACAGTTCACTAACTTATACAATCAATATATCTACAACACCAAGAAATTTCTTCACACTGAATATTGCAGATTCAGTCTTCCCAGTCTGGTGCAGGTCTACAATTTTGTTTCTGGTGTCCTTTGACAGCTCTTTGGTCTTGGCCGTAGTGGAGTTTGGAGTGTGACTGTTTGGAGTGTGACTGTTTGACTGTCTGATTTTACTGGGCCGTTATTTCTCTTATGCTTTACAATATTCACAACTTTTTTAGGCAAAGAATTTAAAACGCTGGGGCCATCTGAATAACAGATTAGTTAATTTAAAACGTTGGGTTATTTAAAATGAAAAGCTTGACACCATCGTACATCTATCGCAACTGACTGGACATCTCTTTACCCGAATGACCCAATGTCAAAAAAGCAATAAAATAGGTTGGTAAACAGGTCTCCAAAATAGTTATTATTCTCTCTTTACCGTTCAGTCATTTGTTGAAGAACTCAAGAAAACGTCTCTCAAGAAAACACTCTCGCCAATTCTAAAAGTATTTTGCTCCTTCAACACATTAACCCTCGTGTCGACTTCCCGGACCCTAGCGTAGCCCCGGGGGTCAGAAAGACCCGCCGACGGACATCCGCCGGCCCGGGCCCTTGGGTACCTAAAGACCCACCGGTAGCCTGCGCGCGCTCCCCTCCGCCTCGGGGGTCTCTCTGACACGAGAAGAGGTTTCGCCGCTCGCATTGCCTTAGGGTCTCTCTGACACAAGGGTGTCCCCCGCTCGCATTGCCTTCGGGTCTCTCTGACACGAGAGGAGGTTTCGCCGCCGGCATTCCCCTCCGCCTTAGGGTCTCTCTGACACGAGAGGAGGGTTCCCTCCGCCTTAGGGTCTCTCAGACACGAGAGGAGGGTAGCCGCTCGCATTGCCTTCGGGTCTCTCTGACACGAGAAGAGGACCCCGCTGGTGTTCCCCTCTGCCTTAGGGTCTCTCCGACACAAGGGTGTCCCCTCCGCCTCGGGGGTCTCTCTGACACGAGAGGAGGTTTCGCCGCTCGCATCGCCTCCGGGTCTCTCTGACACGAGAGGAGGGTTCCCCGCTCGCATTGCCTTCGGGTCTCTCTGACACAAGGGTGTCCCCTCTGCCTTAGGGTCTCTCAGACACGAGAGGAGGGTCCCCCTCTCGCATTGCCTTCGGGTCTCTCTGACACAAGGGTGTCCCCTCTGCCTTAGGGTCTCTCAGACACGAGAGGAGGGTCGCCGCTCGCATTGCCTTCGGGTCTCTCTGACAGAAGGGTGTCCCCTCTGCCTTAGGGTCTCTCAGACACGAGAGGAGGGTCCCCCTCTCACATTGCCTTAGGGTCTCTCTGACACAAGGGTGTCCCCTCTGCCATAGGGTCTCTCAGACACGAGAGGAGGGTCGCCGCTCGCATTGCCTTCGGGTCTTTCAGACACGAGAGGAGGGTGCCGCTCGCATTGCCTTCGGGTCTCTCAGACACGAGAGGAGGGTCCCGCTGGCGTTCCCCTCTGCCTTAGGGTCTCTATGACACAAGGGTTTCCCCTCTGCCTTAGGGTCTCTCAGACACGAGAGGAGGTTTCGCCGCCGGCGTTCCCCTCCGCCTTAGGGTCTCTCTGACACGAGAGGAGGGTTCCCTCCGCCTTAGGGTCTCTCAGACACGAGAGGAGGGTCGCCGCTCGCATTGCCTTCGGGTCTCTCTGACACAAGGGTGTCCCCTCTGCCTTAGGGTCTCTCAGACACGAGAGGAGGGTCCCCCTCTCGCATTGCCTTAGGGTCTCTCTGACACAAGGGTGTCCCCTCTGCCTTAGGGTCTCTCAGACACAAGAGGAGGGTCGCCGCTCGCATTGCCTTTGGGTCTTTCAGACACGAGTGGAGGGTCGCCGCTCGCATTGCCTTCGGGTCTCTCAGACACGAGAGGAGGGTCCCGCTGGCGTTCCCCTCTGCCTTAGGGTCTCTATGACACAAGGGTGTCCCCTCTGCCTTAGGGTCTCTCAGACACGAGAGGAGGGTTGCCGCTCGCATTGCCTTCGGGTCTCTCAGACACGAGAGGAGGGTCCCGCTGGCGTTCCCCTCTGCCTTAGGGTCTCTATGACACAAGGGTGTCCCCTCTGCCTTAGGGTCTCTCAGACACGAGAGGAGGTTTCGCCGCCGGCGTTCCCCTCCGCCTTAGGGTCTCTCTGACACGAGAGGAGGGTTCCCTCCGCCTTAGGGTCTCTCAGACACGAGAGGAGGGTAGCCGCTCGCATTGCCTTCGGGTCTCTCTGACACGAGAGGAGGTTTCGCCGCCGGCGTTCCCCTCCGCCTTAGGGTCTCTGTGACACGAGAGGAGGTTTCGCCGCTCGCATCGCCTCCGGGTCTCTCTGACACGAGAGGAGGGTTCCCCGCTCGCATTGCCTTCGGGTCTCTCTGACACAAGGGTGTCCCCTCTGCCTTAGGGTCTCTCAGACACGAGAGGAGGGTCCCCCTCTCGCATTGCCTTCGGGTATCTCTGACACAAGGGTGTCCCCTCTGCCTTAGGGTCTCTCAGACACGAGAGGAGGGTCCCCCTCTCGCATTGCCTTCGGGTCTCTCTGACACAAGGGTGTCCCCTCTGCCTTAGGGTCTCTCAGACACGAGAGGAGGGTCCCCCTCTTGCATTGCCTTCGGGTCTCTCTGACACAAGGGTGTCCCCTCTGCCTTAGGGTCTCTCAGACACGAGAGGAGGGTCCCCCTCTCGCATTGCCTTCGGGTCTCTCTGACACAAGGGTGTCCCCTCTGCCTTAGGGTCTCTCAGACACGAGAGGAGGGTCGCCGCTCGAATTGCCTTTGGGTCTTTCAGACACGAGTGGAGGGTCGCCGCTCACATTGCCTTCGGGTCTCTCAGACACGAGAGGAGGGTCCCGCTGGCGTTCCCCTCTGCCTTAGGGTCTCTATGACACAAGGGTGTCCCCTCTGCCTTAGGGTCTCTCAGACACGAGAGGAGGGTCGCCGCTCGCATTGCCTTCGGGTCTTTCAGACACGAGAGGAGGGTTCCCCGCTCGCATTGCCTTCGGGTCTCTCTGACAAAAGGGTGTCCCCTCTGCCTTAGGGTCTCTCAGACACGAGAGGAGGGTCCCGCTGGCGTTCCCCTCTGCCTTAGGGTCTCTCTGACACAAGGGTGTCCCCTCTGCCTTAGGGGTCTCTCAGACACGAGAGGAGGTTTCGCCGCCGGCGTTCCACTCTGCCTTAGGGTCTCTCAGACACAAGGGTGTCCCCTCTGCCTTAGGGTCTCTCAGACACGAGAGGAGGGTCGCCGCTCGCATTGCCTTCGGGTCTTTCAGACACGAGAGGAGGGTTCCCCGCTCGCATTGCCTTCGGGTCTCTCTGACAAAAGGGTGTCCCCTCCGCCTTAGGGTCTCTCAGACACGAGTGGAGGGTCGCCGCTCGCATTGCCTTCGGGTCTCTCAGACACGAGAGGAGGGTCCCGCTGGCGTTCTCCTCTGCCTTAGGGTCTCTCAGACACGAGAGGAGGTTCAGCCGCCGGCGTTCCCCTCTGCCTTAGGGTCTCTCTGACACAAGGGTGTCCCCTCTGCCTTAGGGTCTCTCAGACACGAGAGGAGAATCGCCCGCCCGTCCCGGAGGAGGACGAGGACGACGAGGAACAGGAGGAGGACGAGGAAAAACGGGAGAACGTGCCAGAGGAGTGCTCTGAAGCGATGCCCGGAGCCGCCAGGTGCACCGCGAAACAGGTTCTAGAACGGATGTTGGCGAATCGCCGGCCCGTCCCGGAGGAGGACGAGGAGGACGAGGAACAGGAGGAAGCGTCAGAGGAAGAAGACAACCAGGAACACGAGCCAGAGGACGAGGCCTCGTCCTCCTCCTCGTCGGACCAGGAACAAGAGCGATACGCTCCCGAGGCGGAGAGAGATACGTTCCGCCCGACACCCGGTTACTATCATCATGATCATCATCGTCATCAGACCAGGCAACATTCTTCCAGTTTTCAACTGTCAAATTTTGGTGAGCTCGTGCAAATTGTAGCCTCTTTTTCCTATTTGTAGTGGAGATGAGTGGTACCCGGTGGGGTCTTCTGCTGTTGTAGCCCATGCGCCTCAAGGTTGTGCGTGTTGTGGCTTCACAAATGCTTTGCTGCATACCTCGGTTGTAACGAGTGGTTATTTCAGTCAAAGTTGCTCTTCTATCAGCTTGAATCAGTCGGCCCATTCTCCTCTGACCTCTAGCATCAACAAGGCATTTTCGCCCACAGAACTGCCGCATACTGGATGTTTTTCCCTTTTCACACCATTCTTTGTAAACCCTAGAAATGGTTGTCCGTGAAAATCCCAGTAACTGAGCAGATTGTGAAATACTCAGACCGGCCCGTCTGGCACCAACAACCATGCCACGCTCAAAATTGCTTAAATCACCTTTCTTTCCCATTCTGACATTCAGTTTGGAGTTCAGGAGATTGTCTTGACCAGGACCACACCCCTAAATGCATTGAAGCAACTGCCATGTGACTGGTTGATTAGATAATTGCATTAATGAGAAATTGAACAGGTGTTCCTAATAATCCTTTAGGTGAGTGTATATATATATATATATATATATATATATATATATATATATATATATAAAAATGCATGTCACCCAATGTTTGCGGGCCTGGTGGACCCACAACTTTATTGGGCCATACAACATATCCATAAATATGTCAAAATACTTAGGCCTAATAGATGTTGACAAATTCAAAAAAAGCTCAGTCCATGATGAACATGAACCTAATATACAGTATCTCACAAAAATGAGTACACCCCTCACATTTTTGTAAATATTTGATTGTATGTTTTCATGCGACAATTGTGAAGAAATTACACTTTGCTACAATATGAAGTAATGAGTGTACAGCTTGTATAACAGTGTAAATTCAATGTCCCCTCAAAATAACACAACACACAGCCATTAATGTCTAAACCTGGCAACAAAAATGAGTACACCCCTAAGTGAAAATGTCCAAATTGGGCCCAATTTGTCAATATTTTGTGTGGCCACCTTTATTTACCAGCTCTGCCTTAAACAGATTTACGAGTAACCCTCTAATCCACCGGTGCCGGTCAAGGATGTCTCCTATTCAAACACCAGATCCCCCTTGGCATCTTTAACTAGTAACTCATTCATACATGTATAGGATGACCAAGAATACATCAGTTCAAGAATTTCCACAACAAGACCTATTTGATGCAATGTGCGGCGTATGGTCTGAGCACTGACAGGCTGACCCCCCACCCCTTCAACCTCTGCAGCAATGCTGGCAGCACTCATATGTCTTTTTCCCAAAGACAACCTCTGGATATAATGCTGAGCATGTGCACTCAACTTCTTTGGTTGACTGCAGTAGGTATGCATACCTAATTCTCCAACTGCTTTTCTGTTGAATCAATATTGACACTACAGTAATGTAGATACTGATAGATAGTGAGATATAAAAAAATTGTTGTTTAGAAAGATCAATTCCTGTAAATTTTCAGAATCTGAAAATGGAAATCTAAAGGGCGTACCCTTGACAAAGAAGGTCAGTGAACAAAATGCAAGTGGTTTTTGAGGTCCATGTCATCTGAATTGAAAGCTATTATACACCGTTCATGTGAATTAGGTGATAGAGTTGTAGCAATGCATGTAATTTTAAAATAAAATCAAGATAATGAATTCGGGAAAAAGAAGAGGTGTACCTTTCAGAATAGAGGTAATGGGAAACAGCACACTTGTTTGTAGATCTCTAACTCATATGGATAGTGAGCTATTAAAAAAATGTCATTTAGAAATATAAATACCTGTACATTTTCCAAATTTGAAAATGGCTAATTTAAGCAGCGTACCCTTGACTAGGAAGGTCAGTGAACAAAATGCAAGTTGTTTTAGAGGTCCATATCATCTGGATTTGAAGCTATTAAAAATAGTTAATGCAAATGATGTAATAGAGTTGTAATAATGCATGTATTTTTTAAATGAAATATACAGTGAATTTCGAAAAAGGTTGTAGCTTTCAGAAGAGGTATAGTAACACAACACACTTGTTTGTAGATCTATAACTCATATGGATAGTAAACTATTAAAAAATAGTCACTTAGAAATATAAATTCCTTTAAATTCACTGAAATGGAAAATGGCAAATCTAAGGGGCATACCCTTGACAAGGAAGGTCAGTGAACAAAATGCAAGTGGTTTTAGAGGTCCAAGTCATCTGGATTAGAAGCTATTAAAAGAAATTAATGTCAATTAGTTTGAGTTGTAATAAAGAATGTATTTATAAAATTAAATACAGATAATGAATATTGATAAAAGAGGTGTACCTTTCAGAAGAGAGGTAAAGGAACAGACCACACTTGTTTGTAGGTCTCTAGCTCATGTGGATATTGAGCTATTAAAAACGTATTGTATAGAAGGATCAATTCTGATATAATCACTGAAATGTAAAAGGGCAAATCTAAAGGTCAGTGATCAACATGCAAGTGGTTGTAGGTGTATATGTCACCTCTATAAGAATCTATTAAAACATGTAATATATAATACCTAACAACTGAAATATATGTAGAACATTTTATTGTTGTTTAATAACACAAAAAGTGTCTGTACCTATGATTTTCCTTTACAGGGGCAGGTATTATTAGTTTGACACAAAATAAAAGATATTTGTTAGTCACATTGAATCATCGGTATTGCACTTTTAAGACGGTCCCTAAACTATTGAACAGACATTCGACAGCGTTTTTTGGCTCTGCTAAACGAAAAGTTCGATTTTCTATAAAATCAAAGTGTGTACCTTGCTCTCTACCCTAATCCAGTTGTATATATTCAACTGTCGTCTTTGTATGATTTTTTTTGGAAGAGGTATTGACGATCGAACTCCGAATATCAAACATAAAACTGCAACTGCAGCTAGATGCCTCATTATTTCAGTCATTGCGATCAAAAAGTTTTACACTCCAGTACAATAGGTGGCGGTGTATGGTCTCGATCTAAGTAGCGTCATGCTGGCAACATTAGAGATTCCGTAGCAACAATAAAACTTCCAGTTTTCGGATTTAGCGTTCAAAATAGAAGTCCGCGGTAAAACGCGATTTTAATAATATTAAATGTATCTATTTTGACACTTTGCTTAGTGTATATTGTAAAAATGTGAGTGCATAGAATAATTATATTTTTAAAAAATCAAGGGGGACTGTGTATTTGTAATTGTTGCTGGCATTTTACTCCACCCATCCTAGATCATATTGGCAACAATGTAATTCAAAGGATATGAAATAAATATTGTCCTGTACAGAAAAAAAACTATACTATATGTTGCAGTGAATGTATTGTAGGAAATATCAAGGTGACTATAGAGTAAATATATGCAAGAAATCAAGGGGAACTGTGTATTTTCCAATGTTGCTGGCATTTTACTCCACCCATTCTATTGGCCACAATGTACAAACCCGATTCCAAAAAAGTTGGGACACTGTACAAATTGTGAGTAAAAAAGGAATGGAATAATTTACAAATCTCATAAGCTTATATTTAATTCACAATAGAATATAGATAACATATCGAATGTTGAAAGTGAGACATTTTGTAATGACATGCCAAATATTGGCTCATTTTGGATTTCATGAGAGCTACACATTCCAAAAAAGGTAGGTAGCAATAAGAGGCCAGAAAAGTTAAATGTACAGATAAGGAACAGCTGGAGGACCAATTTGCAACTTATTATGTCATTTGGGAATATGATTGGGTATAAAAAGAGCCTCTCAGAGTGGCAGTGTCTCTCAGAAGTCAAGATGGGCAGAGGATCACCAATTCCCCCAATGCTGCAGTGAAAAATAGTTGAGCAATATCAGAAAGGAGTTTCTCAGAGAAAAATTGCAAAGAGTTTGAAGTTATCATCTACAGTGCATAATATCATCCAAAGATTCAGAGAATCTGGAACAATCTCTGTGCGTAAGGGTCAAGGCCGGAAAACCATACTGGATGCCCGTGATCTTCTGGCCCTCAGACGGCACTGCATCACATACAGGAATGATACTGTAATGGAAATCACAACATGGGCTCAGGAATACTTCCAGAAAACATTCTCGGTGAACAAAATCCACCGTGCCATTCGCCATTGCCGGCTAAAATTCTATAGGTCAAAAAAGAAGCTGTATCTAAACAGGATCCAGAAGCGCAGGCGTTTTCTCTGGGCCAAGGATAATTTAAAATGGACTGTGGCAAAGTGGAAAAGTGTTCTGTGGTCAGACGAATCAAAATTTGAAGTTCATTTTGGAAAACTGGGACGCCATGTCATCCGGACTAAAGAGGACAAGGACAACCCAAGTTGTTATCAGCACTCAGTTCAGAAGCCTGCATCTCTGATGGTATGGGGTTGCGTGAGTGCGTGTGGCATGGGCAGCCTACACATCTGGAAAGGCACCATCAATGCTGACAGTTATATTCAAGTTCTAGAACAACATATGCTCCCATACAGACGTCGTCTCTTTCAGAGAAGACCTTGCATTTTCCAACATGACAATGCCAGACCACATACTGCATCAATTACAATGTCATGGCTGCATAGAAGAAGGATCCGGATACTGAAATGGCCAGCCTGCAGTCCAGATCTTTCACCCATAGAAAACATTTGGCGCATCATAAAGAGGAAGGTGCGACAAAGAAGACCTAAGACAGTTGAGCAACTAGAAGCCTGTATTAGACTTGGACAACATTCCTATTTATAAACTTGAGCAACTTGTCTCCTCAGTCCCCACACGTTTGCAGTCTGTTATAAAAAGAAGAGGGGATGTCACACAGTGGTAAACATGGTCTTGTCCCAACTTTTTTGAGATGTGTTGATGCCATGACATTTAAAATCAACTTATTTTTCCCTTAAAGTGATAAATGTTCTCAGTTTAAACATTTGATATGTCATCTATGTTGTATTCAAAATAAAATATTGAAATTTGAAACTTCCACATCATTGCATTCTGTTTTTATTAACAATTGTACAGTGTCCCAACTTTTTTGGAATCGGGTTTGTAACTCAATAGATATGAAATATATATTGCCCTATAAAAAAAACCTGTTCTATACGCCGCAGTGAATGTATTGTAGGAAATGTCAAGGAGACTCGATACAGTGATTATATGCAAGAAAAATCAAGGTTCACTGTGTATTTGCAATTGTTGCTGGCATTTTACTCTGCCCATCCCATTGGCCACAATGTAACTCATCATCATCATCATTTTCTTCCGCTTACCCGGGGCCGGGTCGTGGGGGCAGTAGTCTAAGCAGAGATGCCCAGACTTCCCTCTCCCTAGACACTTTCTCCAGCTCTTCCAGGGGGACACCGAGGCGTTCCCAGGCCAGCCGGGAGAAATAGTCCCTATAGCGTGTCCTAAGTCTTCCCCGGGGTCTCCTCCCGGTGGGACGGGACCGGAACACCTTACCAGGAAGGCGTTCCGGAGGCATCCGAAACAGATGCCCAAGCCACCTCAGCTGACCCCTCTCGATGTGGAGGAACAGCGGCTCTACTCTGAGCTCCTCCCGGGTGACCGAGCTTTTCACCCTATCTCTAAGGGATTGCCCAGCCACCCTGCGAAGAAAGCTCATTTTGGCCGCCTGTATCCGGGATCTTGTCCTTTCGGTCATGACCCAAAGCTCATGACCATAGGTGAGAGTAGGAACGTAGATTGACTGGTAAATCAAGGGCTTCGCCTTGTGGCTCAGCTCTTTCTTCACCACGACAGACCGATACATCGACCACATTACTGCAGAAGCTGCACCGATCCGTCTGTCAATCTCCCGTTCCATCCTTCCCTCACTCGTGAACAAGACCCCTAGATACTTAAACTCCTCCACTTGAGGCAGGCACTCTCCACCAACCTGAAGTGGGCAAGCCACCCTTTTCCGACTGAGGACCATGGCCTCGGATTTGGAGGTACTGATTTTCATCCCCACCGCTTCACACTCGGCTGCAAACCGTCCCAGTGCATGCTGAAGGTCCTGGTTTGAAGGGGCCAACACGACAACATCATCTGCAAAGAGCAGAGACGAAATCGTGTGATCCCCAAACCTGACACCCTCCGGCCCCTGTCTGCGCCTAGAAATTCTGTCCATAAAAATTACGAACAGAACCGGCGACAAAGGGCAGCCCTGCCGGAGTCCAACATGCACTGGGAACAAGTCTGACTTACTGCCAGCAAGACAGACCAAGCTCTTAGCCAAGGACCCAGGACCCCATATTCACGAAGCACTCTCCACAGGATGCCGCGAGGGACACAGTCGAATGCCTTCTCCAAATCCACAAAACACATGTGGATTGGTTGGGCAAACTCCCATGAACCCTGTAGAGGGTATAGAGCTGGTCCAGTATTCCACAGCCCGGACGAAAACCACACTGTTCCTCCTGAATCCGAGGTTCTACTATCGGCCGAATTCTCCTCTCCAGTACCCTGGCATAGACTTTCCCGGGGAGGCTGAGAAGTGTGATCCCCCTATAGTTGGAACACACCCTCTTAAAAAGAAGAAACCTTACATTTTTTGTAGATGGCAGTGTTGCTTTTATTTTCCTATATAGTTTGCTTTTGGTTTTTAAGTCTGTGTGTTTTGTTTTAGTACATTGTACAACTAGCTCTAGGGAAAATGTATCTCAAAAATTACAGAAAATCTATATGCTGCAGTGTATTGTAGGAAATGTTCAGGAGCCTCTATTTTGTTTATATAGGGCAATATATATTTCATATACAGTAATTTGCATTGTGGCCAATGGGATGGGCGGAGTACAATGCCAGCAACAATTGCAAATACACAGTGCCCCTTGATTTCTTGATTTTCCACTCTATAGAGTCTCCTTGACATTTCCTACAATACATTCACTGCAGCGCATAGAATAGTTTTTTCTGTATGAGTCAATATATATTTCATATCCATTGAGTTACATTGTGGAAAAAGAGGGTGTGGAAATATTACGTTGTTAGATGTAACACACCATTCACCATGATTAGACAGGGTTGTCTTACTCTACACATTCTCCTGAACATTTCCTACATTGCTTTCTCTTCGGAATATTCAATAGTTAATGAGCTATGGGGCAATATTTATTCCGTATTCAGTCATTGGCATTGTCTGAATTTTGCCCTTGGAACGTGTTTTAATACCCACTTTTTATCGAAATTACTCTTAAATATGATCATATTTGAATTGTTGTCAATGTTTTGAGAGGTACATTTTCTTAAACAATTCATAAACTCAATATATCTCCGTTTTGAAATAATATGTTGGTCTCTTTTATTTTGAAAAATTCCAAATATTCGTGACCGAAAGTGTTTCTTTAATGTTGCTCACAGACGCTGATTGTTTATTTGATGTTTATGTGAGACGCCGTAACGAAGAGCAGCAGTCACACGAAACCAAAACCAATAAACTGTAGATTGTAACAATTGACTCGTAAGTTGTGCGCACTTGCATTATATTGAATACTCTATCATCTCTCAAAATATTTGAGGTCAGTTTGACGCTTTCGTTGTTACGTATTTTATGTAAATATGTTATTTAGATGTTGTGTTGCCGAGTTGTTTTTTGTAAGTGTGAATGTTAGAAAGTTTTATGTTACTTAACGTTTGAGCGAGGGAGAACCAAGCTCACATGTACTTTGCAGAACGTCTCAAATTTGTGCTCTAACCTACCGTATTGCTTATTCTCTAGCCTAACATGTTTCCCATTACGTAAGGAGTTAGCAGTAGAGCTGAAACTAAGGCTGGCTCCCAGGCAATACCAACAGTTGAACTAATTAAACTTCATGGTACAAGACTTTGTTAAATGAGGCTGTGTCACTGAAATGTGAATGTCTTCCTCAAGGTATTTCAGCTACTTGAATGTTGAATCTGCATGCTCTGTTTGGCATTGGGTTCCTTGTGACATCACAGGCAACCAGAGTCCTAACCCACAGGGGAACATGTCCACTGGTCAGTGGGACGAATATTCAAAATAAGGAGTGTTTCCTTCGACAAGCATCCAACATGGCCCAGTCCATCAAATACCTTGGGTAAATAATATGGATTACTGTGTTTATTGTTATTTGCAAATGTGTTATTATTGTGAAATTTACAGTCAATTTCCCTTCCCCTCGCAGTGTCCACCTGCATGCGTGTATGTGAGCCTGTCTGTATGTTTCTGCCTGTGTATTTGTATACTGTGAGTCTGTGTGAACCCTGACCCATATATTTACATTATCTTCTGTCTTTATCCCTAGACAGGAGGAGGCACAGCATATTGATGAGGAGTTGTTCACTGAGTATGGTTTCAGTGTAGACCAACTCATGGAGCTGGCAGGGCTCAGCTGTGCCACAGCTATTGCTAGGGTGAGGCAAGGCTTTTTATCTATAGGAGTGTATCTTACAAAGACTGATGCAGCCCAAGGTGTTGTAAGATGGTGGCATCCACAGCTGTGGGATGTTCAGGACTGAAACATCTAATACACTGTAGAATTATTAGAAAAAAATATCTTAAAGTGAAAAGAATGCCTAAAATGGCATTTTTGTGCTGTTTCAGAAATATGGAGTTTTTCCTGAAAGAACAATGTTCCATATTCAAACCCATGCTGCAGTAGAAAATGTGCACCAGCAGCAGCTTAGACTTCTGAACCACAGTGTTCGTAGTAAAGGCAGTTAAGCTGCCTTTTTATTCACTTACTGGCTTTCCTTTCTTCCAGGCCTACCCAACCAGCTCTCTGGTCAGAGCCAGACCCTCACTGCTTGTAATTTGTGGACCAGGTAACAATGGAGGAGATGGACTGGTCTGTGCCAGACATCTGAAATTCTTTGTGAGTTCCTAATCTTTCATCTGACATCATTCCAACTATCAGGGCATGGACTAGCAGTTAGAAAACTTTATTTTTATAAAAAGACACCATTCTTATTAAAGGCTTATATATTAAATTATGTTGAGATTTGTCCAAAATTGTGACTGCCATAAATAGGCAATCAGATGTTGCTATTATGACGCACTTTGTTTTTACCTACAGGGCTATGAACCCACAGTACTATACCCAAAAAGGCCAAACAAACCGTTGTTCCAGGGCCTGACCACCCAGTGTGAGAAAATTGACATCCCTTTCTTGACTGAGATGCCAGAGGTATTAGTGAGCCATGCTTTGTCAAACCCGTATGAATCCTGTATTCTTAGATGTCCAGAGAGTTACAAAAAGCATGATGAATTAGTTAGCCAGCTCACACTGACAAGCGAAGGGAAATACCTATTGATTTGTTTGGTTAATTTCTTGAATTCAAGACCTGTGGTTCCCAAACCTCAGTTATTCCATGTATTTAATCTATTACAGAGCTAGCACATTTGATAAAATTTGTCTGCTTACTGGTAAACCAGCTATTTCACAAAATAGTCATTATGTCAGTTGTTTTTAGCCTACACAACATGGGTAAATAGAAATGCACCACGGCAGTCAATTTTAGCATCTACTAGCAAATATTTTTTCAAGGTCAGTGTAGAAATATCAGACAAGGGAAATCTAGTTGATGTATCAGTCTTAAAGTGTGTGTATTGTATGTACAGTGGATATAAAAAGTCTATACACCCCTGTTAAAATGCCAGGTTCTTGTTATGTAAAAGAATGTGACAAAGAAAAATAATGTCAGAACTTTTTCCACCTTTAATGTGACCTATAATGTGAACAATTAAATTGAAAAACAAACAAAATCCTGGCATTTTTACAGGGGTGTGTAGACTTTCTGTATCCACTGTATATGATGCTGTGCTAATGCAAACTGTAACAGGATGCTTATGCAGTAATGTGTTTTTATGTTGTGATTCTATGTATAGTCTGTATGCCTGGAAAATAGTTATTTTATTTCCAATAAGGCTAAACCTGTTAAAATAATGGTTAAATAAAATGCTCCTCTTAGGCAGTGGTGATCGATGAGGCTTACCACCTGGTGATCGATGCCATATTTGGCTTCAGCTTCAAGGGTGCGGTGCGGGAGCCTTTTAGCTCCATCCTGGATGTGCTGAAGAAGATCACTGTACCCATAGCTAGTATCGATATCCCTTCAGGTTAGTGGGCCTCTAACTAATTTCACCCTCAAATATAAGCGAATATATTATTTTACACTTAATAGTTGAGTAAAAGTACCTGTTCTCCAAAACCATATTATATCCTCTTCAGGTTGGGACGTGGAGCAGGGCAGCACAGATGGACTCCAACCTGACATGCTTATTTCCCTGACTGCACCTAAGAAGTCAGCAACTCACTTCCAAGGACGCTACCATTATCTGGGGGGACGTTTTATCCCTCCTGCCCTGGAGAGGAAGTACCAGCTAAACCTACCCCAGTACCCCAGTACTGACAGTGTGTATCAGCTATAGTAGTGCCAACCAGTGGTGAAATGGTTCCAAATTATGTGGGTAAAACAAAGGTTGTGAGTGAAGTAACACAACACCACTATATACCATGCGTTTACATCCACCTCCAACTGTATAGGAAAAGGGCTGTGCAAGCACACTTGGGGTTTGAGAAGTTATTGATGTCAGTTAATCCATTATGACAGGAAAGGTTATATCTACATTTGAATCTTTTGCTGTTGCATTTAAAATCTTCTGGTGAATTCCTATGAACAGCTGTTATTCAAATGTCAAAAATTAAAAGCTCAGTATAAAAAATGGTAAGCTCAATCTTCTGATTTTTTTTATGATAAAAAAAAGTTTAAATCATCACGAACATTTTAAGCCTGTGCCCTGAATGTACATATAGCAAGACTAATCGAACTTAGAGGATTGTCTATCCTAGCTGATCACATTATATTGTAAATACATTTGAATCTCAGTACATTTTATGATGGTTGTGCATAATCTGTGAGAAATACAATACAACCGATGGAGTGGATGGATTGATTAATACATTGTGACAATGCTTTCCTGATAACCATTCAGTCAGACTCATTGTCCCACAACACCTCTTAATATATGTGTACACTTTAGACAGATATAACATTACATCCGAAAAAGAATACCTCAGTGCTGGATTAGTTATTCATTAGCTGAATTATATACATGCTTTTGTGTGTTATACATACAGAGGTGCTGGTATCATGCTACTCTCAAAGTGATGTCATATTACATCTAATAAAGTTATTACAGGTAAGGTAATAAAGACTCGGAGAGTGTCGATACTGTATGTCTTCGGGGTGTTTTCATGCGATCCACGAGGTCGTACAGGTTTCGTGGCCAGTCCATAGATGGGACCCCTTGAATACCTGTAAGCAAAAATCAATTGTGTATCCTGTGAGGTCAAGGACAGTGTCAAACCTTCTATAAGAATGTCCTCTGCACTCTTTGTATCCCATACATATCCCATGTTGTGTAATTAACCTAATTGTTTGAACGTTTTGCTTTAAATTGAAGCACTTTTATCCAAAGTAATTAGTGTATATATTTTCAGACTGATCTTTTGCTCGCTGTTTTCATGACATACCTGGATTATTCTGCCACTTGTACCCCTGCACAGTTATCTTTACTCTCTGAAGCTATAGCTAGATATTCTGCATTCCTGAAAAGGAGAAATATAGAAATTGTTAGAATATCATCATCTGCTATTACCTAACAACATCAGAGATCTTTTCTTCCTGACCTTCATTCCTCTATCCATAGATCAATCTACATGTCTAATCATTCTAGCTACTCTGATCATCATTTCAACCATCCAAAATGATTGTTAAGTCTATTCCACTCTTTCTTTTTACATCCATCCTATATCCTACATCCATTCATCCATCACTTCCATCCTTTATCCTTCCATTAAGCCATTCATCTTAAGACACACTGCTTTAAATAATAGCAAAGCAAGCATTGTCAGCTGAGCTAACATCCAATATGATACAGAACATTTACTTTTAGGCAGAGGCTGCGGATCCGTTGGTTTTTAACCGCTACAATTTTTTTGTGGTACTCACCCTACAGATTTTCACAGTGAGTTGTAATTTTCCCTTTTAAAGGGCGATTCCAACTATGCACATTTAACTATTTGATCTCACTAAGTTTCATGTGCATTACAACATATTTTTATGTACATTTTGTTTTTAATTATGGTAGGCTACAGTGTATAGAGTTTAGTAAAACTTCACTTCTGTCTTTTGTTTGATTACAAAAACATATTTTCCAAGTGGCACACTTGTGGTGGCCACATGAGATAAAAACATGACTGTTTGTACAATCATCAAGAAATTAGGTTTTGACCATGTGTTGTTTTTGTTATTACTGTAGTGATATTATATTTGGTTATATTTATGTGTTATGTCATTTTGTATGTTTTAGTTAGATGCCAGTTAGAGTTGTCTGCTTTGCCAGTAGCTAATGGGTATCCAGTGTAGCCAGCTCTCTACACTGGAGACTGTGCTAAAAGTGGACAATCTTGCACATGCTCAGAAGCATCATGACCTTCAGCTGCTGGGTAGAGAGGCCCATAAATGTAGGATCCGCAACCACTCCAGCTTGTAATGCCTATTCAGTTGTAATGGCCATTCAGCAAACATCATTGCTTGCAACTGCTGCGCTTTTGCCAAACAGCTCCCCAGCCTCAACCTGCTTTTGGTTCGGTTCTTCTGTAGATGTACAGGGTGTAAGATACTCTCTTCCCAGCCAATAGGATGGATTTAAACATACATTAATAAGCACTTGCCCCACATGGGTAGCACCCCACAGAGCAGAGCCTAAAGTGTGCATTATCATACACATTTTCTATGCAATAAAATTGTCAACAGAAAACAGAGTTCTCCTGACACAACCATATTGAACTCACAACAACGAAGAAACCTAATTCTAAAACTGCTGAAGCAAGCAAACAAAGATTCTTCTGGAAATTTACCTTCTTTGGCTTTTCTAGAGAGTGGCAAATGTGACGATTGCGGGTCACAAGGATGGAAAGAGCAAGACAGAGAATGGGAGCGACAAGGAAGACGAAGAGAGAGCGAAAGACAGACAGGGGAGTACAGGGAGAGAATATTGAACAAGGGGGAACTGGGGATCTAGACTTACTCAGCACTATGAAAGAGAGAACATAAATAAACAAGATGGACAAGTACAGAGCAGACAAGGGTGGACAGGGAGATCATAAAGGGCAAAGTTATTGACGAGGGCCTAAAGCGAAGGATACAGCTGCAGGAGGGGAAGTAGGGTTACAGTTTTACTCACGCGCTTTCTCGTAATGCTTCCTCTCCTGCAGCTGAGATCTTTCTGAAACAGTATACCATCTCTATGTAGAGCCAAGCCTGTAGCCCGATGATGGACACGTACATCATCACCTCTGAGACTATGGAAGCTGTCCCTCTGGTGGCTGAAGAGAGAGTGTGGGGGGAGTCAAAGTACTTAAAAAGTAACCCTGAGGCTTTTACATAACACTTAAGCACACCCAAGATGAATTTCAATTCACAGGTTTCCACAGAATTGGAATGGTTGACATGACACCCATTACATACTAAAGAGTTTATTCATGTTGTAATACTGAACCTTTAGCCACCACCGTAAGGTGCACAACCTTGCTGACAGTGGTCTGGTATTCATAGAACTCGTATGTCAGGAGCCGGTGGAAGTGACAACTGTAGGTGCCCGAGTCGTTGTAGGTAACGTTGAAGAGGTAGATGGACGCATCCTGTATGTCGTTACTTCTCTTACTGCCGTTCCAATCCACACGGTCCTCGAATCGCTCATCTACAATGTGGGCGCCCTCCTCATCGTATGCATATATCTAATGGCACAATGACATCTGGGTTGTTCCTTTGGCACTAAAGATCTGTCTGTTTTACATGATTGTTGCCCGTAGCTTGGAAAAACAAAGATAAAGGGTGCAACTCTGTAAAGTGACATGATTGAAAGCCAATCTGATGTCCCAGTGGCCCTTGTGATCTTTGGAGGTGTGAAATATCAAATACACACAGCACTCTGCCATAACCGCAGGTTAGTGTTTTTTGGATTACGGCCAAAAGCACTGGCATGCACCAGGCTTTAAAATATTCCATAAAGTTTCACTAGAGGAAACACAACCTTTACCCTAAAAAAAATATAGTTTAAGTTGGACAACTAAAATAATCAGAATTTATCTCAGAAACTCACATGAGCAAAGTCAGCCTCCCCTTTTGCCCTGAAATACCAGTTGACTGTGGCAGAAGCCTCCACCTCGGGCCTCGCCTTACACGAGATGCAGCCCAGCTTGAAGCCTTTGCCAGCTACTGCCTCTGTGTCTGAGTCCACTTCTGCACAGGCCCCATGGCACAAAGACACTATTGTTTACAGGAGAAATTGCATTAGTGCTTAATATTTTAATTTAGAAATAGACACCTTCATATTTCATCCACATATTTATAGACACACAAGATCCAAACACAAAGGCGGTAAACTCCACTTACCAAAGAGGGAACCAAGCAGAGACAGGAGCATTAGCCACACAGCAGACATTTCCTTGGGCGTAATACAGCAAAAAAAAAAGAACAAATCCTAGGGCTGAGAAGCCTCCCAAGGGATATAAAATATCCCAAAAGTCTCTGATCACTTGACAGTAAGATATTTATTTGAGATCTTAAACAGAAAGCAAAGTAAAAAATCGTAGGGACTGAAGTTGCTTCCTCCGAAATAACCTTAGAAAAAAACAAAAATAGGAGTCCCAACACCTTCAGTAATACATTTGACTTGTGTTAAATTCCTCTATCCAACACTTACTATACAATAATACTGTCATTTAGCAGATGTTTTTATCCAAGGCAAACAATGCATGCGTTTACTCACTAGTGGTTCTAGGAACTTAAAGATACCATTTCTTGGGACATGCTGTTAGTACCATGTACTTCTCTTCAAACAGAATAAAGAACTATTGCATTCATTAAGTGACAACAGGCTACTGTTTTAATTAGCTTTTTCATGCACACTGAAGATACATGCACATATTACCAATATTTTTTGCTATCCTATAAATATGTTTTAGCAAGACTGGAGATTGACTATTTGTGCCTTTCAGTGAATGTGTATACAATTCATCACCATTAAAGTACACATTGATATTCTAGTTGGCCTAGGAGAGACTTTCTACAAAACAAGCTGAACACATAATAGTACCACTGAGTGTTATAAAGTAGGCATATATCGGAAAGATCACTGCAGCTAATTTCTAGTATATTTTGAATACATTTCAATCTAACTAAAGTGCTTTTTTAGCATACACAAATTAACAACATTGCTTACAGTGGTTTATTGCGAAATTGATCTTAATCTGATTTCTGCTAATATAAAATGTATTAATCCCGCGACCTGATAGCGGTCACCATCGTCCGTTCTTTGGTGTTTTAGATCTTTGTTGACACACACCAACACATCTATGCCCGCAAGCCTTAATACAAAAAAACACGTAGCTATTATTGTCTAATAGGTTATTGATACTAACGGTATCATTTACTTAAAATAATTGTCCTACTTTAAATCATAATTCACCACCGAAGACGGCATATTTTGTAAATGTGCTTATATAATCGTGATGACGTTTATTATTTCAATTATCTTTCGACCCTTTATTTAAAATGGCATGCCACTGCATAGGATACATAAATAATGAATTGCATATCATGCAAAATAAGGCCTGTAGGCAAAAAAAATACCGAAACGATTGTATTTCTTAGGAACAATGGTAACGTGTTATTGCGTTATTTGGTATAAATTATGAGATCTTGCATTGTCTAACTCTCACATTTTACTGTCCTGATCGTTGTCGCTTCTGAAAAAAAACTCCGTATCGTGATTTGTCCTTCTTCCGGGGCTGAGGGATGCAGGTTCTCCTGTCCTGACGATGGATCAAAACATTATTTAAAAAAGCGCAACATTTTTAGTGGCACATTTTTTTCCATCCATGGAATGACCCTAAATTTGCAGGCCTAAAATAAAGGTTTCTCCCGGGCTTGCATGGTGAATAAAACAACCTTCTCGCTTCGTGCCGTGCGTTATTTTTTACTGCAGTGCATCTCACTGCAGCGTCCTCCAAGCTGAGCATGACATTGGGAGGTGCCAGGCGCACGGCGTTATGTGAAATCAGCATCTCTTAGCGACATCAGGCGGTCTAAAGGGTCCAGCTTGTTCAAAACACTTCAAAATAAAAGTAATCGGTTTACTTCAACTCAATGTCACAAAATGTAGTCAATTTGGTAAGTTTCGAGATTCGTTATTTGTCAGATACTCTCCCGCTTTTTTAAGGAGGAACTAAGGCTTGTAATGTTCTAGGGGTTATTTCTAAACACTCTACTAAAGTATTTAAATGAAAGAAAATTATGTAGCTTACATGAAAAACACAATTGTTTTTCTGAAAAAAATGTTTAAAAAAGGATAACATTTAGAAGTCCTAGGAAATATATGGGGTCTTCAAACCCATTGACTTTCTCCCCATTTTGTTATATTTTGTGTTATAGATTTAATTTATAATTGATCCACACACCACCATGCACAAGAAAGCTGTTTCTAGGCTTTGAATTTGTAGTCCGTTACAGATGTCTGTCAACACATCCATCCATCCATCCATCTTCTCCCGAGTATCCGGGGCCGGGTCGCGGGGGCAGCAGTCTAAGCAGAGATGCCCAGACTTCCCTCTCCCTAGACACTTTCTAGCTCTTCCGGGGGGACACCAAGGCCTTTTATTGTGGCCACCCTAAGGCACACCTGTGCAGTAATCATGTTGTCTAATTAGCATCTTGATATGCCACACCTGTGAGGTGGATGGATTATCTTGGCAAAGGAAAAGTGCTCACTAACACAGATTTAGACAGATTTGTGAACAAAATTGTGAGAGAAATAGGCCTTTTGTGTACATAGAGAAAGTCTTGGATCTTTGAATTCAGCTCATGATAGATGGGGGCAAAAACAAAAGCGTTGCATTTATAAATTTTGTTCAGTGTATTTAATTTATAATACCTCATAACAAAACAAAAACATTTTGTGACAAAAAAAACACTAAAATATCTTGTGTACTGAAGTATTCAGACCCTTCATTAAGCACTTTGTAAAAGTGCCTTTGGCAGCAATCAGATTCTTAAGTAGGCCTCTACCACTTTTGCATATAGGGATTTGGTCTGTTTGTCCAATTCTACTTGCAGATCTTCTCAAGAACAGTTCAATTGGATGGGGAGCATCGGTGAAATGCAATCTTCAGGTCTCCCAACAGTTCAATTAATTTCCTGTCCAGGCCTTGGCTGGGCTACGAAAGGACATTCACAGACTTATCTCAAAGCCATTCCAGCATTGCCCTGTCTGTGTGCTTCAGGTTGTTGTTGTGCTGAAAAATGTATCTTCTCTCCAGTCTGAGGTCCTTCAAGAACCATGTAATATAACTGTTCAATGTCTTCACCAGATCTACGCCTTGACACAATCACATGTATGGATTATCTCGGCAAAAGAGAAGTGCTCACTAACACAGATTTAGACAGATTTGTGAACAATATTTGAGAGAAATAGGCCTTTTGTTTACATAGAGAAAGCCTTATATCTTTGAGTGTTGTGTTTATAATTTTGTTCAGTGTAGTACAAGGGAGTAGTGCAACAAGGTCCCTAAGAGGCAGTACTAACCGGTGGGCTGGTGGGTATGGTTAGTGATGGGATGGGTCACAGAGTTCAGCAGGGTAACAGCAGATGGGAAGAAGCTGTTCCTGAGCCTGCTGGTGTGGGAATGAAGAGACCTATACCACTTGCCTGATGATAGGAGGGCAAACAGTTTGTGGCATGGGTGCAAAGGGTCTCTGATGATGCTGCATGCCTTGTGCAGACACTGGTCCACGATGGCTGGGAGCTGGGCACCAATGATATGCTGGACGGTTTTCACCACCCATTGTAGGGCCTTCCGGTCGGCCACGCATCTGCCAAACCACACTTTGGCACAGCAGATTGGTTGAGTAGTAGTACAGTTTACTCGCATAAGATTTCAACTGCCATTTTTAAATGTCTGCAGCCGTCCTGAGCGTAGTAAATTAGTTAATTGTGCTTACAAACAGAATAACTTTTTTATACAGAATATAAATCGAACGACAGATGGGCCGACAACATATAAGTCCAGGCCTTATTGTTTTTATGCTGAAGACCAAATACAGCGAGAATTGGAAACTGCAATATGTAATAACGTGTTTGCGAAAATTCCCTGTAAGTTACGTGAGTTGAACATTTTACGTGAGTTGAACAAGATAAAAAATGAAAAAAATATTACAAGAAGATCGAGGATCACAATAACAGAAGCGGTTCTGACCGGCGGAGCAAATAGTTTGACTGTTTACATGTGTTGCTGGGTCACAGTTCGGCCTTCTATGGCGCTGCGTCAACGATTGACTCGGCTGCTGGGTTGTTGGAAGCCATGGTGGAAGACACAGAAGCTGGATAACTAATCAGTTTAAGGTAAATCACAATGTTTTACATGAGGCATGTTAAATGCTATAACCCTATATCATCCGGGGCCGGGTCGCGGGGGCAGCAGTCTAAGCAGAGATGCCCAGACTTCCCTCTCCCCAGACACTTCCTCCAGCTCTTCCGGGGGGACACCGAGGCGTTCCCAGGCCAGCCGGGAGACATAGTCCCTCCAGCATGTCCTAGGTCTTCCCCGGGGTCTCCTCCCGGTGGGACGGGACCGGAACACCTTCCCAGGAAGGCGTTCCGGAGGCATCCAGAACAGATGCCCAAGCCACCTCAGCTGACCCCTCTCGATGTGGAGGAGCAGCGGCTCTACTCTGAGCTCCTCCCGGGTGACCAATCTTCTCACCCTATCTCTAAGGGATCGCCCAGCCACCCTGCAGAGAAAGCTCATTTCGGCCGCCTGTATCCGGGATCTTGTCCTTTCGGTCATGACCCAAAGCTCATGACCATAGGTGAGAGTAGGAATGTAGATTGACTGGTAAATCGAGAGCTTCGCCTTGCGGCTCAGCTCTTTCTTCACCACGACAGACCGATACATCGACCGCATTACTGCAGAAGCTGCACCGATCCGTCTGTCAATCTCCCGTTCCATCCTTCCCTCACTCGTGAACAGGACCCCTAGATACTTAAACTCCTCCACTTGAGGCAGGCACTCTCCATCAACCTGAAGTGGGCAAGCCACCCTTTTCCGACTGAGGACCATGGCCTCGGATTTGGAGGTACTGATTTTCATCCCCACCGCTTCACACTCGGCTGCAAACCGTCCCAGTGCATGCTGAAGGTCCTGGTTTGAAGGGGCCAACACGACAACATCATCTGCAAAGAGCAGAGACGAAATCGTGTGATCCCCAAACCTGACACCCTCCGGCCCCTGGCTGCGCCTAGAAATTCTGTCCATAAAAATTATGAACAGAACCGGCGACAAAGGGCAGCCGGAGTCCAACATGCACTGGGAACAAGTCTGACTTACTGCCGGCAATGCGGACCAAGCTCCTGCTTCAGTCGTACAGGGACCTGACAGCCCTTAGCAAAGGACTCAGGACCCCATATTCCCAAAGCACCCTCCACAGGATGCCGCGAGGGACACAGTCGAATGCCTTCTCCAAATCCACAAAACACATGTGGATTGGTTGGGCAAACTCCCATGAACCCTCCAACACCCCGTATAGAGTATAGATCTGGTCCAGTGTTCCACGGCCCGGACGAAAACCACACTGTTCCTCCTGAATCTGAGGTTTTACTATCGGCCATATTCTCCTTTTTTTGCTTCTTCACCAGAAGGCATGAAAGGTAACTAAAACTTTCTAGTCAACACGTAAGTGAAACTGTGGTCAGGCATTTGTAACACAAATAAAGATGAAATAAAATAGTATTGGAGAAAATAGTAAAGGCGGCTGATAATAGAGGACAGTGGCCGATAATCGGGGTCGTATTTTTTAGCCACGTCGCTAACCAGCTAGCTGAAGATAGTAATATTTCCAGTGGAATTTCAGAAATGATAATTAATGACATGCTAATTAACATTTGTATGTATCTACCGAGGTGAAATCAGTTTTATATTCGAGATTCAACAGACATTAACATTCGTTCGTCTTCCATATTCAGGGACCAAGATAAAAGAGTAAACCAAATTGCCGAAATATCAGAAGACGAATATAGTATCATTATGGACTCTCATCAACATCATTCCACATTGGAAATCAAATGTGGTATAATAATATACCATATTGTCAAAAAGATCTTTATTGATTTATCACTACTCAATAAATCAAGGGAAAAACATTTATTCTGGTATTTCTTCAATATCTTTTTCAATATTGGTCATAGGAACTTCAAACCTGGGGTAGATTATTCTAGAAATAGCTGGCCCACTTGTTCAAGCTTTGGTTTGGTGAAAAAAAACATTATGGATTTATTAATAATCAATAAATCAATGGCCCCATCTATAATTCTGCCTTTCTTCAATTTCCTTTTCAATGATTATCATAGGAACTTCAAAACTGGTGTATATTATTCTAGAACTAGCTAGCCTACTTGTTCAAGCTTTGTTTTGGTTGAACTCTATTGATTTATTAATAATCAGTAAATCTATAGAAACATCTTTAATTCTCATCTCATCTTCATCCGCTTATCCGGTATCGGGTCACGGGGACAGCAGCTCCAGCAGGGGACCCCAAACGTCCCTTTACTGAGCCACATTTGCCAGCTCTGACTGGGGGATCCCGAGGCATTCCCAGGCCAGTGTCGAAATATAATCTCTCCACCTAGTCCTGGGCCTACCCCGAGGTCTCCTCCCAGCTGGACATGCATGGAACACCTCCCTAGGGAGACGTCCCGGGGGCATCCTTACCAGATTCCCGAACCACCTCAACTGGCTCCTTTCGATGCAAAGGAGCAGCGGCTCTACTCCAAGTTACTCATGGATGGCTGACCTTCTCACCCTATCCCTAAGGGAGAAGCCAGCCACCCTTCTGAGAAAACCCATTTCAGCGGCTTGTATTCGCAAACTTGTTCGCTGACCCATCCTTCATGACCATAGGTGAGGGTAGGAAGGAACATTGACCGGTATATCGAGAGCTTTGCCTTCCGGCTCAGCTCTCTTTTCGTCACAACGGTGCGGTAAAGCAAATGCAATACCGCCCCAGCTGCTCCGATTCTCTGGCCAATCTCCCGCTTCATTGTCCCCTCACTCGCAAACAAGACCCAGAGATACTTGAACTCCTTTACTTGGGGTAACGCCTCATTCCCTACCCGGAGGAGGCACTCCATCGGTTTCCTGCTGAGAACCATGGCCTCAGATTTAGAGGTGCTGATCCTCATCCCAACCGCTTCACACTCGGCTGCGAACCGGTCCAGTGAGTGCTGAAGGTCACAGACCGATGATGCCATCAGGACCACAACATCCACAAAAAGCAGTGATGAGATCCCCAGTCTACCGAACTGCAACCAACAGCTGTCACTTTGGACGTACAGAGATTGGATAGCCCTCAGAAGGGACCTCCTCACCCCATACTCCCGCAGCACCTCCCACATCCCCTCCACACCCAAAGCTTTCAACATTTCTGGATGGATCTCGTCAATCCCCGGAGCAATGCCAACTCTCACCTCCTTATCGCTCTTTATGCAGCTCTCCTCAGGCTGACTCTTTCCTCAGTACAGCAGCTACATACACTCACCTAAAGGATTATTAGGAACACCAGTTCAATTTCTCATTAATGCAATTATCTAATCAACCAATCACATGGCAGTTTCTTCAATGCATTTAGGGTTGTGGTCCTGGTCAAGACAATCTACTGAACTCCAAACTGAATGTCAGAATGGGAAAGAAAGGTGATTTAAGCAATTTTGAGCGTGGCATGGTTGTTGGTGCCAGACTGGCCGGTCTGAGTATTTCACAATCTGCTCAGTTACTGGGATTTTCACGCACAACCATTTCTAGGGTTTACAAAGAATGGTGTGAAAAGGGAAAAACATCCAGTATGCGGCAGTCCTGTGGGCAAAAATGCCTTGTTGATGCTAGAGGTAAGAGGAGAATGGGCCGACTATCAGCTTGAATCAGAAGAGCAACTTTGACTGAAATAACCACTTGTTACAACCGAGGTATGCAGCAAAGCATTTGTGAAGCCACAACACGCACAACCTTGAGGCGGATGGGCTACAACAGCAGAAGACCCCAGCGGGTACCCCTCATCTCCACTACAAATAGGAAAAAGAGGCTACAATTTGCACGAGCTCACCAAAATTGGACAGTTGAAGACTGGAAGAATGTTGCCTGGTCTGATGAGTCTCGATTTGTGTTGAGACATTCAGATGGTAGAATTTGGCGTAAACAGAATGAGAACATGGATCCATCATGCCCTGTTACCACTGTGCAGGCTGGTGGTGGTGGTGTAATGGTGTGGGGGATGTTTTCTTGGCACACTTTAGGCCCCTTAGTGCCAATTGGGCATCGTTTAAATGCCACGGCCTACCTGAGCATTGTTTCTGACCATGTCCATCCCTTTATGACCACCATGTACCCATCCTCTGATGGCTACTTCCAGCAGGATAATGCACCATGTCACAAAGCTCAAATCATTTCAAATTGGTTTCTTGAACATGACAATGAGTTCACTGTACTGAAATGGCCCCCACAGTCACCAGATCTCAACCCAATAGAGCATCTTTGGGATGTGTTGGAATGGGAGTTTCGTGCCCTGGATGTGCATCCCACAAATCTCCATCAACTGCAAGATGCTATCCTATCAATATGGGCCAACATTTCTAAAGAATGCTTTCAGCACCTTGTTGAATCAATGCCACATAGAATTAAGGCAGTTCTGAAGGCGAAAGGGGGTCAAACACAGTATTAGTATGGTGTTCCTAATAATCCTTTAGGTGAGTGTATACTGGTCCTGCTGCCCCTGTCCTTGCTGCAGTACAGCCTGGTAAGCGCCGTCCATGTCCCTCAGCACGTCAAGTAAGTCTGTGTCTTTTTTCCTCTTTCCTAAGATAAAAATAAAATAGCTGGCCTAGTTGTTCAAGCTTTGGTTTGGTGAAGAAGTCATTATGGGTTTCTAAATAACCAATAAATCAATAGAAACTTGTTTAATTCTGTATTTCTTCAATATCTTTTCAAACCTGGTGTATATTATTCTAGAAATAGGTTGCCTACTTGTTCAAGCTTGGTTATGGTTGAAAAACTCTATTGATTTATTAATAATCAATAAATCAATAGAAACACCTTTTATTCTGTATTTCTTCAATATATTTTTCAATATTGGTCATAGGACCATCAAACATGGCAAATATTATTCTCAACATCTGGCCTACTTGTTCAAACTTTGCATTGGTGAAAAGCTTGAAAAAGTAGGCCAGCTATTTTTAGAATACAATATACCAGGTTTGAATTTTCTATAACAATCATGGAAAAAGATATTGAAGAAATACAGAAATAAACATGTTTCCACTGATTGATTGATTATTAATCATTTAAAAAATAGTTTTTCCAACAAACAAATCTTGAACATGTAGGCCATCTATTTTTAGAAATACTGAATAAAAAAATACAGAATTAAAGGTCCTCTCCGGGAGCCATCACCTTTTCGTGGTGGAGAGGTTTGTGTGTTCCTATGAACCTGAGGACTGTGTTGTTCGGGCCTTAGTGCTCCTGGTACGGTTTCCCATGGCAAAGTGGTCTCAGGGGAGGAGCCAGACTAAGAATGGTTCAAAAAACCTCTATGTACATATGAGGAAGAGTTACCCTGCCAGGAGGAAGCCCGGGGCCCCCGTCTGGAGCCAGGCCCAGAGGGAGGGCTCGCCGGCGAGTGCCTGGTGGCCGTGTTTGCCACGGAGCCCGATCGTGCATAGCCCGGTCGGGCATAGCCCGAAAAAGCAATGTGGCACCCCCCTCTCCATCCTATGGGCCCACCACTCATGGGAGGAACCGCTGGGGTCGGGTGTGCTGCCATATGGGTGGCAGTGAAGGCCAGGGGCCTCGACGGACCAGACCCGGGCGGCAGGGGCTGGCTCTGGGGATGTGGAACGTCACCTCTCTGTGGGGGAAGGAGTCGGAACTTGTGAGGCAGGTGGAGCTCTATCAGTTAGATCTGGTGGGGCTTACATCCACACACAGTTTCGGTTCTGGAACCGTACTCCTGGATAGGGGATGGACTTTATTCTTCTCTGGAGTTGCCCAGGGTGTGAGGCGCCGGGCGGGGGTTGGGATACTCACAAGCCCCCAGCTGAGTGCCGCTATGTTGGAGTTTACCCCAGTGGATGAGGGTAATCTACGTCTACGGGTTATGGGGGGGAAATCTCTGACTGTTGTTTGTGCATATGCCCCGAACAGCAGTTTGGAGTATTTGGCCTTTTTGGAGACCCTGAATGGAGTCCTGACCACCCTGGTGGACACCGGTGGTCAGGGAAGGGTCTATTGCATTCGCTTTACCGCACCGTTGTGACGAAAAGAGAGCTGAGCCGGAAGGCAAAGCTCTCGATATACCGGTCAATTTTCCTTCCTACCCTCACCTATGGTCATGAAGGCTGGGTCATGACCGAAAGAACAAGATTGTGAGTACAAGCGGCTGAAATGGGTTTTCTCAGAAGGGTGGCTGGCTTCTCCCTTAGGGATAGGGTGAGAAGCTCAGCCATCCGTGAGGAACTCGGAGTAGAGCCGCTGCTCCTTTGCATCGAAAGGAGCCAGTTGAGGTGGTTCGGGAATCTGGTAAGGATGCCCCCAGGACATTTCCCTAGGGAGGTGTTCCAGGCACGTCCAGCTGGGAGGAGACCTCGGGGTAGGCCCAGGACTAGGTGGAGAGATTATATTTTGACACTGGCCTGGGAACGCCTCGGGATCCCCCAGTCAGAGCTGGCAAATGTGGCTCGGGAAAGGGAAGTTTGGGGTCCCCTGCTGTAGCTGCTGCCTCGCGACCCAATAACAGATAAGCGGATGAAGATGAGATGAGACATTTTGCAAAGGCACTTCCAGAGCAAGCATGCAGCGAAATACAAAAACTGTCACCCGATGCTACAATTCAACAAGTCCAAGCGCAGATGCAGCCTCACTGATGAACAACTTGCAGCAGTACCGCAAACTGCTTCAACAGAACCACACACTTCTTCATCAGAACCGCACACTGCTTCAACAGTACTGCACACCTAGAAATTACTCCTGACTTCACCTCACTTGTCAACACCCATACGAGGCTCTCCTGTTCATATTGAGTGAGTAGCCCTAAAAGTTGATTTCTTGGGTCTGGGCTGCTGGAATCATTAGAAACACGTAGTACAAAAAATATACTGTATGAAGTTAGATGATGGCAATTATACCAACATTTTCTTTGAGTGAAAATCTTCAGAATTGATTTCATAGACTTATGTATGCCCTAATAACTATTATACCTATATAACTGTTATACACTATACATTGTGTAATGTAGCTTACTCTGTTGAGTTGAAAGTTAAGTTTTAAGGCAAATGTGTGTTGCAACAATTCTCTTGAGTAATAAAAAATAATATTTTTTTTAGGCCTTTGCCTGCCATAATATCAATCAATCATCTCATCTTCATCTTGAAGATGAGATTAATCAATCAAATGTATTTATAATGCCCTTTTTACAACAGCAGTTGTCACATAGTGCTTTCACAGAAACACCTGGCCTTAAACCCCAAGGAGCAAACAACAGTAGTGTTGATTTTCAGTGGCTAGGAAAAACTCCCTAAGGCTGAATTTTAGGAAGAAACCTAAAGAGGACCCAGGCTCAGAGGGGTGACCAGTCCTCTTCTGGCTGTGCCTGGTGCGATATTAAGAGTCCAATTGGAATAATTAATAAATGCATATGCGCTAAATTCAGAGTCTATTTAAATTTAGACTAGGTCAGAATTATGACCAGATGGACAAGGACAGGGACAGCAACAGGCCCCCCAAACCAGGTACTCCGCAGGTGGGGACCAGAACCTCATGTTCTCCTAAAGTTTAAAAAGGGAGGAGACTGGGAAAATTCAGAAAATGCATTCCTCATATCAACAACGATTTATAGAAGTCCGGGAGGCAAGAATGGTCAGAAGGTCAGGTAGGGTTCGGTCAACAGAGCGGGGAGTCAGTCCAGGCGAAGGTCGATAATGGGAAGGCAGATAGGTGACCCAGGTAGTTGGGAGGGAGGTACAGGACGGGTCTCGGAACAAGGGTCTGGAAACGAACGGGGTAAAAACACAGTGAGCAGAAGATAACAAAAACAGGATACTCAGGGAATTCGGATAGCTTGCTTAATTAGGTAGAGAACACTGTAATAATTACGTGGCTGTACAATAATCCGGCAGGGACTGAAAGCAGAACTATTTATAGGGAGAGTGGCAATCAGCCCCCCAGGTGTGTAGACTGGTGCAGGTGCTCAGGATCAGTAGTGATTATGGGTGCCTTCGTGGAGTGCCGGGAACAAGGAGACTGGTACTCGGGGAGATGTAATGACAGACAAACAGACAGACAAACAGCTCAGGAGGGCTGAGTCCTGACATGGACAGTATCAAGCTTTCTGGTCACCTTCACGCCCCCGGGCCAGGCTACACCTAATTATAAACCGTGCTGTAGAGATTAGGTTTTAGTAGACACTTGAAAGTTTTTCACTGAGTTTGCAACCTTAATTGGCAGATCATTCCACAGTAGTGGAACTCCATGAGAAAAGGCCCTGCCTCCGGCGGTTTGTTTAGAAATTCTAGGTACAATTAAAAGGCCTGCATCTTGCGATCATAGGTTACGTGTAGGTATGTATGGCTGGATCATTTCAGCAAGGTAAGTAGGAGCAAGTCCATGTATTGATTTATAGGTTAACAATAAAACCTTAAAATCTGACCTAACCCTAACAGGCAGCCAGTGTAAAGAGGCTAGTACAGGAGTAGTGTTCACATTTTCTTGTTCTAGCAGCCGTGTGCAGCACTAATTTAAGTTTATTTATTGATTTGTCAGGGTATGCGGAAAGTAGAGCATTGCAGTAATCTAGTCTAGAAGTAACGAAAGCATGGATTTGTTTTTCTGCATCAGTTTTTGATAGAAAGTTTCAGATTTTTGCAATGTTTCGAAGATGAAAATAAGCAACTCTAGAGAATATTTTATATGTTCTTCAAAGGAGAGGTCAGGGTCAAGGGTAACGCCGAAGTTTCTTAAAGTTTTTTGGGATACGACCATGCAGCCGTCGAGGTTCACAGTGAGATCTGCTAACACTCTTTATTTCTTGGGTCCTAAAACGAGCATTTCTGTTTTAGAACAAGAAGTTCTCTGTCATCCACTTCCTAATATCTGAAACACATGCTTCCAAAGTAGCTAATTTTGGGGCTTCTCCATGCTTCATTTAAATATATAACTGTGTGTCATCAGCATAACAGTGAAAATGTACATTGTAATTTCAGATTACATCACCCAGAGGCAGCATAAACAGCTGTTAACAGAAAAAAATATATATATATTTTGCTATAGGAAATTAAGTTCAATTATGAAAACGGTGTTGCATGGAAAATAAATATGCATAAATATAATATGCAAGTTATCAGAGTTAGCTATGTTGTGTGTTTTTTAGGCATGTTGGTTAAAAAAGTAATCTGTCCCATGATGCTCTCTGGCATTTTCAATGTGGCCCACCAGTGAAAAGTATTGCCCAACCCTGGTCTAGACGCACATACAGCTCTAATTATGTACTTCAGACCTACCTGTACGTGTGTCTAGCCCTTTGGCTTCTACAGTGAATGGCAGTGTCCTTTCAGGCTGGTTTAATGCACTGACACCCCATTCTTCTTTGTACTCATCACCATTTCAGAGGTTATGAAGAACACCATGGATTTGACCTTGTGTATGTTACAAGTCATTTAGTTAGAACAATCACCTCGAATTTCTCCAGCGTTTTCATTGTTTGCAGAAATTGTGTACAGTGACACACCGTAGTAATGCCGAATCCAAATACGACATGCTCCTGTACTGAGTTGGTCGCAGGTTTCCACCGTGCAATGGCGATCCTTTTTTTGAATGGGTACATGACAGCGATGTCATGTCACCCCAGTTATGGTTGCAATTGATGGCACAAGTACAGAAATGTGTCCTTAAATTCTTTATCCACTGGGCCTCAGTGAAAGGTGGAACCACGGTTTCCCACCGTTTGTGTACCCAAACGGATGGAGAAACACTATGCATTCTTTAGTACTCACATATCGGAAACACACACAAAAAGGTGCCAATAATATGTCGATGTAGTTTAAAATAACATTATTCCCAATTGTGATTTACTTAAACGTATATAGGCCTACTAAAAAAATCTTACCATTCTTGTTTTTTGTGCGCGATGGTGCAAATCCGTCTCATCAGTCATCTCATAAAATCTGTTCACTTTATTTGTATTGCAACTCGACAAGCATTTCGGGGATTTTGAATCCGCCTTGCTACTACTGCTCATCTCTTTTCCACAGCTGACTCAATGACCACATTAGCGAACCAATAAAACATAATAAATAAATCATCAACGGCAACACAACTTGAATCTCCTTCCTGGTTCCTGTGGTATTGCAGTGTCGCATAAATAATAAAGATGCTTGTCTGTCGCTGTAAAGCGTATGGTGCATACGTCAGCGGAATTATTTGCCTAATCTTCACGGGTCTTCAGACCGCGGTGGAAACACACACAACCCTTTAGTTCCTTGAATAGCAATTCTTGGCACTCAAAGTTTTGGGTACTTTTTGGCAGAAATGTGGCTGAACTTGGGCAGCAGTAGAAGTTTACGAGGATCTGGGAAAGCAAGCAGGCCTTCTTGAGCTTTCTCAAAAAGTTCAGCCGCTGTCACGCCTTTTTGACCAGGGTTGAGGTGTTGAGGGTCCAGGAGAGATCCTTGGATATGTGGACACCCAAGAAGTTAAAGCTGGACACACGCTCCATCTCATTGCCATCGATGAAAACTGGGGCATGACTGCTACCTTTAGACTTCCTGTAATCCACAATGAGCTCCTTCGTCTTCTTTGCATTGAGGGCCAGGTTTTTGTCAGCGCACCATGCCGCTAGGCACATGACCTCCTCCCTGTAGGCTGACTCGTCATTGTCACTGAACAGGCCAACCATCGTAGTGTCATCTGCGAACTTGACGATGGTGTTGAAATTGTATACAGGAACGCATTTGTGGGTGAAGAGCCTAGACAGTGACTAACTAGGTCTCCCTGTACTACCTAAGCTATAGCATTACTTGATTTGGTTGTTAAATGTTTTAGGTATTCGACTCCCCAACTGGTCAACTGTTCACAGGGAAAAGCTAACTTCCTTGCGGGTGCACAAAGTCAGCTTCCGGGTCATGGCATCAAAATGTTAGAATTTAGCGGTTACATATAATGATTAAATAATAGAGAACCTGCACAAATCAAGGAAGAATCTAAACACAGATGTTCCTATTGTTCTCATTATATAGGTCAGTGTTTCCAAATCCTGGTCCTCTGGACCCAAAATACCCATGTACAGCCTCCACTAAACATGACTATCTTGTATTCATTGATAATGTTACTGCTGAGGGCACCAGGATCAGTGCTAAAGTGTACTGAAACTTGTTTGCTCAGATGAAACCAAATCCCTCAAAACCAGAGTTTCTTAATCCTGGTCCTGGGGACCCAAATGGGTGCATGTTTTTGTTTTTGCCCAAGCACTCACACACCTGTTTCAAATGTTACCCTACCACTTACACACTTGATTGAAGTAATCAACCTAATCATCAAGTCTTTCATTCGGATCAGGTGTGTGAGTGCTTGGGCAAAAACAAAACGTGCACCCTTTGGGTCTTGAGGACCAGGATTGGGATGCACTGATGTAGGCGCATTAAACTCAATGAAACATAACTTCATAATACATTTAGAATACTCCATTATTACACAGATTCCACACTATTCTGGTTAGAGCCAGTTTGTGCTGTTCTGTGAAGGGAGTACTACACATTGTTGTACGCGATCTTCATTTCCTTGGCATGGAATACCCTCTCAGAACATGAATTTCAGAAGTTAAGAAGAAAGTTCTTTGTTTCTGGCCATTATGAGCCTGTAATCAGACCCACCAAAGCTGATGCGGAAGATACTGAACTAGTCTAAAGATGCCAGTTTTTTAAAATTCTTTAATCAGCAGCAGTTTTGAGAGGTGCTAACATAATCGCAAAAGGGTTTTCGAATGACCAATTTGCCTTTTAAAATAATGAATTTGGATTAGCAAACACAACATGCTATTGGAACACAGGAGTGATGTTTGCTGTTAATGGGCCTCTGTTGGCCTGTGTAGAAATTTAAAAGAAAATCAGCCGTTTACAGCTATAATAGTCATTTACAACATTAACAATGTCTACACTGTATTTCTGGTCAATTTGATGTTATTTTAATGGACAAAATGTGTTTTTCTTTCAAAAACGAGGACATTTCTAAGTCACCCCAAACTTTGAACGGTAGTGTACTCGATCTTTGTTCATTCATTTCAATAATATAAATGTAGTCTTTATTTATGTTTAAGGCACTTTGTATGTTTGTTTTTTTATATTAGAAAACCTTATTTAACTGATTAACTCTTTTTCAGGCGAACCTTTATTTTGAATATGTGCTGTAGGATTACGTGACCTTAATTCCGCTAGCATCACAATTCTGGTGAAGCTAATATTAACTATTCTTGTCATTTCCGAAGAAATCGACAAGAGACACTAGGCTCTGAAATGGATATGATGATTTCAGCATGAAATCTGCCCCAATAATCATAGAACTGTGCCACCCGACATAACTTCAGTTAGTAATAGAACTAGAAAAAAAACAAGAGACGCTTCAAAAACGCATTATGTACATATTTAGTATTTTATTGTTTCTTTAGGTGAAGCAAAAATAGATTATATTAAAACAAAATATTAACTTGTATTCCTTACATAAAAACGTGTAGTGCTGTTTAATATATAAACTGATGTATGGTAGTACTTACAATAGCTAATGGTCAAAGATGCTGGCTACACCGACAAGCTCAAACATTACTGTACACTCCCACCCAACTTTTCACACCCATCACCCATTTGACATGGTGATGGGGCTGTGTGGCGTCGTGTCGAGGGTGCGTTACCAAACGAGAAGGCAATTAAATATCCTGCAGAGTATGTGCTCTAGCTGAAATTATTGGCAAAATTTGAAGACTTATTTTGATTTTTTTTGAATAACTGAAAACGGAGGTAATAACAGTATAACTATAGTTAGAAAGTCGCCGACCTAGTAGTAGCACTAGCAGCTAATGTTGGAATTGCACAAGATTGTTTCATAACTCAGGTAGCCTAACTAAGCTAGCAACAAGTTGAATGCACTACGAAAATAGGTTGACAATTTTTGGTTTTCCTGTCTCTAATATTAGACTGGCAATCTGCGCAAGTATACGGTTGCAAATTTTTTAGTTAGGCCTTTCAACCTTTTGGTTGTTGCTAGCTAATGTAGCTTGCTAACTAACTAATATGTAGAAAGCTAACAAACGTTTTCTATGTAATGTAACCACACACACTTTACTAATGTTACATTCAGATTAATTTAATATGATCCAAAACCTAGGAATAATGGAGTACTCAATGTAGTTTAGAAATATATTGGGTAATTATCCTGCACCCCAATCAGATTGCTAGTTATATCTTCATGGCTCAGATAGCAAGTTGAATAGCTAACGTTAGCTACATAACGATATTTCTTCTTCCTTGACTGTAGGCTTAATGGACCAAGGAGGGATTAACATTTTCTCTGGCGCCCCCGTTGGCCCGGTTGTACAAGTTTGCTTTCCCAGTGTGCGTGCAGCAGTTTTGGACAGCCTAAATAGACAGCGGGAGGAGGGACGGCTCTGTGACCTTTCCATCCAGGTACAGGGACAAGTGTTCAGGGCTCACCGCTGTGTGTTGGCTGCCTCCTCGCCCTACTTTCACGATCAGGTTTGTTTTTCTGTGTGGTGTGCATATACATCTTTAGTTTGTAGTGCAGTTTGTACTCTGGACAGAGGGCCAATTTGGGCTCTACATAGTCCAAGAATAGGCTTCACACGTTTTGCATCTTCTTTCTGCGATTGTATTTCAACAAACAACCACATATTTTTCCTGTACATAATTTGACATTACCGCTATTTATATAGCCTGTTTATATAGCCTGACTATCGATGGTTTTCATGTGTCGTCACGGCATATGGGAACACCCACATAGCGGGCAAAATGGTCTCCTTCCATTGCCCACCACTGACAACTTTTACTAGTAATATTTTTACTAGTTATACTTATCCTACTAAATGCCAGATAGTTTCAGTTTCGTTTGATGCGCTAACCGCATATATACTATATTTGCAATCATATCTACATGTAATCAGTGTAATGAATGACATGGTCTGCACTGATGCACCCAACTCCAATGGTCTAGCTAAAGTTTATGAAGCTAGCTAAACCTCTCTTGTTAATCATATAGTGTTAGCTAAATTAAAAACAAAGTTAATACAGGAGAACATTGCACAAATCCAACCTTCTCCCCAGCAACCTAGGCTGTTAATGGTTGGGATGGGCTGATCAATACCAAAATATGGATACTTTCGATTCTCACTTTTCTTTTTGAGAATCGATCTTCACATAAACATATAATATGCTTTCTTTAACCACTTTTTATTATTTATTTTATCAACTCAATGTGTTTTCGGTGCTCAAAAATCTGTTTATAGGAACTAGTTCTGCTGTCTCCTTTCACTCCTAATATAGCCTGCACACAGGCACACTGTGAAACACACTCAGTTACAGTTAAAGAACTAGGAATTGACTAGGTTACCTGTGTGTTAATGGCAGAAAGGAAACAATGTATTGTTTGGGCTTATTTCACTCCAATAATCAAACGTGAAGTGACATCTGTACAATATTTTGGCAATACTACAAACTAGTATAAGAATCAACCACTTAAAACAGCATGACGAAGTACAGCAGAGGTGATCAGAGGAGAGAGAACACAGGCAAATACACCTAGATCTGATGACATATTGAGGCAGTTGTCTGACACAAGCCATACTTATATACACAGTATAGTATATGTGTATAGATAATATTTGTTTATTTTAATAATTTCAATACAAAGCAGGAAATCTTTTTCTTTTGCAGAATAGGCTATCACAGTGCAGAATATTAGTGTGTGCATTTACATGTAAACTAATACTATAATACACCGACTAAGGTTAATATTCCTGAGGATGTAAAAGTTGGTCATATTTTTAAACAATACCTGAATTCATTATGAATTTTGAGGAAAAACAAATATGTATTGCTCAGGATTTCTAAAGCATAGAAAATCTAATAGAATGTTCTCAAAGTAAAGATCTCAATGTCCCATAGGGAATACAACTCTTACCCCCTCCATAATTTGATCACAAAAGTGTCACTTATCAAATTGTGTAAATGCATTTTGGAACTCTTAAACTCTTTAATAATTACATGTAGCTACTTAGTCTAACCATTTTAGGTTGTGAATTATACGGTCCAGAAAGGCTTAAAAAAATTACATTTTAGCTTGTAGAATTTTTTTCTGTAATAGATGACTCCCGAAGAGCAGCAGAGATTACAAGAAATTTGAATGTCTTTTCCTTTCATTACAACCAGCAAATACAAACACAAACTATTAAAAGTATCGATATTGGTATAAGAAAATTGGTATATTGGTATATTGGTATAAGAAAATCGGTGGTATCGCCCATCTCTAGTCAATGGTGGTTCATTTAAACAGTAGAAATTGTTTACCTGACATTGGGAAAACGTGTATATTATTGATGGTACATTTGTCACAAGAGTCTGTAATACTGACTACTGCACCACGCTACACTGACCACCCATAGAACAAACGGTAATTTAGGTTAATTAGCACTCAACTTTGACAAAGAAGAACTTCTTCTTCTTCACCTCCTAAACAATTGCATTATTGACCCACCCTGGTCGAATGTACAGATAGCTGGCTACTTTTGTCCACTTTCATTTTGGTAGCAGTGTGCATAAGGGGATATATTCTCCACAAGGTATGTACACATCCCCAAAGTTCAGCTCGCTGTTTTCAATGATGTAAATAACGCAGCGGGTGCTGTATATGGGTCACAAGCAGCGTATGAATTTAACCACGGCCTTTGTGCCCCTATTACTATCAATCTCGTCAGCAGTTGGTTCCTAAGTTTGTTTGTAGTTCGCAACTGAGAACAACCACAAGAATGGAGTACATGCAGGTATGCAAGCTAGCTAGTTACTTATAGATAGCTGACATTAGTGCTTAACTGCATCAAACCCGCTTTGGAAGGTGCGTTCTTGAGCAACTGGGAAAGTTCCGACCTCCGAGTGGGAGAATACAGTAACGTTAGGTTTGACATCACTCGACATGGCAGCGTTTGTGGTGAAAGACAAAAAAACTAAAATGACTTGCTCCGCCCACAAATAAGTCACAACATTTGTATATTTAGGTTGTACCCAATAAGCACAGGTGATTGTTATGTTAAAATATATCTCGCGGTTTACTTTTGGGTAACTGAGGTAATGTTAGCCTTCTGACTAGCTAGCTTTAATGTTACTTAACTGTCAATAGATTTAATTTCAAGGATTAAAACACGATCATTTAACTTTTTATGTGGAAAAACAATATCAGTTATAATAAGTTATTATTCAAAGTATGCTATTAAAAAAGTTAATATGTATGTTTTTTATGTAATGTATGTTTTTTTCTTATCAGCAATTCAAGTTATTTGTAAGCTCCAAATACCCTTATTTCACTCAATGGCCTTTGTGCATGTGGCTCTTGTGCCCTAAACATTTTTGTGACACTGAAGGCCAAATAGCCTTGCCCCTAAAAGTGCCAAAGACTTTCCGTTTGTTTGCATACCTTTTTTTTTCATGTTTTTTTTCCCGGGATGATTTAAACACTCATGGGCTGTGAAAGTAGAATATTTGACCGGCTTGTGCACTAGCTCCATATAATTCCAAGTGTTAGCCACTATGTTTTAACAATGTTTTGCCCTGACTGAAAACTGTGAACTGAAAAAATATACTGTAAATTTGAAAATTTTGAAAATTTATTTAATGGTTTGAATTAATGACCAGCTTCCAAACTGTTGTTTAAATGTGTATAGGAAAAATAAGGCAACGTGTTCAGGGCAAATCTGGATTTCTGAGATTATATTCAAGCAAGCAAGCAAGTTTATTTATATAGCACAATTCATACATAGAAGCAATTCAATGTGCTTTACAGTGAAAAATAAAAATACAAAATGCAATGGAGTTAAAACAGTCAGATTTAAGTCATTTCTATTTTTGTCCTTCACTACAAAGGACACGTTTTTGTCTCCACTTTGTCATGGACACCTTCATTTTCTGTTCTACATTGTTGTCTGAAAAATACTGTCACTTTCTCTTGTAAAAGTTTTTTTTTTCCCTCACTCATCAGGTTTTGCTGAAAAACGTGACTACTGTGTCTCTGCCCTCTGTCATGGACCCAGTGGCTTTTGAAAGTGTACTGAGTTCCGCCTACACCGGCCAGCTGAGCATAGTGCGTGACGACATTGTCAACTATGTCACCGTAGCCAGCTTCCTCCAAATGTGGCATATTGTTGACAAGTGCACCGAGATCCTGAAGAGACCTCGACCCCCTACAGACTGCAACCCTGGGGGTGTTGCAGCTGCCACACAACATGGCGCCTCTTCGAGGCAGCAGTCCCCAAGCAGCACTGACTGCCTATATGTAGAGAGGGAGGGCAAAGGGAAGGAAAGGAGGTCATACAGCCAGGAGCAGAATGCGCTGCCTCCGCTAGCCACATGGAGAAGGCCACAGCCCTTCCCCAGGTGGGGCCGGCCCAGACCGTCACCGCAGCCAGCCATTTCCATCTCTGCCCAGCATCTAGCTGATTCACAGATGGATTCCCACCCGGCTGGGGAGAGTGACTACTCCAGTTGTGAGGAGGTGTGGATGTCTAGCCACAGCAAAGCCAGCCCCCTAGGTCATCACGATGTAAGAGGACAGGATCATAGCCCAAGCCGGCATGGGGGGTTTCCCAGTGAGGCGTTGAGACTAAGAGCGAGACTTAGACAGAGAGCTGCTCCACAAAGTGCCGACAAGTTGCATGGCAAGGACAGAGGAAGTGGAGGGGGCTTTGGGGAAGATCCTCAAGAGAAGAGAGTGAATGAAAGAGGTACTGAAGCAGATGAAGGGATGGGAGAAGAGGTGGAGGAAAAGAAGGAGGAGCCAGACCGGAGAGGACACTCTGGTAAGCAGTTTTACAATGTAAAATGACTGCTTGTGTTAGCTCAGTTTGATAGAGCATGGTGCGTACAATGCCAAGGTTGTGCCCTCAGTGAATAAGCGCATCTGCTAAATAACAAAACAACAACAATAAAGTTATGACATGGACATTGATATTGCCAGGGTGGTTAATCTGTTTATGAAATTGTTTGTTTTGACTCATTATGTGACAACTCTCTCATTGTACAATTTCCATTTCTGTGTTTGTCTTTTTCCAGGAGACTTCCACACTAGTGTTCTCCAAGTTGAGGAGGGAGAACAGACAGAGGGGAAAAAGAGTTCAGGGGAGTTGCAGAGGAAAGAGGAGAGACAACAGGAAAGCTCAGCCCTGACTTCTCCCCTTGCCGGGGAACAAGAGGAGGTGATTCCTGGTCCTTCTTGCCTAGCTCCTTCTCCCTCGACCCGAATGCAGTGGCAGGCCAGTCCCTGGTCTCAACAAGCGGCAAAACCACAAGCTGAAATGGAAGACCACCGAAGAGATGATGACGAAGAGGAGGAGGAGGAGGAAGAAGTCGACTTTGGCCGATTTGTGGATGGCGCCTTTGGAAGGGACACCTATGATGAGATTGAGGATGGCACTGGTCAAGTTTCTCAGAGACCCTTAGTACCTGCCTCTCCTGATGAGAGTGATTTTATCCTGGGGGCATCAGAGTTGAACTGGCCGTCTGGATCAAAGATGAACCAGGGTGGTGGTACCCCGGCCCCCACCTCTAGCCGTCACTTGTCCCCATCCCCTACTCCGTTCCCTCCTTCTTCCTCACCACCCATCCCTTCGTCCTCCTCCCTCTCACTTGCCGGAGCCCCTTACACAGGAAAAGTGCACTTCTGCCACTGCGGGAAGGCCTACACCCTAAAGAGTATGCGTGACCGCCATGTTAAGATGCAGCACCTCAACCTGCGACCCTTTGCCTGCCCCGTGTGCGCCAAGAGCTTCAAGATGAAGCACCACCTCACCAAGCATTTGAAGACCCATGGTGGGCTGCGGCCCTACGAGTGTGGCCTGTGTGGTAAGAAGGTCATCTGGAGGGACAGTTTCCTGCGCCATCAGGCCCGCTGCGAGAGACTGGCTGGCAGTTACGATGGAGTCGCAGCCAGCAACAACACGGCACCAGCTGCAGACATGGATGACGGTTATGCCTATGAGTTTGAGGAGGGGGAAGGTTTCCTTTCACAGGGGGGGCAGGTGAAAGTGGAACAGGCAGACTTTCAGGGTGAGGTGGAGTCTGGGATAAGTGGGTTGTTAGAGGGAGTGTCTGGGGGTGGGGCTCCGTTAGGTCCACAGACAAGGACGCTGGTTAGTCATAGCTTTAAGGAGGAAGCCAGTGACAGGTTTAGCTAAGCTAAAGGAGTGTGACTGGTTAAATATGGTGGGGCAGACACTTAGCAGACACACTCTCAGCCCTAAAATTATGTTTTTTGATATCACATCCGAGTGTACTTGCCAATGCACATGCCCAAGCAAGGGAGAGTGACGCTCAGAGTTTGCAAACTCTCTATGGAGTTCAGTGATTAGCTGGGCACCTCACAAGGAGCCTGACCAATGAGATTTGAGTCTTAGACAAAAATGTGTATTTGTGTTTATTAAATTTGACACTGGCTGTGGGTGTGACTATAGTTTGCATTGAATTATGGGTGATATCAACCCTGTAAGTGAGCAAAGTTGTTCATTTTCCCCCTCAAGTTAAATCAAGAGGTGAGTGGGCATCTTTTGTGAATTGGACTGGCACTTAAGATGCCAATCAAATTAAATCCTGTTTCCTCTGAGGGAAATGGCAAGGGCTTAGGGGTTAAAACATGGTAATTGTACTGCAGCCTTGAATAGGGTACTAGATATGATTATGTTCATAAATGCCAAAATGTAAACACTGATTCATGTTGATGACCATTTGCGAACACCCAAACTGCTAACTACTCTACGAGGTGCATTTCTTTGTGATGTTTAAAAAGATGCAATTTTCTCAGTGTGAATTGTGTGGTTTTACAAGTTTGTGATGTGATCACCAGTATATTTTGTATATTTAAATGAGCCAAATTATCTTATGGTCTTAAGATCTTTTTGTGAATGTAATAGACACAATAAAAATGTGGTTGAACAGGTATTGTTTGAATAGTAAGTTCAAATTATTATTTAGGTCAGATTGGTTAACTAACTGCAGTTTAAATGCGCCGTTTAAAAAAAACAATTTACAAACCAAAATAATTAAATAAAAATACATTGAATAAGGTCAGAACACACTCAAATTGTCACATTTGGTTACAGAAAAATATTTTGTCCGTGGCCAAAGTGGACTTTTTCAGCCTGTTTGTCTGTGGAAAGATGTTGGAAAATTCTGGCTGCAGATGACTCTGCCGGTATTGTCTCCCCTTCTCTGGTAAAAAATCAGGTTGGTGCTTGTCATTGACTGTTCCTGCTATTTGCTGTCTCTGTGATTGCCGTGATGGAAAGGTCAGTGTGATGTTTTATTTTCTTACTTGCCCTTTTCTGTACCCTATCCAGTTCAGCCTATTGCTTTCCAATGTGAACACAGAGCCCTTTAACCAAGTACCGAGACATTTTAGCCCAAAACATGTTTGCCTCTGCCTGGATACTTAAACTTGGCCACAAGTGAATCTTAGGGGGAAATTAAATAAAATCTCATGTACATTGAGTATTCAGGCCTTTTGCCATGACGCTCCGAAGTGTGCTCTTAGGCATTCTGTTGGCATCCTGTCCCTTGAGATGTCTTTTGGACTTGGGGCCCACTTGTGTCAAATTTGACTGCTTGGACAGACATGATTTAGAAAGGCACACCTGTCTATATAAGGTCCTTCAGAGTCCACATCAGAACTAATACTAAAGAACGCTCCGTAGATCTCTGAGATGTGATTGTGTCAAGGTGTAGATCTGGTGAAGACATTGAACAGTTATATTACATGGTTCTTGAAGGACCTCAGACTGGAGAGAAGATACATTTTTCAGCACAACAACAACCTGATGCACTCAGACAGGGCAATGCTGGAATGGCTTTGAGATAAGTCTGTGAATGTCCTTTCATAGCCCAGCCAAGGCCTGGACAGGAAATCCATTGAACATCTGTTGGGAGACCTGAAGATTGCATTTCACCGATGCTCCCCATCCAATTGAACTGTTCTTGAGAAGATCAGCAAGTAGAATTGGACAAACAGACCAAATCCCTATATGCAAAAGTGGTAGAGGCCTACTTAAGAATCTGATTGCTGCTAAAGGCACTTTTACAAAGTGCTTAATGAAGGGTCTGAATACTTGAGTACACAAGATATTTTAGGGTTTTTTTTGTCACAAATTGGCACGTTTTTGTTTTGTTATGAGGTATAAATTAAATACACTGAACAAAATTTATAAATGCAACACTTTTGTTTTTGCCCCTATTTATCATGAGCTGAATTCAAAGATTTAAGACTTTCTCTATGTACACAAAAGGCCTATTAGTCTCACAATTTTGTTCACAAATCTGTCTAAATCTGTGTTAGTGAGCACTTTTCCTTTGCCAAGATAATTCATCCACCTCGCAGGTGTGGCATATCAAGATGCTAATTAGACAGCATGATTATTGCACAGGTGTGCCTTAGGCTGGCCACATTAAAAGGCCATTCTAAAATGTGCAGTTTCATCACACAGTACAATGCCACAGATGTTGCAATTCGTCGCCACCTGACTGCAATTTGTCGTCGTAACCAACTTGAGTGGGCAAATGCTCATATTCGATGGCGTCTGGCACTTTGGAGATGTGTTCTCTTCACAGATGAATCGCGGTTTTCGCTGTACAGGGCAGATGGCAGACAGCTTGAATGGTGTCGTGTGGGTGAGCGGTTTGCTGATGTCAACGTTGTGGATCGAGTAGCTCATGGTGGCGGTGGGGTTATGGTATGAGCAGGCGTGAGTTATGGACAGCGAACACAGGTGCATTTTATTGATGGCATTTTGAATGCACAGAGATACTGTGATGAGATCCTGAGGCCCATTGTTGTGCCATTCATCCACGACAATCACCTCATGTTGCAGCATGATAATTCACTGCAAGGATCTGTACACAATTCCTGGAAGCTGAAAACATCCCAGTTCTTGCATTACCAGCATACTCACCGGATATGTCACCCATTGAGCATGTTTGAGATGCATTGGATCGGCGTATAAGACGGCATGTTCCAGGTCCTGCCAATATCCAGCAACTTCGCACATCCATTGAAGCGGAGTGGACATTCCACAGGCCACAATCAAAAACCTGATCAACTCTATGCAAAGGAGATGTGTTGCACTGTGTGAGGCAAATGGTGGTCACACCAGATACTGACTGGTTTTTGGACCCCCCCGGACCCCCCCCAATACAGTGAAACTGCACATTTTAGAGTGGCCTTTTATTGTGGCCAGCCTAAGGCTGTGCAATAATCATGCTGTCTAATCAGCATCTTGATATGCCACACTTGTTAGGTGGATGGATTATCTCGGAAAAAGGAGAAGTGCTCACTAACACAGATTTAGACAGATTTGTGAACAATATTTGAGAGAAATAGGCCTTTTGTATACATAGAGAGTCTTAGATCTTTGAGTTCAGCTCATAATAAATGGGGGCAAAACCAAGTGTTGCGTTTATAATTTTGTTCGGAGTATATAACAACAAAATGTGGAGACAATGACGATGTCTGAAGCCCTGTTTACCTCCTTATGTTAGAGGGAGCCTGAGGTCATGGCCATTAGCTATTGTCATTCACCACTGTGATTACATCATTCAATTGACATCTAGCCCAAGAATGGGGCTGTTGACTGCTTTGTGGACTGGTGTGCCACCTCTGAACTAATCAGATCAGCTGTAAGAATGTAGCTTTTCCCACAGTGTGCTCAAATCCTTTTGGCTAATTAACAAATCAATCAAATTTTATGTATTTGAACGCCAGCGATTCCATCAACGCTTGGCAGCGTTCACCGTCCTTGGCTGAATCATAATGCTGTCATTTGTTTTGTGTCGAAAACAACATCTTGTGTTTCAATACATAGCAAATCAGAATAGAAAACTAAGAAACCAATACTTAATGTTTTCAAAAGTATGTGGTCATACTTCAGAACTCTTAATACAAAACTTATAACAGATCAAAAAAGCTGTTTGTTACAAAACATGAAGAAGATTTTCAGGTGACTGAGTACCACACACTTGATCAAATTGGTATTTTAGCTGGAAAAACCTTCCACAATTTAATACATAAGGTTCATATGTGCCTTTCACAATGAAATGTTGATGTAACTTTTGATATTAATATATTTTTATGTGGTTAATCACTAAAATGAATGCACTATCACTTCGCCATTTGGTTGGTGTATATATTTTGTTTTGCCTACTGTATACACATTTTAATGAGCACAGAATGGTTTTCATGTGCCCTCAGTACGAGTCAAACTCACTGTGGACATGCTTCAAGCTTGCAGAAATACAGTAATGTGTGTATTCTCATCAGCAAAAAACGACTGTCCAAGTGCCTGGAAAACATGGGGAAAATAATTCCATGTTTGCAGCCACTATGAACTCCAAACATATTTGGACAGTTTTTCTGGATACATGTTTTTGGGCTCATATGCAATTTGAATTTTAAATGATAATGTGATCAGCATGTACCATAGTGATCAAGTATGGCAAGTATGGACAAACTAGAAGTGGCATTCCACCTCATCTGTGGGTGGCCATATTTAGGCCATGTACAGCCTCCACTAAACATGACTATCTTGTATTCATTGATAATGTTACTGCTGAGGGCACCAGGATCAGTGCTGAAGGGTACTGAAACTTGTTTGCTCAGATGAAACCAAATCCCTCAAAACCAGAGTTTCTTAATCCTGGTCCTGGGGATCCAAATGGGTGCATGTTTTTGTTTTTGCCCAAGCACTCACACACCTGTTTCAAATGTTACCCTACCACTTACACACTTGATTGACGTAATCAACCTTCCATTGTTAGAATAGGGTTTTCAGTGCCAGAAAGTGGAAAGTTCTTGATTGTCCAAGTGAGCCACTGGATCAGAATCCAATTGAGCATGTCTTTCACATCAAATGGAAAAAGACAGGAACAGGAATTGAAGATGGCTTTAGTCAGAGGTGTTGCTAGGATGACAAAACAGTTGGGGCTCAGCCCACCCTCCCCCCCGGGACAGAAGGTACAGGGTTCTGAATGTACATGCTTTGATTAATTTGAGATCCAGGGCTATTCATAAACGATTCAGGGCTATAGCCCCAGACGCCCAGGCCTAACAACGCCATTGGCTATAGTGAAGGACTATTATACTAGTATCACGATGAAGAGACTCAGCCTACTGTTTATGGGTTACAGATTTGAGCAGTATTGCATGCAAAGAATTTAGAAATGAAGTATGAACTCTCACTATTTGTTAATCAAAATGTTAATCCATCCAAATGCTTTTGGCACCCTAAAAGAAGTGGACAATGTAAAAAAAAAAAAAAAGTAATGTAAGAAAATAATGTCAAACAAACCTGATAATGACTTCAGTTATCTTTCAACTTTCCTTCATGATTAATAATCATCCTTACAATTCACAGCTAAGCTTGCTGCCATATACAGTGTTTTTTTATTTTGTAGTATGTTAATATTGGACCTGCTGTAACAGCTTTTGTGGCATTGGATGACAAACATACATAGAAGTCCAGTGGCCTTAAGATCAATTTTTCAGGCATTTCCCAGACTTATTTCCCAGGCCTAATATAGTTCATTGTCACACTCCATCATTATCATGTAACACCTGCTGAACACCTCTATTCAAACCATGATCGGACCGTTTCCACATTCAGAGGATGCAGATTTCAAAGTCTTAGCCTCAGTTGCATGAACATGACATACTGCTTGTTTTTTTGCTCCTGACTTGCTTTGAGATTTTATAATATGAGCAATTGAAGTTCAATAAATTCTTATTATTTAGGAGACTTGCTAAACAAGTTTCTGTATTATTTTTCTACCGCCACATGTGATGAAACAGAGGAGCGTTGTCTCCCTAGCCAATGGGTTCCTAAGGCACAGTGGCATGACAATGTCTTGTGAAGTGGCAGAATCTCAGCTGTGGCACTAGGTGGGTGTCTTGATTTTTAGATCTACATTCTTATCATGGTTCAAGTATATCTCCCGTGTTTGTGTCCCACAGCTTTTACTGCATGGCCCATATTGTTTTCCATGCGGACTCTCATGCCCCTCAAACACAAGGAACAAAGCCAAGAGTCTTCTGGACACGAGGGCACATGCAGTACAATCGACCCACTCTGTGCATTCCTGCTTTCTGTCTCTGTCAGGTCTGTGGGTGCTGTTCAGACACACTGACAGAACAGATGGAGTACTGTAGACATGAAATAGAGGATGAATAAGTCTACCTCCAAGTGTGGTCATTAATAGTGTAGTCAATTCATAAATCCATTAGGACACTTAAGGCTTCCTAGCTATTAACAAACATTTTCACATCTTTATTGAATTTTACCTGTATAGTCTCATTAAGTCAGTACCTACAGTTTTCATAGGAATGTTTCCAAGAGGCTCTTGATGTTCAACCAAACCTACAGTGAGGGAAGAAATTACTTGATCCCCTGCTTATTTTGTATGTTTGCCCACTGCCAAAGAAATTAACAGTCTATAATTTTTATGGCAGGTTTATTTGAACAGTGAGAGACAGAATAACAACAAAAAATCCAGAAAAACACATGTCAAAAATTTTATAAATTGATTTGCATTTTAATGAGTGAAATAAGTATTTGATTCTGACGGTAGCAAACAAACGGTGTCCAAAAACAATAACCCACAAACTCCAACCTAACCAACAGACAGATATACACCTACACTTATGACCCAACACAAAACAGGTGCGCCTGGTGATTGCAGATGGGTGGAGGGGCAGTGGCTTCAGAAAGACGTTGATGCCGACCATCGGCGTGTCATGACAAAGGAGCACAATATGACGATACTTAAACAAAAATGAGTTGCTTGGTCGAGTTTGCCAGAAAGAAGCCTTTACTGCGCCAATGCCGCAAAATAGCCCAGTTACAATATGCCCGACAATACCTTGACAGGCCTCACAGCTTCTGGCACACTAATTTGCAGTGACGAGACAAAAAAAGAGCATTATGGTTACAACCATAAGCGCCATGTTAGGAGAGGGATCAACAAGGCTTATTTTGAACAAAATACCATCCCCACTGTGAAGCATGGTGGTGGCCCACTGATGTTTTGGGGGTGTGTGAGCTCTAAAGGCACAGGGAATGGCAAGATGAATGCAGCATGTTATCAGAAAATACTGGCAGACATTTTGCATTCTTCTGCACGAAAGCTGCGCATGGGATGCTCTTGGACTTTCCACCACGACAATGACCCTAAACCCAAGGCCAAGTTGACCCTCCAGCAGAAAAAGATGAAGGTTCTGGAGTGGCCATCATAGTCTCCTGACCTTAATATCATAGAGCCATTCTGGGGAGATCTCAAACGTGTGGTTCATGCTAGACAAACAAAGACTTTACATGACCTGGAGGCATTTTGGCAAGACGATTGGGCAGCTATACCACATGCAAGAATTTGGGGCCTCATCGACAACTATTACAAAAGACTGCACACTGTATACACAGTATTAAGAACTAAGGGTATGCAGACTTTTGAACAGGTGTCAGTAAAAAAAAATTGCTTTGTTTTATGATTGTGCCATTCTGTTATGACCTACAATTGAATGTGAATCCCGTAAGAAATAAAAGACATATTTTACCTGCTCACATGTTTTCTTTACCTCAGAAGGGACCTCCTCACCCCATACTCCCGCAGCACCTCCCACATCCCCTCCACACCCAAAGCTTTCAACATTTCTGGATGGATCTCGTCAATCCCCGGAGCAATGCCAACTCTCACCTCCTTATCGCTCTTTATGCAGCTCTCCTCAGGCTGACTCTTTCCTCAGTACAGCAGCTACATACACTCACCTAAAGGATTATTAGGAACACCTGTTCAATTTCTCTTTAATGCAATTATCTAATCAACCAATCACATGGCAGTTGCTTCAATGCATTTAGGGGTGTGGTCCTGGTCAAGACAATCTCCTGAACTCCAAACTGAAAGTCAGAATGGGAAAGAAAGGTGATTTAAGCAATTTTGAGCGTGGCATGGTTGTTGGTGCCAGACGGGCCGGTCTGAGTATTTCACAATCTGCTCAGTTACTGGGATTTTCACGCCCAACCATTTCTAGGGTTTACAAAGAATGGAGTGAAAAGGGAAAAACATACAGTATGCGGCAGTCCTGTGGGCGAAAATGCCTTGTTGATGCTAGAAGTCAGAGGAGAATGGGCCGACTGATTCAAGCTGATAGAAGAGCAACTTTGACTGAAATAACCTCGTTACAACCGAGGTATGCAGCAAAGCATTTGTGAAGCCACAACACGCACAACCTTGAGGAGGATGGGCTACAACAGCAGAAGACCCCACCGGGTACCACTCTTCTCCACTACAAATAGGAAAAAGAGGCTACAATTTGCACAAGCTCAACAAAATTGGACAGTTGAAGACTGGAAGAATGTTGCCTGGTCTGATGAGTCTCGATTTCTGTTGAGACATTCAGATGGTAGAGTCAGAATTTGGCGTAAACAGAATGAGAACATGGATCCCTCCTTGTTACCACATACCTTGTTACCACAGTGCAGGCTGGTGGTGGTGGTGTAATGGTGTGGGGGATGTTTTCTTGGCACACTTTAGGCCCCTTAGTGCCAATTGGGCATTGTTTAAATGCCACAGCCTACCTGAGCATTGTTTCTGACCATGTCCATCCCTTTATGACCACCATGTACCCATCCTCTGATGGCTACTTCCAGCAGGATAATGCACCATGTCACAAAGCTCAAATCATTTCAAATTGGTTTCTTGAACATGACAATGAGTTCACTGTACTGAAATGGCCCCCACAGTCACCAGATCTCAACCCAATAGAGCATCTTTGGGATGTGGTGGAACGGGAGCTTCGTGCACTGGATGTGCATCCCACAAATCTCCATCAACTGCAAGATGCTATCCTATCAATATGGGCCAACATTTCTAAAGAATGCTTTCAGCACCTTGTTGAATCAATGCCACGTAGAATTTAGGCAGTTCTGAAGGCGAAAAGGGATCAAACACAGTATTAGTATGGTTCCTAATAATCCTTTAGGTGAGTGTATATTACCAATTCTCCAAGGGTATGCAAACTTTTGAGCACAACTGTATCTCTGAATTTGTACAAAAGCAGAACCTTCGGAGATCTTACTGCAAAGAGTTCTGTCAAAGGGGTCAGCCATAACATTACGGCCATTGACAGGTGAAGTGAATACCACTGATACTCTCGTTATCGTGGCACCTTTCGGTGGGATATATTAGGCTGCAAGTGAACATCCTGTCCTCAAAGTTGATATGTTAGAAGCAGGAAAGATGGACAAGCGTAAGGATCTGAGCGACTATGACAAGGACAAAATTGTTAGACTGAGTCAGAGCATCTGCAAAACTGCAGCCCTTGTGGGGTGTTCCCGGTCTGCAGTGGTCAGTACCTATTAAAATTGGTCCAAGGAAGGAAAAGTGGTGAACTGGCGACAGGGTCATGGGTGGCCAAGGCTCACTGATGCACGTGTGATCCGATCCAACAGATGAGCTACTGTAGCTCAAATAGCTGAAAAGGTTAATGCTGATACGGGTAGAAAGGTGTCAGAAGACACAGTGCACTGCAGTTTGTTGCGTATGGGGCTGTGTAGCCGCAGACCAGTCAGGGTACCCATGCTGACCCCTGTCCACTGCCAAAAGTGCCTACAATGGGCAAAGGAGCATCAGAACAGGACCACGGAGCAATGGAAGAAGGTGGCCTGGTCTGATTAATCCAACGGAGGCAGTGTGTTGCTTTGGGCAATGTTCTGCTGGGAAATCTTGGGTCCTGCCATTCATGTGGATGTTACTTTGACACGTACCACCTACCCAAGTATTGTTACAGACCATGTGCACCCTTTCATGGTAACGGTATTCTCCAATGGCATTGGCCTGTTTCAGCAGGATAATGCACCCTGCCACAAAGCAAAAATGGTTCATGAATGGTTTGAGGAACACAACAACAAGTTAAAGGTGTTGATTTTGCCTCCAAATTCCCCAGATCTCAATACAATCGAACATCTGTGGGATGTGCTGGACAAACAAGCATGATCCATGGAGGCCCCACCTCATAACGTACAGGACAAAGGATCTGCTGCTAATGTCTTGGTGCCAGATACCACAGCACACCTTTAGAGGTCTAGTGGAGTCCATGCCTCGATGGGTCGGGGCTGTTTTGGTGGTAAAAGTGGGACCAACACAATTTTAGGCAGGTGGTCATAATGTTATGGCCGATCGCTGTATAATGTCTTTGAGTCTAATTCAACTAAGACAGTATTTTCCTTTTTAAATTGTATTCAGTATTCAGAATTGATTCTAACTTTCATTGTAAAACTGGAGTTTTGAAAGGTTTGTCCTTTAACTTATTCACAGTAGCTTTCCTTGTTAAACATAAATAACCACGATAAACAAAAGGCATCTGTTCCTAAATATTAATATGCTAATGTATGGTGTTCTAACAACCTACCCTTCTACAGAATCTGCTTTGTTTTGCAGCTGTTACAGTACATAAGCTATGGATAAAAACAACAAAATCCAGTTTGACACTTATTTTTAGGGAATCATCAGTAATACACTGAAAAAAGCATATAAAAAGTTAAAAAAATATATATATATTGACTACCATTATTTCTTAAAAATTCAATGTGTAAGAATGTTTTTTGTATTAGTTGAGATAAAATACAGAGGGTATCCTATTTACGTTACTAGGGATCAGTGGTCCTTCTATAGCAGACCATACCATTAAGGGTGTTCATCTCAATGTGCCTCAACATCATTTAGCATTTTTACATTTTTATTTCCTAGTTAGCTTCATATGGAAAATATGGCTATTGTAAATTCTATTTCAATATAATCAATAATAATATATATGGGGTCCATTTTAACAATGGCCTCACAGTGCTGGATACAGTTTTTCATCAATTCAAGCTCATAACACTTGTTGTTCCTCAGGCCTGGTGAGGCAGATGGGGAGTTAAGAACAATGGCTGGCCCATGCGGAGGGCGGCAGTGACTGACTCCACAGGCACTGAGGGGCTAAAGAATGCCTGGAGTCAAGCCAGAACCATGGTGTCCACTGTTCCCGCCTACCCCCACCTGACCCACCTCATCTCCCATGGTACACTGGGGCATGGGGACGACACCTTCAAAGACTGCCCTTTCAACGTCAGATGGAAAGCAATATCCAAGGAGCAACAGCAGAGCATTGGTGTGGATTGTTTGCAGGAGGACTACCAGATAGAGAGCAGTTGACCCCACCCAACCTAACCAGTATCCAGCATGGCCACAGCGAGTACCACAGGGCAAAGCAGGAGGAAGAAGGCCCCTGGCCTGATGGATCAGATTGGAACATTCTTTGGAGGAGACAAAAAGAAACGGAGCAAGGTGAGCATCTGGAGTTGATTTTATGACCAATGGCTTCACCACGACTCTTCCACGTCTAAAATCTAAATTGTAGTAGTAGAAGCCTAATCTCAAGGAGAACAACAACAGATTTGTCACCTTGTTCGATCAGGCATAAAAACTAGGGACCCTTCGGTTACTGGCCCTACACTCTAATCACTAGGCCAGAAAACCGGAGCCTGCTGGTTTTCTGTTCTACCTCATGATTAATTGGACCTACCTAGTGTCTTAAGTCTGAATAAGTCCCTGATGAGAGAATTGCAATGACATTTTTTTGTGGAACTGGCTTCGAGGGCCAGATTTGAATACCCCTGTACAAGGCTGTTTGAAACTGTTGGATCTGATCAGTGTTCTTGTTTAAGTCTGAGGTCCAGATATTTGTTGAAATTTGAATAGTCTATTTATCAAAACTGAAAGCATTTAATATTGTCAGTCATCCTTTCTCCATGTTTTTGATGGATTTATTCTGGAAGTGAATAAAGCATTGTTATCACCTGCCTTGTTTCCCTTTTAGGCCATCTGCAATTACCATTCAAATATAACAAGATTTATTATTGATAAACTGCCATATAAATTCAATAAACATCATCCTGATCTAATTTCCTGACAGCTGATCACTAAATGTTTTGAACATTCAAAGGGCAAAGCCTGACCCTGCAATTTTTAAACAATTTCAATAGTCAAAATCAAGTCGAGCCCCTCTAATCTCTGTTTTAGTCCTACACTTCTTTTAAGATTTTAAACTTAATTGGATTATAAAATAATAATGTAAACTGGATATTTGTGTTTTTTGTCTGAATGTTTTGCTTCAGATCTTCAGTTGGTTGCATGGGTGCATACCCTGACTGATGTCTTTATCCCTCACCCTCAGGTTTTCACATTGCCCTGGCCAACTCCTGCCAGCTTTCTGAAGGTTACAATCAAAATTGGATCTTTTGATCAATGGACAAAATAATGTTTTGCATAGAAGATAATTAAATAAAATCTGTGATTCCTACCTCAGCAAATAAAAACTTTGTTTTAAATGTATACTAATAATCAGTAGCAAATAACTGTATTATACCTATGTATGACTATGTTTATAAATATCCCCAGTGGCTTTTAAATATTAGCACTGTACTGTAACTTTTAACAATAGAATCTTGCCACCTAGGCTGAATGATTCACAGGTTTGACGGGCTACATACTAGACACGCTGATATTGCAGTTCACCATAGTTTCTGACCAACTCCCATCCACATCTTCAAAAATGAGTCCCGATCCCAACCACAGTACCATATTGTTATTTTAGGCCTTTGTGATGCAGTTTACTAGACAGCCATGACACCAACAATTGATCATACATTTCTTTTCTTTATGATAAAGTTAGTTACGATATTAACGTGTGTCTGTGTAACGTGTGCTTGCATGACAGATCGAAGGGAGTTCTTAATGTAGAAGCACAGAGACACCATAATGCATTATTGTATGTATAGTTTATGTCCTAAATTTTGCAGACTCTCAATCAAACTCACATGACTTTTAGTTTTGATAACTAGTTCTGATCAAAATCTGACCCAATCATGGATGTACTGTAGTCTACTGCATCAGCCGTACTGTTCTTTACCCTACATTGTACTGTGCTTTAAAAACTTGGAAATTAAAAATATTTTAATACTTCGATTGTTACGATGGGTATTGCTGTTGATATTGACAAGCTACCCCAAAGTTAACGTGACAAACACCTTAAGAAGCACTATAAAAAACAATTTCTGTGACATTCAACCCAAGTCTCCCCTATTCAATGTGATGTGTCTGCATTACACACCAGTTAGTAGTCTGCTTGTTACAAGATTATTTTTCTTGAAGCTGAGCAATTTCATCAAACACCCTTCCTTTTCATATTATTTTCTCTAGAGTTTATTGGAACCAAAGAAGGTAGAAGAGGGTATATTTAATAGCGATTGCAGATTAGCAAATGCTTATCTCTTGTGTTCTGCATTTATTAACATTTGCAGTTCAATTAAGTATCCTTTTGGTTACTGGTTGGATGCTCATACCGCTAGAGCCCTTTTCCAGAATCCTTTTTAATTGTTGGCCAGTAGGATGTCAGCAGTGGACTTTTCCCCCTTGCAGACCTATAGCACTAAGACAATGTGTCCCTACTCAGTGCTTTGTTTAATGAGAATGGAAAATATAGCTACATTGTTTTTAGTGTACGTAACCAGGATAAGCTCATGGTTGGATATCTGATATTCATACTGGCCAATTATACTTTAGGATAGTTTCTTTATACAGGTTTTAATGGCTGTTTATATACCTTTAGGGGTCCTTTCGGAGTCATGCCACCTCCCCTAAACCAGCCCCTAAACGTCGGGCTAATGAGAATGCCATAGTGCATTTCTTCAGGAGCTTGAGTGTGAGTATCTGTGATGACTACATCAGTCGATTTCTATCTATTCTATTTGTTGTATCTATTTTACATTTTTAAGCAAATTTGTTTACTTTTGATGTTCTCCAGTAATGTTTGGTTTAATCTGTCATCACCTACTTGAAAAATTCAAGACGGGCCAGATATTTTATTCAGTTTAGGTCCCCATTCAAAACACTGCATGAATCTCTAATATATAATCTGTATTTGCAAGATATTAGTTACAGTTATCTTGTACAAGCCAGTGTGTTTAGGCCTGCATGCATGCTTCAAACTTTAAAAAGTAGCTGCAAACTCTGTTGGTGTTGCATATTGTTATTTTAAAATTACAGTTAAATTTAAGCTAAACTAGCCAAAATCATTGGGCCATTTCGCTGACACGCATTAAGCCAAGTCTAGAACTAAAAAATCAAGTACAATAGAACTTGTTGTGTTCTGTATCCTCAGGCGTCTTCATCTCCTCGTCCTAAGTCCAGGGTAAGTTCTATATATATGTGTGTGTGTGTGTGTTTTCAGCCTCTGTCAAAATGAAATCAGTACTTAGGTGTGAAATGGTTCTTCTGCTTTAGATAGTGCTTGGGTGAGCTGAAATTGAAAATGTTGAATAATAATTCAACTCCTATTGGCTTTTGTGATGGTCTGGAGTTCCAGTGAGTATTTACAATCTTATTGCAGCAACTCCAAATGGCCTCAGGAGAGACCAAGGTCAGAACATGTGTCCTCAGAGAAATACCCCACCAAGTCATTCTCTTTTTTCCTACACTACTCACTTAACCAGAAGTAAGCCGGAATCAACACAATCGAAGGCTTGGTGGGGTATGTTGAATACACTTGAAGAAGTCACTCAGGCACGATTAGACAAGTAATACTTTGCCAGTCCCGGACTTCCTTAGACTAGTGCAATGCAAAGCTATTGGAGCCTCACAGTCAGAACTGGCTCTGACACACTCTGGTACTGAACTTGAACTGTGAGTTGTTTTAGACAGCGATGACACTTGTGTAGGCATAATTCTGTTCCTGTCTAATTGTCCATAGCTTATATGTCTTCACGGCCTATGTGCACTCGGTAGCTAGTACAGTAAGCCTACAGTTTCAGTTGTCATAGTAACAGGGGCTGTTCCAGTAACCATAACGGATCTTCCTGATCACCTCTCTTTCTCTTTCATGTCCAGTGGAGGGAGGTTTTGGGCTTGGTAGGTCATTCAAAGTCAACCTTAAACACACAGGTCAATGTCTTCCTCTGTCTGCAGAACGTCTTCGTCTCTAATGTCCTTCTGTGAGCATTTTGATATGTTGTTCTTCCCTTTTACATAACTCTTACTTTCCTGATCTACCTCCTTCTTTTCTTGTGGGATTCTTCAAGACACTTTCCCCGAAAAGCTGATTGTGTTATAAAAGTCGATAGCTTAAGTCCATTCATTTTGTTGCAAACGTTGGTTGCGTGAAATGTTACCATTCTTACTTTGGTTGAAAATGTCAGATGCATTAGACAATGTTGAACAGTTTTCCCCACAATGGAAGTACTCATATGGGCTGATGAAAAGCTCAAGTGTTTGTACTTTTGCCACGGTGCCAATTATATCTCAATATGGCTTCTGTTTGTGACACACAGTGAATCACTGCTTCTGGCTGATTTTGCCACTGTTAAAATATTTCTGAATTGGAAAAGACCCTCTCTGGGGACGCAATGTACAGTACAACTGTTAACTCCTTCCTTAACACTTTTCATTTCCTTCCAGTCTGTGAGAATCTCTGTCTTCTGTTTATGTTGACACTAAAATCTTCTTAAATTGAAAAACTTCTCCATTTGTATGTCTATTTGTTCAACTCTTCTCATGTGTACACATAGTGAACTATCCAGTGTGTAAGACTCAACCTCCTCATCACCTGTTCCCTGCATTCTTTTTCTTCCATCTTTCTCTTCCCTAAAAGTTGCTGTAAAACTTTAGAAATCTGGTCATTCCTGATCTATCACTTTTCCTGTCTCATACGTATCAAGCCAATTTTGGGTTTAAAGAGGGAATTTTGGGAATAAGGCACTTTATCTACTTCTCCAGAGACAGATTTTAGATTATTTTTTATGTCCCTGCATCCAGTATGAAGGTAGTTTTGCCGGCCAATGTTTACTTTTGTAAGCGTAATGACTCATTACACTAGATATCCAGTCATTGTGTTAATGCTAAATAACAATTGCTCCATCATAGCAGATTTCTTTATACTCCAGGCAGAGGCATAAATGGTATCCAAGGTCATTGGACTTAGGGGAGGTAGATAAATAGCTCCATTCCCAAAAGCATTTAAGCAATTGTATTCAGATTCAAGATACGTACTAGGCCAACACAATTTTGGTGCCCTCAGGTATAGCAATGTTCCATATGTTTATAAAGCATCTTTGTTTAGGCAACACCGCCACGTGCTGATGCAACAAAGTCACCTTACAGACGCCGCAAAGAACAAGGAACTCTGTCCAAAATCTTCAACCTGGTGAGACATCTTATTGTGTCCAAAATAGTTTGTTACGACACTTAAACTGTCTTAAAGTGCACCCTCATGAACATTGTTTCTTGTTGTGTTTACCTCTCAAAACAACAGTGGTGATATCCTCAATCAGTGAGTAAATTAGAGGTCTAACATATACATCCATATTCATCCTGAATCCTCATTCACAAAAAAAAGCTGCTTAACTAAAAACATGTGCATCAGCAAATAATGAATAGGGAAACATTACATATTTAATTAATTTCATTGGTTTGCATCCACTGATAAACTGTATGTCACAGTCTAATTGCAACTTATACATTATTATCAACTGAATTAACAGTTAAGAAACTGGCATTTAAATACACTGTAATACTGTGATTACCATGTACATGGCTATGCAATTATTTTTAAATACAATATTAGTACAATAGATATAAGTATTAAGAAAACTTAGTGTAATGTACTGTTTTTTTTTTACTCCAAACTGGTTAATGTATTACACATTTTCAGTTTCACCTCTGTTGCGTGACACATTTTTTTTAATCATTTGCATTGTTGGTAGTATTTATTGATGTCTATACTGTACCTACGTCAACAATCTTTCCCAGGAATATGGACTCTCTGCAACCCTGACAATGTGAACATTTGACAATCATATAAATAATAATAATTTCAACCTCATTCTTATCTCATAGGAAATATTTTTTCCATGAACAATGAAAATTACAAGCACTTTAAAAGCTATTCATTTTTTCTTTTACTCGGTTTCTTCCGTTAATAGTTAACGGCCAAAATAAAATAATCCCATTAAGTGTTCATACTTAATATGGTGTTGGGCCACAAAATCCTTTAATGTGACTGCATCAATTCTGTTGGAGAGATGTGACAGCATTTGTTCATGAGAATTTCATGTTTTTGTGTTTTGTTTTTGATGGGGATGGAAAAAATTATCCTCCTGAAGCATTGAATTGCTTATCAAACCATTCTTATCTTCATGATAGAAATGGTTCACCATCAGTTGCCTGCTCAGCATTTTCAGAAATGACCATAAGCATGATGACATTTCAATTGAATAACTAATTCAGGAAGTACACCCTCATGGAAGCACCCGATTTCAATGTTGTTTACATCCCTTATTTATTTAATTGGACTACTGTCTGTATAACTTCGACTTCTCTCTCTTCACAGGAGACCAAGTCCCGCCCACCACCCAAACGCTGGAGCACCATCTTCTGAGCTCTCTTGAGAGAAAACCTTTGATCAAACATAGACAAAGACGACCTCCATCCAACAGACTAACATCAACCCTCAACTATGTTAACACACTAATATCAGCCAGTCTCTTTTATTTATAGTTAGTGAAACAATCTTGGCACCTAATATTTAGCCTGCTGCGATCCCTATATGCACTAATCGGGGGTGGGAGCTGTCGAAGTTTGTTGACGTTAGCTTTAAATGAAAGATTTCCTTTAGATTTTTTTAATGGCTTTCAGAGTTTTGGGAATGCTACCAAAATATTTGACTGTAACATATGTATCAATTGGCTATTCTCCTTATCCTAGCACCCCGTTTTGGTGACACTAGTGTCTGCTATCAATTGTTTTTGATCATGTTGTGTGTTTTTTATTTGTCTCTGTCTGCAGTCTGCACATGGATGACTCATTCTTATACATAAAGAATGAGGCTTTATAATGCCATTAAAGTCTTTCAGGTTGCCTAGGTACCCAGACAGTTAACATGACAACCTTCTTGATCCTTAAATAAATGTAAACACATTTGGGCAGTCTGATTGATCCCAGAGCAACTGTGTTTTGTTTTGTATGTCAACATCAGTGTTGGGGAAGTTAATGAAAAAGATACTTCAGCAAGCTACCAATCACTTCACGTTAGAAGTTAGGCTACACTAAAGCTAACTTTATACACATCAAAAAAATAGTTTACTCAGTTGAAGCTACTTTGAAAAGTAGATGACTACATCCAAACAACTTTGTGAAATGTATATTATGTAAATCTTAAACAGAATAGACATTGTTTCAAGTGAAAATAAGACTGGTCTGGTGCTGAAAATAAGCAATGTCTGTATAGCTTGCCTTTTTGCAACAAGCTACATTGCTAAATGGCAACTACTGTAAACACTCAGATAGTTTAACTACCACCAAGCTACTACAATATGTAGTTAAATAACCAACAATGTAATCACTGCTCCCCAACACTGGTCGCTATTTATGTTCAATATAGTTTAAGAAATTGTCTGTTGGTCTAGTTATGCATGAAATTGTCAAAGTTGTCTTGTGAAAAGTGCAGAATGTTGTCATGAATGCAGATCATTTGCATAAAACATTTAATGGGACTGCCTGTAAATATAATAATCTAACATGATGTAATATTATAGTAGAAAAACTATTACATTTCATTAGTTAAGTAATATTTCACAAGTCATGTTTAATTTAAGAACTTTATAAACGTTCTGTGGTGTTATGGTGTCCAAGATCATCAGAACATAGGAGAAATGCCCTTCAAACCTGCACTGTTAGAAGTCTGCAACCTCCATATATTTTCAAAACAAGATTTAACATAACATGTTCTGTCAGATTTTTATTTGAATGCTTTTCATTTATATCTGAAAGTGATTAGTTGGATGTTAGCTTTAAGAGTAAAAGTGATGGGAACATGGGAAGTTGTGTCAAGGCCTGAGAAATCTGCAATGTAACAGATGGTGAGAGATGAGAGTACTATTTTTCAATTGAGTTACTTTTGGCTTGGTTAATTTGTCACTGTGTGCACACTGTCTGCTGAATGTAATTGAGTGTTGAATAAAAAAACATTAGGATTAAAATTTCACAAACGTTTCTGAAGGTGCTGAATAATACAGTGGGTGCTAAAATTATAGAGATTAACTGAAAACCAAACTTGTGACTTTCTTATGAAATGTTCTTTTGAACAAAACTTCAAATTAATAAAATGTTTTCAACAGCTAACCAGTTTTCAAATAATTATGATCACAGAAATGTCAAAATAATTATATAGAATTATAAAATGTTTATAATTATATAATGTATCTTCTAAATATGTTTTAACATTGAAAGGGAATTTTTCTATAGCTTAGCATCTTAAAGCTGAAGTATGCACGTTTTTTGCATTAACACATCGCTATTCTATTAATCTGGATCGTGGATGAATTCCTACCAGATCCCGCATCTGAGAAACCTCTTTATATGGTGTACTGCTTGTAAGGAAACAAGAAACCAGGCAAGCCTAGTTCAGCCGGACTGCAATGAAAGTAATGCCCTCTTGAGACTCAAACCCGGGTCGCCCACGTAAAAGGCTGCATCGCTAACCGCTACACCACAGAGCTCTACTTTCAAGGGGTTGTCTCTATCCTGAACAAATCCTCTTTTGCCACTGGCCTTTTAAACAGCTAATTGGCCATTCATTAATTATATTGATACAGTTAAATTGACTAACGTTTCTTACTAAGTTTACCTCCCCCACGAATAGCATCTATGAACTGTTAACCTTTTCCACTGGCCGTTTGAACAGCTTATTAGGCTTTACCAGTATCTACTAACTTACTAGACTAGTCATAAGAATTGAGCAATTGCTAGCGAGACTGAGGATGAACATTTCCATGCCAGAAACATGCAATAGGTTTGTGGTCTGTGATCATATAGTTCTATCTCAGGACCCTTGTCAGCGCAATATAACCGTATACAGTTTTAGGCTCACTATAACTACTGTATGTTGTAGCCAGCAAATGTGTTTGTCTATCCTGGCCCAAAATTCATGTACGGATGCATACTTCAAAAATCCATCAGAAACAGTTGCAAAATAACTGTAAACTGTCTTATTATAATGTAGTCACTGGAAGTTTTATTCAGCGATGCTTTGTCTATACGGAATAATTCATAATGTGTAATTCACCTGCGAGGAGATACGAACTCTGGCCCTATAATTCGCATGGCTGCTTCTCTAACCACTACTCTATTTAACAAAGTATACTGATTCAGTCAGTTACTCAGTAAGAGACATTCGCTCTTCTTGGCTGGCGCCGCTCAAGTGGTCTGGCAAAAAGCGGTTGGCTCTCGAAGCGGCAGGAAATTTTATCCTGCGCACAGGGCGTGATGCGTTTGATGTATCAAACAAAGAGCTGAGACTGGACAAAAAATTCCTATAATTTTCAAGCAGTGAGAAAGGCTAGCTAATTTGATTTAAGAATGGAAGAAGTTTAGAATGTAACGGTACCTAAGAAAATATGGTTTGGATCAAAAGAAAGAAAATATGACAAATTCAAACTGGGCATATACTTTTCAAGAAAAAATTTAATGTTTCAGTTTCCCATTTGATATGTTGTCCTTTTATCTATTGAATATAGAATTTTACTGATTTGCACATTATTGCATTATATTTTCATTAACATTTTATGCAGCGTCCCAATGAGGTTGTATGTTTTGTATGTTTTCATGGAAAACAAGAACTTTCAAGAATTTCTAAGTGACCCCAAACTTTTAAAAGGTAGTGTATGTACAATGCCGGGGTGAGTCATCGGAGAATCAGGACCATTCCTGCTGGGCTGCTGGTTGTTGGACCGCTGACAATCATTTGCATTGAGACCCTTGTCCTGAGACCCTTGTCTATGTGATCACATACCACAAACCTATTTTGATTTACATGGGCTACATAGTGATGCGGCCAGTTATAGTGGTATGTTATGGACTGACAATTAAGGACTGTGAAATTATTTAATTCTGTGTCAAGTATTGCTGAAGGTCCTGGTTTGAAGGCCCTTTGTCGCCGGTTCTGTTCATAATTTTTATGGACAGAATTTCTAGGTGTAGCCAGGGGCCGGAGGATGTCAGGTTTGGGGACCACACGATTTTGTCTCTGCTCTTTGCGGATTATGTTGTCGTGTTGGCCCCTTCAAACCAGGACCTTCAGCATGCACTGGGACAGTTTGCAGCCGAGTGTGAAGCGGTGGGGATGAAAATCAGTACCTCCAAATCCGAGGCCATGGTCCTCAGTTGGAAAAGGGTGGCTTGCCCTCTTCAGGTTGGTGGAGAGTTCTTGCCTCAAGTGGAGGAGTTTAAGTATCTGAGAGTCCGAGTTGTTACTGGACACGAGGAGTACACAGATGGTGTTCGAAGGTGTAGGTAGAGGCTGGGTGGTGAGGCTGGAAGCTAGTAGGCGCAGCGGAGGAAGCAGCAGGTCTGAGCGGGAACAGGAGAGAGACACAGGGTAAGTACGAGCTCAGGGAACAAAGACAAAACTAGAGTGCACAAGAATACATGGACGCTACTAGAGAACAGCTAGAACTGACAGCCAAGTACCACATGGGTAGTAGATAACGAACTGGCGCCGAAGAGGTGATCAGCCCGTGTTTAAGTATTGCTGGAGTGAATCATGTGGATGAGCTGCAGCTGTGAAGAACTGCTGTGCAGTGAAGATTCGGCCACGCCCCTTGACCTACTTTACCTCGGAACACACCTCCAGCACTCCAGGTGAGAAAACACAGACAACACACAGACAAACCACACCCACAGGAGGGACCATAAGGGGCCGGTGCGAAGAGGATCGGGCGGCAGTCGAAGGCAGGGGCCTAGACAACCCGATCTCTGGACACAGAAACTAGCTCTAGGGACGTGGAATGTCACCTCGCTGGCGGGGAAGGAGCCTGAGCTAGTGCGTGAGGTTGAGAGGTTCCGATTAGAGGTAGTCGGGATCACCTCTACGCACGGCTTGGGCTCTGGAACCAAACTCCTTGAGAGAGGATGGACTCTTCACCACTCTGGAGTTGCCCATGGTGAGAGGCGGCGGGCTGGTGTGGGTTTGCTTATAGCTCCCCAGCTCTGCCGCCATGTGTTGGAGTTTACCCCGGTGAACGAGGGGGTCGTTTCCCTGCGCCTACGGGTCGGGGATAGGTCTCTCACTGTTGTTTGTGCCTACGGGCCGAACGGCAGTGCAGAGTACCCGACCTTCTTGGAGTCTCTGGGAGGGGTGCTGGAAAGTGCTCCGACTGGGGACTCTATTGTTCTACTGGGGGACTTCAACGCCCACGTGGGCAACGACAGTAACACCTGGAGGGGCGTGATTGGGAGGAACGGCCCCCCTGATCTCAACCCGAGTGGTGTTCAGTTATTGGACTTCTGTGCTAGTCACAGTTTGTCCATAACGAACACCATGTTCAAGCATAAGGGTGTCCATCAGTGCACGTGGCACCAGGACACCCTAGGCCGCAGGTCGATGATCGACTTTGTTGTCGTCTCATCTGACCTGCGGCCGTATGTCTTGGACACTCGGGTGAAGAGAGGGGCGGAGCTGTCAACTGATCACCACCTGGTGGTGAGTTGGATCCGATGGCGGGGGAGAAAGCTGGACAGACTCGGCAGGCCCAAGCGAACTGTAAGGGTCTGCTGGGAACGTCTGGCCGAGTCTCCTGTCAGAGAGATCTTTAACTCCCACCTCCGGCAGAGCTTCGACTGGATCCCGAGGGAGGTTGGAGATATTGAGTCCGAGTGGACCATGTTCTCCACCGCCATTGTCGAAGCGGCCGCTCGGAGCTGTGGCCGTAAGGTCTCCGGTGCCTGTCGAGGCGGCAATCCCCGAACCCGGTGGTGGACACCGGAAGTAAGGGATGCCGTCAAGCTGAAGAAGGAGTCCTATCAGGCCTGGTTGGCTTGTGGGACTCCTGACGCAGCTGACGGGTACCGACAGGCCAAGCGGGCTGCAGCCCGGGTGGTTGTGGAGGCAAAAACTCGGGCCTGGGAGGAGTTCGGTGAGGCCATGGAGAAGGACTATCGGCTGGCCTCGAAGAGATTCTGGCAAACCACCCGGGCTTCAGGAGAGGGAAACAGTGCCCTACCAACGCTGTTTACAGTAGAGGTGGGCAGCTGTTGACCTCAACTGAGGATGTCGTCGGGCGGTGGAAGGAATACTTCGAGGATCTCCTCAATCCCGCTGTCACTTCTTCCATTGAGGAAGCAGAGGATGAGGGCTCAGAGGTAGCCTCTTTTTCCTATTTGTAGTGGAGATGAGTGGTACCCGGTGGGGCCTTCTGCTGTTGTAGCCCATCCGCCTCAAGGTTGGCTTCACAAATGCTTTGCTGCATACCTCGGTTGTAACGAGTGGTTATTTCAGTCAAAGTTGCTCTTCTATCAGCTTAAATCAGTCGGCCCATTCTCCTCTGACCTCTAGAGTAGTTAGTGTAGGGTATATTGTGTCAGAATGGTGATTTATGGCCCTGGGGGGGCGGGACTTCCATATTGATGTGACAGGTGGGCGGGACATCCGGTTTGTAGGGTGGGACTTCCGGTATGACGTATGATGGGGTGGGACTTCCTGTATGACGTATGTTAGGGTGGGACTTCCTGTATGACGTATGTTAGGGTGGGACTTCCGGTATGACGTATGTTAGGGTGGGACTTCAGGAGTGACGTATGCATGTCCGGTGACTTTGTTATTTATGATTACATTGATGTGTCAGTGTTTGATGTTTTACAACGTCTGATGAGCAAACCAGACTAGTGATATAACAGGTGGGTTATGTTTGATGATTAACAAATGGGGCTTAGGGTTCCAGAATGTTAAATTCCCAGGCAGTAAATAAGTGTTGTGTCAGCGGTAAGGTGTTTGGTGTACAGCAAATGGTGTTCGACAAATATAAAACCCGGGTGTTTTATCTTCTGACAAGTGTTGCAACAGCTGGCATACAAACGGTGTTTGTTAACCTTTCATGTTTTATGGGTTGACTGGCGTGGTATGTGTATTTAAACCACGCCGACATCGGGATTGGTCATTCAGTCTTGCCTGAGCGAACTTACCTACACATTACAAAACATGGAGGATTGTACTGCTATCAATGTTTTGGTTGAAACACCGGTGAAAGCTAACATCTTAAACGCAGCTCAGCGATTTGGTAAGAAATTGCAAATGGACCGCAGAGATGCAATCAACATGCCACCCCCGAAGAAACCGATGCAGAGTTTAACCCGAATCCATCAATTACACCCGGATATGGTGGCACAGGAGTGGAAATTGGACGATGGTCGGATCGGGGGATACATCTTCAACCCAGAACAACCGGAGGTTGCATTTTATGAATTACCCGAAGGCCAAGTGTTTAAGGCTGGTGTGACTGATCAAATGGTTTTTAATGCCAGTTTATGGGGCACCTTTCGAAAAGTGTTTTATTTGGGGCCAAAACAAGGCCCACATAATACAGTAGATGTACTGTTTAAAGTTGTCGAGGGGCTGAAAGAGTATGACTGTAAGATTGGAGTTATTTCCGGAAAATATCAGCGGGTTAGTTTGTGACTGCGGACTGATCGACTGACCTAAGACCCCGAAGCCCCGCCTTAAGCCAACACCTTCATCAGCACAGCATAAAAACCGACAGACCGCCGGTGACATTCAAGCAGTCGGAAGAATTTACGAAACATGTCTCAAGATTACAACCAAGCGGTGATTGAAAAACCCAAGGCTGAGGACTGGCTGTGTGACGCCTGGGATGACAACGCTGAAGCCTTCTACGGAACCCCTGACCCAGACAGCTCGATTCCACCGGCATACCCAACAAGAAACTACCATTTGATTGACAGGGTTGGTGATCAACTAGGTCCTCTTAACCTGTCATACCTTTCAAATGCTAACAAGAGTTATCACAAAATGGACAAACAACTTGCACCAAAAATTTTAAAGATCATCAAAGCAACAATGGGTATGATTCTGGAAAATGTTGTTGGGGCTATTCTACACAAAGCATGCATTGGATGCGAAGTGGACCACCCGAGCCAGACAAGACATTCATGTCTCGAACCGCCTGAGTATTTTTTTGAGGCCCATTATGATGACATTGTGGCGACAGTTTTAACACCGCGACTGAAACATGTGTTGGTCAAGGCTTTGAATGCATCTGGTTTTCACACACCGATGACTGATGTTCACGAGGCCGCTGAGAACTTTCTGCACAAGCTCAAGTTGGAGCCGAACATCACACAGAGACTGAGTGAGAACAGGGATGAGTACATGGACAAATTTAATGAGGATGTTGTATGCGACGCAGCGGGGTCATGGTGTGATGAAAGCAAAGAGTCTGTTGTCTAAGGCCTGGGTAGCTTCAGTTCTCATGTTAACATGTATATAAACAAAGAATATGAGAAATCTGAATGTTTGTGTAACTTTTCTGAATATATTGGTTGTGTAATTTCGAAAACTCAAATAAAACATTGTTAAACATGTATTAATTCTCATTATTGCTTGAACACTCTACGATGTCTGAACAGGTTATGAAAAGTATTTACTATGACCCGGCAAACCCTGGTGCTTATGTGGGTAGAGAGGGTTTGAAAAGAGCATACTTGGAAAAAACCGGGGAGATCCTCAAAAATGGTGAGGCCGATGACTGGCTGCTCGCCCAGGATACATACACGCTACACAGGCCTGTAGCTATACATTTTAAAAGAAATAGAGTTATTGTTCATGATATAAATTCACAATTTCAGCTGGATTTGGTTGACATGAGTGCTTACAGCGTGGAAAACGATAACATGAAATTTATGTTAACATGCATAGATGTATTAAGCAAATACGCATGGATTCGCGTGCTGAGAAATAAAAGCGCTATAGAGGTAAAGCGAGCATTTGAAGACATTAAAAGAAGGAAGAACACCACAAAAAGTCCAAACGGACAAGGGGAAGGAGTTTTTTAATTCACATTTTGAAATGTTGATGAAGAAGTACAACATAAAACATTTTGCTACAGGAAATGATGTCAAAGCGAGTATCGTTGAGAGGTTTAATAAAACAATTAAATCACGAATGTGGAGGTATCTGACAGCAGCCAACACTCACCGCTATGTTGAGGTTATTCAAGATTTAGTTTGTGGGTACAACCATAGCTACCATCGGTCTATTAAGATGAAGCCTGCTGACGTTTGTGAAGAAAATGTTAGATTAGTTCTCAAGAACCTGTATGGCACAACATTAACGAGAAATGGTAATCAAAGCTACAAGTTCCAGAATGGGGATACTGTGAGACTCTCAAAGCTCAGAGGTGCGTTTACAAAAGGCTATGAAAAAGGGTACACAGATGAATATTTTACAATAACAGAATGCATTCCTCGGGTACCTCCTGTATATAGAATAAAAGATTACGATGGTGATGTGATAGTTGGGACCTTTTATGAACATGAATTGCTGAAAATAATCGTGGCTAAGGATAAAACTTTTAAAGTGGAAGCAGTTTTGAATGAGAAAGTACAGAAAGGGAGGAAAATGTGTCTTGTGAAGTGGCTTGGTTGGCCTGAGAAATTCAACAGCTGGATACCATCGGAACAAGTGGTTGACCTAGAAACTGGATAAAACTCCAGGATTTACAGGATCACGTCATTTACATTGACTGCGATCAGCATGGGTGACGGTGGTTTCTACATAATGCTGCCCAGTAACTCATCGAGACATGTCTATCCAAGCAACACAAGTTCGTGCTATACCACTAAATTTGCCAAAGGTATAGATTTGAAAGGCGATTGGGAAGTATCTTTGATAGAGTTCCAATACCCGCATACGTGGAAAACTTTTACACGGGGCGAAAACGCATTTGAACTACTTGACTTGAAAAACGACAAAACTTGGAAATATGAACTCGACACCGGTTATTACAGCAGCATATTAAAACTAGTGATAGAGCTCAACAGTCATATAAAAACACATGGTTTATCGGTGGGGTACGATGAATTTAAAAATAGAGTGTTTCTAAAAGGTGAGCCCCAGTTTAGTTTGAAATTTAGCGCAAAACTGGAACAGATATTGGGGTTAAAACCAGGCGAGTGGTGGTACGCCACATGGTATGGAACATACCCCACAGATATTCTGGCGGGGTTTAACACCCTATACATTTACACAGATATAATTGATTATCAATGTGTTGGTGACAGTCATGTCCCACTGCTGCGAACTGTACATATTACAGGGAGAAAGAATGAAGTTGTCACAGTGACGTACGACAAGCCACACTACGTACCTCTTAGTAAGAGACAATTTGATGAGATCTGTATTGAAGTAAAATCTGATCAAAACCAGCTGGTTTCATTTGTAGTGGGGAAGGTGATTGCAAAATTACACTTCAGACCCATCAAACAATCTTTTAGAGTTTAAGATGCAGCTGCAGAAGCTCTATGAGGATCCTCAAAGGTATGTTGAATACTACACAACACAGGCCGGTAACGGTTTACCAGGGTATCATGGTAGCTCAGCAATGTATGGGGCCGGTCTAGGGGGACTTTTCCGAGGGCTTTTCCGGATGGCAATACCTTTGTTGAAGCGCGGGTTATCCATAGCAAAACCACATCTGAAGAGTGCGGCTAGGAATATAGTCGGCGATGTTGTCAACAGTGTTATGTCACGACAAACAAAACAGCAGGATGGTTCTGGATTGATGGTTATGTCTTGAGGTGTTAGAAAAAGACCACCTGGTAGGCGGAGCCTACCCAAGAGTAAAAAACGCAAGAATGAGACAAAAACAAGAGCCAAGGTTAAAAGAGGACATACACCCCGGAGGACACTCAAAGGGAACACGACAAATCTGATTAAGAATATATTTTAGAGAGATGGCACTCCTACACCGTATGTCTGGCGAATGTATGAAGACAGAGTTGGATTTATTCACAGTTCCATTCACACAGACATCTATTGAGAAAAATACATACATTGAAATACTGACCCTATCAGCAATATCAGACGCAGCCCCTCTGGAGTTCTTTATTGCCGGGAATGGCGAAGACTACGTTGATCTAAACAATACTTTGCTGTACCTACGTGTAAAAGTCACTAAACCGGACGGAACTAATATTGATGCCGGAGCACGTGTTGGGGTTATCAACTATCCGATAGCCACCCTATTTTCACAAGTGGACGTCTCCTTGGGTGATCGTTTAATTAGCCAGAGTAGCAACACATACCCCTACAGAGCCGTTATAGAGAGCATTCTGAATTATGGATGTGATACATTAAAGACACAGTTTTCATCAGGGTTGTTTTACAAGGACGCCGCAGGTCACATGGATGTTACGGACCATGCAGGCGAGAACGATGGACTTACGAAAAGGGCTGCCTATTCGGCGGATAGCACAACATTTGAAATGATCGGCCCTGTTCATAGCGATATCTTCTTTCAAGAGAAACTTATGTTAAACGGCGTTGACATAAAGGTTAGGATGGTGCGCGGTAAAGATTAGTTCTGCCTTATGGGGGTCGGGGATGTGCGTTATCGTTTGCATATACTATCAGCATCACTATTTGTCAAGAAAGTGTCTGTTTCGCCAGCCGTGAAACTTGGACACGCTCAAGCGCTACTCTCAACCAATGCCAAGTACCCAATAGAAAGAGTGTGTATGAAGACATTTAGTTTACCGGCTGGGGGTCGTGTTTGTAACCAGGAAAACCTATTTTTAGGACCTCTGCCAAAATGTATTGTAATCAGATTGGTGGACAATGACAGTTTTACCGGAACTTACACAAAGAATCCATTTAATTTCAAACATTATAATTTGGAGTTTATGGCTATGTATGTAGATGGTCAGCAATTTCCTAGCAAACCATTCCAACCAAATTACACAACAGGGTCAGCAGTGCGTGAATTTTACCAATTGGCCTTAGCTTCAGGAAAACACCTAAAGGACCAAGCCTTGGCTATTGACAGGTCGGACTTCTTACACGGCTATGCCCTTTATGCATTCAACTGCGCGCCAGACGAGGAATGTGGTCAGCACATATCCTTGATCAAGTCAGGGAATGTACGACTTGAGATGAGGTTCAGACAACCACTACCCCACACAATTAATTTAGTTGTTTATTCAATCTTTGACTCCATTATCGAAGTGTCAAACCGGCGACAAGTCATGGTTGACTACTATTAGGAGAACTGTGTGGAAATGAATACCGCAGAGTTGACCTGTGTGGTGAACCAATTTTCATCTAGGACCCATTTCTATGGTGTGCTGGCAAGTGACCAACTACCTAGGGTGCCTGTCCGAGATGTTGCATCAATGATGATTGTTAATACACACCCAAGCAATCAACCTGGGGAGCACTGGCTGGCTATTTACATAACGGATGATGGCATTGGAAGGTTTTATGACAGTTTTGGAAACCCCCCGGATTTTAAATATTTTCCCAAGTCAATCAAGGCCTTTCTGAAAACCTGCGAGAATGTGGAATACAGTTCAAAACAAGTACAGGACCTGGTTTCAACCACGTGTGGACAGCATTGTTTGTTCTTTCTCTTTCTAATGACAAAAGGTCTGAGTTATAAAGATTTTATGTCTTTTTATGCTGATGATTTATGAGAAAATGATGCCCTAGTCTCAAAGTTTGTAGCTAAAATGTACCAGAGTAAGCGTGATAAGCAAATGTTTAATTGCATACAACATGCTCAATCTTGTGAAACGTTTAATTTGTGCCATGGTTGTTGAAGAAATAGAAAAGCCAATAACGTGTATGTCGAATTTATTATTCAAAAATAAAAACATTTGTAAAACCACATCAACGTTTACATATTATTTTTCATACAAAATTTATTCAAGATAAAACAAACATACAATGTATCACAAATAAAATAAAAACACATTAAAATGGAAGCCATTTCGCGGGTTCCGTGGTATGAGGTTCAAAGAAAGCTTTGGTTGTTTGAAAACCAATTGCTGGTGGTGTGGCTAAATCATCCATTGTGTCACCAGACTTTTGTTTATACAAATTGATTTTACGTCTTACATGCGCATCTGGAATAGTTGTAAAAGGCATGTTGAGACATGCCATGGCCTCTAAAAACACACCCCACCCCAACGGTCTTCTATCATCAGCAATTTTATTGGTAGCTGTCACACTTTTAACAAGATCCAATAGGTGCGAGCCCTTGATTATCTCTCCTTTGAAAACGAATTCACCATTTGAATTCCATGAAGTCAAATCTTTAGACCTGTGCATTCTATTAAGAATATATTCAACATTCTTTCTACGCTTCACAGGCACATTATCCAAAATTTCATCAACAAGGGCAACATTTCGGTCAACAGTTTGCTTATTCTCAGTCACGTTTACTACAGCAGACCCGGTCTCAGACCCGGGTAGACTTAAAGTCAGGGTGTTTGTATCAAGCTCCCCCTGGCGCACAACAGTCAAAAATCTTTGTAAAATGGCAGAGTATCTTTTAGCTTTCTCATGTAAATCCATATCAGGCTTCAACAGTATATTGCGAATCGATGAGTCCAAATCATTCTCAACAGATTGTCTTACATCGGTGCTAGTCGTTTTGGATTCTCGCAGTTTTTCCAACTGATGTTGTGGCACCAGAAACATTTTCTGAGCATGCTCCATGTTGTTTAACCCTGTCTCGATGCAATTAGACTGGTTAAGAATGGAACTGCAACGCTTAGTAACGGCAGTAGAAAACCTCCAGATTGGTTGATGGTTTTTCTTTTCCGTGCAACTGAAGTGTTCTTTCTAGACATGTATATAATTTTGGCTTTTTGTCTCTTTACTTTTTGGAGCTGCGACTCGGTTAAGGGTATATTACCGCGCCTTAGATTAAGCGCTATTTCACAGAGTGATAGAATGAGGTCGGTGGATGTTGATTCTAAAATAACTTTTCGTTGACTTGCCGGTGCCTTAAATATCATTTTCAAAAGTGGTAAATTTCTACGAATGCGTTTAGACATGATCAAACTTTCTTAGGAACGTACACGACAGGCCAATCCCCTGAAAATAACCCTGTTCTCAGACGGTAGTCTTCTGGTGTTGTAGCTTTAAAGTCAATAAGTAAATAACCAAAAGGCGGATGTGTTGCATCTTTAAAACTCTCCATGAAGAATCGAGAAAGACCGGGGTATATCTGTGTGCCTAAAATACTTATCTCCTGATTGTCGCGGGGGTTTTTAAACAAGATGAGGTAGTTTGTGTTCAAGTTAATAGTTCTACTAGATTTGCCTTTAACAAACATGTTTTGGACGAGGTAAATTGCACTCAGGTTACAGTGGTGTGAATATTGTGTGAAAACTCTCTCCATCTCCAAACTCTCTGATGCACTTTTCATTAAATCGTCAATAATTAAAAGGTTGTTTTTCTGAATCGGTAGCAGATTGTCATCACACAGCGATGTTGGTAGACCTATAAAATGTATCTCCCTTACTTTCAACAGTTCGTCATACAGCGGTTGCCAACATGAATAAACCCAGACAATATTTTTAATTTCTTTGGAGAATACAACCTCTGCATTATCCAACAACATCTTCACAAAATATGTTTTACCAGAGTTACTGGGGCCACTAATGACACAGCTGAACGGGTGTTGCAGTCGCGGGTCAAAACCGCTATCCATCCTAGACTGTGGTTTAGTAGCCATAAGGCCTTGTGCTGTAATCAGGGAGCAGTACACGCTTGTTGTACACAACTCTGAAACGCTTAGACACTACTCGGTTTTTCAATGTGAATGTTCTTTTATCTCTAGCAATTGTGTCTGCATTAGCAAGGACATGATCATCATCACCGCCCTCACCCCGTACAAAGTTGTCAACCAGTCGTGTCAGCGTCTCCAAATTAACAATGGTTGTGTTGTAGCTGTTGAGCGTAATGCCTTTTGCTTTGAGACAGGTCAGACCTTTAACGGTTTTGTAACCATATGTCTTTGGCCCACCACTAACAAATTGAGCTATGCTGTCACCATCCGGTAACTCATCGGTCAAGTCACCCAAGAACGGGCCCAGTGGGGGGACCCAATCCCCATGGCGTGTGACAAAGATCACGGAATCAGTGTCTGTGTAGAGTACACGTCTATCCAACTTCTCCAAGAGTGAATACAACTCGAGTCTAGCATAAGCGGTTGTGAACGGGGCAATAAAAATGTTGCCGTTACGTGGTTTGATTGGTGTCTGCTTTGTGTAACGCCACTGTACCATCGCAACAGTGTCTGAGATGAACGAGAAATAACCAACATCTATTTCACTGGAAAAAAGGTAGTGACTAAACTCCTCCGGATCTGTAATTAACTTTGTGTTCATAAGGTTAGTCCGCTCACCCATCTTACCCCAAAGACTATTCATTGCCAATTTAGCTAAAGATCGCCTAGCACTGTTTACAACAATGTTTTCCTTGTCAAGCTGCACACCCTCCTTTTCATGATATTCACGGATATACCGGTCTTTAGCCTCATCGTCAACCACAGATGGTGGGAAGCCACTAGTGTAATATTTGCTTATTGGTTGACTAGGTTTGCTCACTGGCTAAACTATATTCACATAAGAATAACTGGAATCCACACGGAGCTTCCGAACTGCAGGTTTATTTTACTACTCTCCTATTCAGTCTCGCGAGAGAGATCACCTCTGCCCGAGGGCTACGGTGTCCCTTTTAGGACATACAGTCAGGATGTTACATCTCCCTTCTTAAGGAAAACAAAACATTATTTAAACACATGCAACATTAATTCCATGCACATAACAATTTTGTCTAATGCACACATAGCAGTCTGATCAGTACAGTCTGTGGTCATTAATGTCCTTGTTGTAATGTGGACAAGTACGGGCAGTAGTTATGACGCAAGAAATGTGCAAACAAGTCATTAGTTTTCAAGTCAGAGACAATATTTTCAATTAACTTGAAGGTGAACTAGTTGTGCAGAAAACAGAACAGGCAGTAAAACTGACTTCACAGTACTTACTGGATCGCAGGTAAACATTTTCTTTCTTTTTTGTTTAGCAAAGACTAAAACAACAGTTTAACAACATTTTTTTTTTTTTTTTTTTTTTTTTTTTTTTAGGGCAGCGATCCGCCTACACCCTTTACATTATAAGTCAAGGATTTGTCTTGGCCTGGAAATGCGGCCAAACCTTGTTGTGTAATTGGGGTTTTGTTGGTTTGTTGGTTGCGGGTGCGCAGGTTCAGGGTGTAGTGGCTGCGTGTTGTTGGTGTGCTCGTCTGCATGTTGTGTGTCTTTAGTGTCTTGAGCATCTCTGCTTTCGCGAAGGTGCCAACGGTTGCGCCGTAGAGTATGTCCATCTTTTGTCTGGATATGGTAGCTCCTGTGTGTGTGTGCATGTTGTGTTACCGTTGCAGGTCTCCAGGAGCCGTCTTCCTGACGGAAACGGATGGGTGTGCCAACAGGTAGGTGAGACAATGGTTTGGTGCCTCTGTTGAAGTATGTTTGTTGGCGGTGTTGGCATACTTTCCGTCTGTCTTGGACAGATTTCTGAGGTGTTACCTTTGGCTGCAGATGCCTACTGGTCACTGGGAGTATGGAACGTAGTCGTCGGCTCATCAGGAGCTGGGCCGGTGACTGGAGGTTGTCCACTGGAGTGTTCCTGTACTCCAGCAGTGCGAGGTATGGGTCTGTGTTTCCGGCTTTTGCCTTGTCCCGGATGCGTTTTGCTGTCTGGACGGTCTTTTCAGCGAGGCCGTTGCTCTGTGGGTAACGCGGACTTGTGGTGGTGTGGGTGAAGTTCCATGCGTTTGTAAAGCGGCGGAACTCCTCAGAGCTGTAGCATGGTCCGTTGTCGCTGATGACTGTCTCTGCGATGCCGTGACGAGCGAATGCGGACTTGAGTTTGGTGATTACTGCAAGTGAGGTGCTACTTGTGAGTTGCTCCATTTCAAAGAATCTACTGTAGTAGTCTACAATGACGATGAAGTTTTGAGTGTTCCATGTGAAGAGGTCTGTGCCTACCAATTGCCATGGTCTCTCAGGTATATCATGTGACCACAGGGGTTCTTTGGGGTTTGCATCGCGTCGTTCCTGGCATATGCAGCACTGTTCTACTATTGCTTCGATTTGTTTACCCATTTTGGGCCAGAACAGGAGGTCTCGTGCTCTATGCTTGCTTTTCTCCATGCCCATGTGTCCTGCGTGTATGCGCTGGATCATGTCTCCTCTGAGGCTCTGAGGAACTATGATTTTCTCACCTTTGAAGAGTATTCCTTCCATCTCAGAGATCTCATCACGATGGTTCCAGTATTCTTGGATGCTGGGCTGGCATTTCCTCCTTTCGTCAGGCCATCCGTTCTGCGTGACTCTTCTAAGTGTTGTGAGTTGTGCATCCTGTGCTGTTGCGTCCTTGATTTCCAGTAGCTTGTTGTCACTCACTGGAACAGTACTTATGAGTGTATGTACCTGTGCTTCCATGCTCTCCATAAGGCTGCTGTCTTGGTGCTCGATGGATTTCCGGGACAAGGTGTCGGCCACTGGGATGTCCTTTCCGGGTCGGTGGATGATGTGAATGTTATACTTCTGGAGCTGTAGTATCATCCTCTGTAACCGCGGTGGTGCTGCGGCCAGAGGTTTTCGGAGGATTGCTTCCAGAGGTTTGTGGTCAGATTCTACAATCACTTTCCGGCCGTACATGTACTCATGGAAACGTTTACAGCCGAATAAAACTGCATACAGCTCTTTCTCTATTTGGGCGTAGTTTACTTCGGTGCTGTTGAGTGATTTGGAGGCATAGGCAATGGGCTTTTCGTCTTGGAGCATGACAGCGCCGAGGCCACATTTTGAGGCATCTACTTGGAGTCTCAGTTCTTTTTGTGGATCAAAGTACGCGAGCACAGGGTGATCTGTTATAAATTATTTTGTTTGTGCGAATGCTTTGTCGTGATTTTTGTCCCATAAAAACTCACTGTCCTGCTTCAGTAGTTGGCGTAATGGTGCGTTTTTCTCGGAGAGGCGTGGTGCGAATCTGGCCAAATAGTTAATCATCCCGAGGATGGTTTCTAACTCCCCTCTGCTTGTGGGTGGCTGCATGTCTCGTATCGCTTTCACCTTCGCTGGGTCTGGTTTGACGCCTTCTCGCGAGAGCGTGTGGCCAAAGTAGCTGACCTCTGATACGCCTATTTGGCATTTGTCGGGATTTAGCCTTAACCCTCTTTCTCTTGTGCGCTGCAGCATGGCCCTGAGGTTGTTGTTGTGTTCAAGCTTTGTCTTGCCGAAGACGAGTATGTTGTCGACAATGGCAGCTACACCGGTGAGGCCTTCATATGTCTCGTCAACACGCCTTTGGAATTCATCTTGAGCTGAATTGATTCCAAACGGCAGCCTCAGGAACCTGTATCTGCCGAAAGGAGTGTTAAATGTTGTTAGCATGGACGATGTTGTGCTCAGCTTTATGGCCCAATAGCCTGATCTGGCGTCAAGGACGCTGAAATACTTAGCTCCAGCGAGCTTTGTGGTGACATCCTCTAGTGTCGGTTAGGGGTAGTGAGGCCTTTTTATTGCCTTGTTGAGGTCCCTGGGGTCCAGGCAGACTCTCAGCTTACCAGTTTGTGGTTTTTCGACAACTACGAGGGCGTTAACCCATTCTGTGGGCTCTGTCACTTTGCAAATAACGTAGTTCTCTTCCATTTTGTCAAGCTCTTTTTTAGTCTGTCTCGCAAAGCGATCGGAACTCTTCGGGGTGGGTATACAACTGGTGTGGCGTGCGGGTCAACATGGAGGTTGCACTCCCCTGGAAACTCTCCTATGCCCTGAAAGACATCGGTGTACTCTTTAAGGAGGCGGTCTGTGTCTGTGCATGGTTTCTCTTCTTCCTCTGACACAGCCAGTATTAGCTTGATTAATTTTAGGTCTAGACTAGCTCTCATCCCTAAGATGGGGGGTGCTTTGGTGTCTACTATATAAAATTCGAGCACAATGGAGGTGTTTTTGTATTTGCACTTTAGATGGCAGGTGCCTCTCATTTTCAAGAACTCACCACCATATCCGGAGATTTTTTGTGTGGTTGGTTTTATGGCAGTGTCACTAAACAGTCTTTCAAATGTGTGTGTACTGGAATTGCATTGGTCTGTGCGCCAGTATCAATTTTAAATTTAATTTTTTGAGTCCCAATTTCAATTTCAGCATAAGCTTGTTCATTACATTTTCCTGTGTTTTCACTTGTAAGTCCATCAATAAAAAGTTCTACCTGTTCATCTTCAGTGTCTTCATCCATAGTGTGGATCACTTTTCTTGTGTGGGTGTTTGTGTATAGTTTTGACTTACAGACTTTTGCAAAGTGATTGAACTTTCTGCATTTCATGCATTGCTTGCCTTTAGCTGGACAGGCGCCGTCTTTGGTCGTATGTGGGCCGCCGCATCTATCACATTCTCTTTGTGCTGTGGCGGGCTCTCTAGGCCTGGCTTTGTAACTCGAGCGCGCTGGTCTGCGTTCAGGTTTTCGGGCTATGGCGTGTACAGCGTCGTTGTTGGGGTATTTGCTTCCCACCATCTCTTTAAGCTGGACTTGTGCTAGCTCATGTGATTGCGCGATGTCGATGGCTTTGTCTAGCGTTAGCTCCGCGCTGTGACTGAGTAATTTCTCCCGCACTCGCGGTGAATTTGTAGCAAAAACAATGCGGTCTCGCACCATCTCGTCACTGTTGGGGTATCCACAGTCCTTAACTAACAGTTTAAGTTCCGTGACAAAGTGTTCAAAAGTTTATCCATCACCTTGTGTTTTCTCATGGAAACGATATCTTGCATATATCGGGTTAGACTTTGATGTGAGATATGCGGTGTACTTATCATAGTATGCTTGTAGTTTCTTCGCGTCGTCATCCGCTAGCGTCCATGTGTTGAAAATGTCGCGCCCTTTTTCCCCGAACCATAATAGGAGATAGCTGCATTTGTCCTGCTCACGTTTCTCTCGTAGGGGTCCGGAGAATATTAGCTCCGCGTGCTGTTTGAAACGCCGCCACGCCTCCGGTAAGTTAGCTGACTCCCAATCCATCTTGGGTGCTGGGACGCCGAAACTATCCATTTTCTCTGAGACGTGAGTAGTACTAGCCTCTACTCTGACACCATGTAATATTTGCTTATTGGTTGACTAGGTTTGCTCACTGGCTAAACTATATTCACATAAGAATAACTGGAATCCACACGGAGCTTCCGAACTGCAGGTTTATTTTACTACTCTCCTATTCAGTCTCGCGAGAGAGATCACCTCTGCCCGAGGGCTATGGTGTCCCTTTTAGGACATACAGTCAGGATGTTACAACTAGCTTCCTGCTTGTGCTTCAGGAATGTTCTCATGTAATCTGCAAAAAGATCATCTGATGTCCTGGTGAAATCCCAGACTTCAAATATTTCCACAATGCGATAACCTTTCTCAACAGCCTTAACCAGCTCAATAGAAACCCAGGTACCGGTTAAAGATCTTTCTGAATCAGTATGTGAACAATCAGTTACCTGGTTTTCAGACTCTGCACATAATCTACACAATGGAAAGAACAGCTTACCGCCAACCCTGTGTGGTAAAACGGGGTGATAAAGGCCTTTCGGTGGACACACTGTTGCCTTAACAATACCAAAGTAGTTGTCTAGTGGTTTGAAATCTTGAAAGATTATGTCTGGATGCCCAATCGGATAAGTCTTTGTCTTGTTGCAGAATGGGTAAAGACTACAGACATCGTTATACTGAATAGTCTCCCCTTCTCGAGCCGTAAACTTCAGATGAATCGCATTAGTACGACCACCAAAAAGAGCATCCTGAGGGTCAAGGCGCTCTGGAGCACCAAAGGTCTTCAAGAAAGCTTTGACATCTGCGGATGTGTTTTTAAGCCGGTTCCACTCACACTCCCATATGTATTGAACATGTACGTTGTGTTGTTCTTTCAAAGCCTCTAGCTTGTGCATCAACCCATACTGAATCTTTGTCATTGGATTGATGCTGGTTGAACAATGACACTTTGGGTGACCGTGCCAGAAACAACCTAGAAATTCATAGACCGTGCTAAAACCATCGCGTTCAGCATAACCATCAACGTAGTAGGGACCGATTTTCACTTCACCCCTGTTCAGGGCGTGCTGTATTGATATATTCTTATCGGAGGCCACATATTCAAGCCACTGTATTGAGCTGTTTGAAAATGTCTTCTGACAACGGTTGTAGTTGTCTGAGGGGACCAATGCAATGGTGTCCTTGGTGAGGAATCTGTTGCAAAAGACTTTCATGCAAGCCAAAGCAATCGTAATTGACCGGAATGGGTCAACACCACCACACTCCAGGAACTCGAGTCTGTAGTGCATACAACCCTCTCTCAAGATGACCACATCATTCACGCAGTAAGCCTTTATTTCATCCTGCATGACAAAGGGGTCTGCGGAAACAGTTGCATACCATTGCAAAAACTCATCTTTTTCTTTAGCCATCATGGTATTCACACCATAGTAATGCAGTTCCGGATGGGGGCCAACATAGTTCTCATTCTCCTTGATGTTAAATTTGTAAGGAAAGTAGCCTTTTTTTGAATCCTTAAAACCCATAGTACGTGGCAAAACTGACAGCTTCATAGGTAGAAAGCAATGACTATCAATGTATCTCTGATTGAATGTGCTGTCTGTAAAAATCATGAGCTTGCTACCATTAGCAATAAGTGTCGTGCCAATACCATTGTTAACAAGGTACTGCATCAAGATGTAACCATCGAAATCTTTAGAGTTGTGTGCTATAAATGTGTAGTCATTATATTTCGGTTGCCTAAACTTTTGAAAAAAAGCAGTGACACAACCATCTCCGGCTGAACACCACGTCTTGTTATCAAAGCTTATTGCACACACAAAATTTGCAGTGTGTACACCATTCACCGGATTGGCAATTGTCTCAAAATCATAAAATATGTAGCGCTCACTGGGGTCCTCGGGCTTGGAGGGTTTTATAAAACACTGATGATTCATTTCAAAAGCCAGATCCACATTACAATTGGGGCACATGTTAGCAATGCACCTGTGTGCTTTATATTTGGTAATACTGACATTGTAATAGCGACCACAATCGACACAGTATTTCTTCTGGTCACACCTGCTAACCCAACGATCCACACTTTTGTGGTGCTTCAAACGTTTATGCTGGCTATAACAAAAATCTGAATAACATATCCGTTTACAGTCAAGGCACTGCTTTGTGTTACGGGGTTGGGTATGACAATCTTCATGAAGACAGACACTACAGCTATGTTTACAACCATGATCACCACGTGTGTTGAAACCGGTATAGCACCAGTCACAAACATAAGACACACCCAGAAAACCCTTCAGATTTGTGATACCGTAGAAATGGTTATCATGTAAGTACATAAAGACAGTTCTAGGGTGGATGTCCTCGCTGTTTTGAAACTTGGTAAAGTGACCATCCCTTGTTCGATGAAAGACAACAATTTTACACCGTCATTTCTTCAAACCTAACGATATCTGTGAATGACACACATTCATCTAACGCTAAACCAGCCCCCTTATGTAGCTCACGACCACTAACCAGGGCCTCAGGATATGTGTACTGCGGGTTCAACATACCCATCAAACAAATGGAAAAACATGCAGAATCATTATTCACAGCCACATATAAATGTCTTCTTTTTTTATTGATAATCTGATCTATCAACAATGTTTGAGCTTTACGTCGCGGGGCAACACCCTCACGGTTTTTGACAATTTGTACCACCAGTTCTAGTGATTCATCAATCATAATCTCGGCATTACTCTGCAAAACACTTTCAAGTAAATTACCAAACGTGCGTTCATTATATTCATCCGCTCTCATGGTCACATGTACGGGATCTATCAGAGATTCACTCAATCTGCAGACGATCACCAGGCCCTTGTACAAAGTCTGAGGCTCTAACAATCAAAGTATCCAAGCCTGCCATAATACTTGCGTAGAATGTGCCAAAATCACCAACTTCACCAGTATTTTGTAAATTTATCAACTGTCGTAATTCAACATTGTCAAACGCATTACGCTGTATAACTCTAACATCGCCATCACTGCACTGAGTTTGCATCAGAGAGCTCGAAGGAGTGTCAACTAGATCGTGTGAAAAATGGGGGCTACTAAGCTCGGTTAACAAGCCTTGTATCTGAGGATTATTGTGCGCATCGCTGTGTAACAAAGTAGCGGTTGGTTCATTTGTATTTTGGGGTATGGTTGATTGATTATTTGTAGAGGTTGTTAGCTGTTCCGTGTCTGGACTGTCGTTAGCATTATCTCTCGCCATTTCTCTGGTTTAACGTGTAAATAACAATCCACTTTTCAGATTTGAATATTCTAACTCAAACATACATTTACATACAGCACAGTTTTGAAGAGTTGGCTGTATTACCTTCAGCTTTCAAGCCTGAAAGAAAACAAAAATCCCCTCACGCTGTGCAGCCACAAGGAAGGGTGTCCGTAACTGACCCCATTGTGGTAATGTACTTTGTCTCATCACCCGGCTGTCCTCAATCCGTTGGAATATAGAATGTTGTACCAAGGGTCAGTATACATAGTCATAATTGTTAATAACACTTTAGAACATGACTAAAAATGTCTGTAAATAATTAAACTTACACAAAGTATCTGCTCAGGTTGTGTAAGATCACAGTCTGACCACCCAGTCCAACTGACGCAGATGCCGGTCACTTGAACTAAATACAAATAGGATTAACAAGCGTATACAGGTAATTAAAGCTGATTAACAATAATGTCAAAAGTCTACTTACCAAGATTTGGAGGTCCAAAAATGTGTTTACCAAACACGGTCGGTGTTCATTCCGCTCAACCTAAACCGGAGATTTAAACAGGCAATATGAAAGACAGCTAAAAATGAATGGATTGCGCAATCGTAAAATTGATTTACAAATTCTTAAAAAGTTGCATCACAATTCAAATAAATTACTTCAAATAAAATAGCTTGTACTTACAATAGAAACGATATACTCCACGCTTGAAACACCAGCTGTCTTTTGTGGATGCTGTGGGGTTTAATTACTGTCTTCACATCGCAGCCGGGGCTCCTCCAGCAAGTCACGCCTCTTAACTTTGTCATTGGTTACATGTCATCGTTCTTCACGTTAGATTCAAATTGTGTTAGAACTATACATGCTGCAATGATACAAATTCAGGATACAACTTAACTATTTAGTTCAGATTTTTGTAGCCATTTGGCAACCAAATATATTGCTATATCATGTCTGGTAGAACAGCCGTTCTCGTTAATTTTCGCGGCTCAGCGTGACATCACGTCATAGAATTGTATATATTAACGACAAACTCATCTGCTTACATATAAACGCTTGCTATTGTCACCATATCGCCAATAATCAGTTCAACATTTAACAAACACAGAACCATAATACAGCAATACAAAATCAGATTTCACGAGTTGTTCATTAAGAGAATGCAGCACATCTTCACCCGGAAGTGACAGCATAACCCCATACTAACACAAATACTATAGTATTTTTTTTAACCAACGTTGCCTATTATTAAACATATCTACCAATGTGTAGAAAACAATCTTGCGTTGATCTCTGTTGTACAATTTCAAAAGACGCCTTTACGATTGTTTTAATTACCTGAAATAACCTATCCTTACCTGTCAACGATTCTCCGTTGTTCATGCAAATTTATACGCGACCTTGCTGGTAACTTTGTAACGTTTTGCCTTATAATGCAACTTAGAAGTTAATGCTGACTTAAACAACCATTTTTATTACAAAACTCAACATTGCTCATACATACACTTGTTTTTATTTATAACAATATTTTAAAACCCCCCAACCACGACACAATCCACTTTGCGAAATGTGTGGTTGGCCCGGGGCCATGGAAGCTCCTTCAAAATAATAGCATTGCTCATGCGATGGTAGTTTGCTGTAATGCTGTGTTGGACTTCAAACCGTGAGACACGGGATGGTTTCTAACCTGCATATACTACAGTTTGTATTAGTGGTTATTTAGGGACCATTACTACTGGGCAGATATAACCTTGAAGCCCATCTCTTGTTAAAATGAATGTTGGGCTGAAAACTATCCAAACTCGTAAGTCCTGTCCCATCCCCTTCTTTATATCTTACAGAAAAACACGTCTCTCACGTGTAACTCCGTGTTTGTGGAAAAACACCATGTTACAACCACATTGCAAAACATGGAAGTTTACATCTGTACCACAAGGCATTGGAACCCAGGCCCCCTTTTGTTTAACACCAAACACCTTACCGCTGACACAACACTTATTTACTGCCTGGGAATTTAACATTCCGGAACCCTAAGCCCCATTTGTTAATCATCAAACATAACCCACCTGTTATAACACTAGTCTGGTTTGCACATCAAGCGATGTAAAACATCAAACACTGACTCATCAATGTAATCATAAATAACAAAGTCACCGGACATGCATACGTCACTCCTGAAGTCCCACCCTAACATACGTCATACCGGAAGTCCCACCCTAACATACGTCATACAGGAAGTCCCACCCTAACATACGTCATACCGGAAGTCACACCCTACAAACCGGATGTCCCGCCCACCTGTCACATCAATATGGCAGTCCCGCCCCCCCCCAGGGCCATAAGTCACCATTCTGACACAATATACCCTACACTAACTACTCTCTAGCATCAACAAGGCATTTTCGCCCAAAGGACTGCCACATACTGGATGTTTTTCCCTTTTCCCATCATTCTTTGTAAACCCTAGAAATGGTTGTGCGTGAAAATCCCAGTAACTGAGCAGATTGTGAAATACTCAGACCGGCCCTTCTGGCACCAACAACCATGCCACGCTCAAAATTGCTTAAATCACCTTTCTTTCCCATTCTGACATTCAGTTTGGAGTTCAGGATATTGTCTTGACCAGGACCACACCCCTAAATGCATTGAAGTAACTGCCATGTTATTTGTTGATTAGATAATTGCATTAATGAGAAATGGAACAGGTGTTCCTAATAATCCTTTAGGTGAGTGTATATTACCCTATTACAAAAAAGTAGGAAATGTTCAGGAGAGTGGATAGAGTAGTTATATGCCAAAAAATCAAGGGGCACTGTGTATTTGCAATTGTTGCTGGTGTTTTACTCCGCCCATACCATTGGCCACAATGTAACTTAATGGATATGAAATACATATTGACTGTGGCGTATAGAAAACTGTTCTATACGCCACAGTGAATGTATTGTAGGAAATGTTCACAAGACTCTACACAGTGATTATATGCAAAAAATCAAGGCAACCTGTGTATTTGCAATTGTTGCTGGCATTTTACTCTGCCTATCCCATTGGCCGCAATGTATGCTCAATGGAAATGTTCAGGAGAGTGGATAGAATAATTATATGCAAAAGAAGCAAGGGGCACTGCGTATTTGCAATTGTTGCTGGCATTTTACATTGTGCCCAATGGTATGAGCACAGTAAAATGCTGGCCTAATGATGTTATATTTTTATAATTTAATATATATTTTCTTAACGCTAGATGTATTTTACAAAGTTCATTCCCATCAGTCTACTCACGTAGTTTCATTGCTTTTCTCTCCCTTGTGCTGTTTCCAGTGCAGCTCAGATAAATCAGAGCTTTTATCCAATCAGATTTTCCACATGTGCTGTCTCTGGGTGAAAATCTATCCTGAGACCTAAAGAATTTCGAGTGAATCCCATCCTATGTTGAAGCAAATGGGGAGGTCTTATTACTTATTTTAAAATAGGGGCTGACATTCCTGCATGGTTCATTGATTTTGAATGTAAATGCACTTTAACCTCTTAGTAACGGTTTAATTTCAAATGCAATGAGCTGGAATACAGAGACAAAAACAGAGACAAAACAACAATACTTCCAGCAAATACTTGGAGCAATAGATTGTGTTTCCAGTTACATAATGTATACAGCAGATGTCAGGCTTGTACAAGCATATAGTAAACTGCACCTATGAAAAAAAAAATCCTAATGAGATTTAAATGTACATTTAAAGTAATTTAGTTGCAATTTCTATCCAGAGCATGTTACAGTAGTGAGTGATTACATTTCCATGCTATATTTTTCTGCTCCCTCGATAGGAATTTAATAAACACCCCTGACTTTTGAATGCTCTACCAACTTAAATACATAGGAACTTGAAATATGAACATGTATTTAAGTGATGTGCATTTTTTAGGCTTGTGTCATATTATATACACTCTAGATAGTATTTGTTCTTTTGTTACTGTCATCCTAGAGCCCTTAAATGTTTCTGAGGGTGTGCTTGTGATGTCTGTGCATGTGTGCTTGACCAGTGCTTTGTGACTTGTGCTTGCTTTTGTATATACAGTAAGTATGCCTTTGATTGGCGGTGACGATGGGGCACATCAGTATATTCAATTATGGTCTATCTCTTGGAAAATAATTTCTTTAAGTTCCACACTAATCAATACTATTTAGCACCATGCCTGTAATGCACACACTTACTGATAAGCTGCATAATTTGTAATTTCACTCAGTGGCAGACAGATAAAGTGTCTATTGGTGTCCTGAGATGCCTGCCTTAGCTATTGTATGTCATAAATAATATGCGCTAATGAGATATGAATTGATTGTGTGTGGAAAGCTGACATTTTCATCACTCTAAATGCTGTTTGACAATAGATTACCATCCAATATCTCCCCTGATATGGGAGTGAGTAGAATAGCGGTGGCCCTTGCTACCATACATAATAAATATGCTAAATAACTATATTAATGATCTGTTCTTGCAATGCCAGAGGTAGGCATTGTTCATTTTACACATGGTGGGGTATGAATCATTATATGGTTTAATTTTTTTCCATTATTTATTATAGTATGGGTGCAGTGTTTTATTTAGCCTATGAGTAATACTGATAGACACATAAAAAAATGAAATTTTACATTTTCATATTTTTTAAGCACAAATTATGTAGTCTTTCTAAAGAAACACATTTTGAAATGTTTTAAATCCAACATGAAGTGTATATATGCTGATTGGGATACAGTGCTTCATTTTATGAGTAGAATAAGCCATAGCTAACGCCATTTAAATGACACCATAAATCAACTGATTGAATAAACCAACAATGATAGGACTAGAGTATGTGAAGATTAATCTTACTTATAATAAAATTGTGAGGTAATACAGGATTTTGGGAAGCACAGAAGTCTGCTATGCTGTCTGCTTACATTCATCCACCTGTCCTAGACTTATTGTCCTTGTCTCCAACCCTATCTACAGCATGTATAGAGGGGGTGGTGGTGCAGGCAGGGCTCTTGGCTGGGGAAGAAGGTTCAGCTGTCAACCCTATCTGATTAATGACCCTGCTGAAACATGTCCAGCCACATAAGAAGCTCATGTATCTCCCAGAGTCCAAACAACTGCCTTTTTCTCTGATGGGATTTGGTGTTAGAAAACCCACTGCTCCTGGGTAAATAAAGATTTATCATCATCACAGGCAAATTTAAAGTGCACCAACGCAGACACTGATGTCTTAGTGAGAGAGAAAGCGAGGCAGAAGGAAAGAGGGAAAAGGGAGAGAGAGATTCCACATTTTGGGGAAGAAACTCATTCCAAGGCTGGCAATGATATGATCAGCTTATTTAGAAGGTGGATCAAATGTAGCCCTCTCCTGGAATTTGAAATAAGTAAATATTGAACTGAAATGAAATGAACTGTCAATCTTGCAGTGCAAGATTATTCCTGTCATTGTGTTGAGTGAGGTCCTATGTATTCAATACTGCTGACAAAATGGGGGTGTATGGATTTCTGTTAAGGGGCAGTCAAGAGAGCTTTCTTAGGTGTCCCTTGGTAATAGTTATTCAATTGTATCATATCTATGGTAAAAAATGAAATGAACTGTGACTCCATGTCAAGATCACTGCTCCTTTCCTTTCAAATAGTTTTGGACTAGAGCTGTGGATTTCTCAATGTCTCAGGTCACTTAATTACAGCCTACCTGTGGTGCAGAATTGGTGGGAACAAAGCTATCTTTCCTGTTTAACCTCAAGGTCAAATCTAACTGCCAGTGCAATTAGCTGTCGACATGTCCAGGGTCATCCTATTACAGCCCAAAAGAGGTATGTGGGAAGGTGTCCCAACCTAAAATCAATGTAAACCTTCTGTACAATTTCTATTGTCCATTACTTTCCCATGTGGACAAATACATATAATCTGTTTGCATTCTCAGAGCTGGGGCCTCTAACAAGGAGTGACAGTTAAAATACAATTTTGTTTTATACATAAATATTGTTAATATTTATACATCTTTTCACCCTATCGTGAGCAGAGCAGACAAGACAGGTCTTATTGGTGAGTGTAGCAATTCATATGGCCTTAAGGCTGATTTATGCTTCAATGTCAAACGCGTCTGCGTAGGATCCGTGGACAGCGCAGAGAGCCGCACAGCCAGGCACACCAGCTAAAAAATCTGAACCCACGTAGCTACGCATACGTGAAATGCAGAGCCGCACAAACGATGATTGGTTGGATGGCGGAGGGAGGGTTTTACAGAGAGTACGGAATACCGGCCAAATTTGACTTCCTGTATCAACAAATATGAAACAACAATGGAGTCTGGTGATAATGATAAAATAAAAAGATTAGTTTTATCCAACGACCACATAAGTTTAAGGTTACTTGAAAGCAGGCATATGCCTGTTAATTCTCAGTAGTCATGTACTGCAAGCTAATGTTATGCCCCCCTCCCCCCTTCAGGTTGAGTAGCCCTGTTGAATAGTAACATGTGTTGTCATTGCAGATGGAGTACACCAGCAGCTCATCAATCCTACAGTCATCTGAAACTGACCTGGACTCAAATGTAACTTCACCCGCTGCATCAGTTGACCCCATGTTATTGAGTTTTTTATTTTTCCCCCTCAAAGATTTGAGTTTGTTTTTCAATTGAATTGTTCATGTAATAGGTCACATTAAAGGTGGAAAATGTTTTGACATGATTTATCTTTGTCTCTTTCTTTTACATCACATAAACCTGGCATTTTAACAGGGGTGTGTATAATTTTTATATCCACTGTACTTAGGATACAGAAATGGGTCTTGATAGAGTTTGTGATATTAATCCCCCACCTAGAGACAGGTTGACTGACAGGAAAATAATTTGCATGCTATGTAGGGGTAAAATGCAGTGTGTTGTTTATGATTCTGAACGATAGCTGGCAACATTGAAAAGATGGGATTGTAGCTTGTAGGAAGATGATTTCAGATAGTTGTCTTGTTCTTGATACCATGTCTTGGTTTGAATCATTCTGATGTCATATTTATGCTAATGTGGTCAAAACTCACTTGGCAGCTAACCAACAGCTACAGTGATGTACATGGCCGCAATATCAAACATTCCCGTGACCCCAACCTTAACACAGCCTTGATTAGTCCTGAGATAACATTGTATAGCAGCATGTGTACAATTGCAGGATATATGCAAAATCTTTTCTCAGTATGCTTGCAAAATGTGTTTGAATAACAGGACATTTGCTTTAAAACTGCAGAAACAAATCTTTCCATTGTGACATTTACCCCAGGAAAGGAACCAGGCAAGCCTCGTTCAGCTGGCCCCCAATTAAAAGCAATGTCCCTCACACCAAACCTCAAAGAAATAGGTGAACTCTCTTCAGGTCCTTTGCAGTATTTTTAGTATATTTAGAATGTCATTCCTTAATATTAAAAGTGCAAAAGTTACTAAATGCATGAACTATACTGTAGTGATCTCTTCTGACTCCTATACTACCAGAATGTCAGTGTTCTTACCATTGATTTGATACTGTTACTTAATTGCACAAAAAGATCCATCAATCATGTGACATTACCCTGCTTTTTTCAGCAATGTGTTTTAACAAACACCCTCTTTGCCACCAAATTATGGCCCGTCTTTGAACTCCTAAAATTATCTTGTCTCCATGTCATCAGGAACTAAGGATTATTTCTCAGAGAGGAGACCATAACATAAAATATACTTTATAGTTATTAATATTGCTTTCATTATTATAAATTGTATGTTTTGTTATGAACCATGTCTTAGTTTGACATCATGTTGTCACTATGATTGTACAAAATACTAGTATTGATTAAATCCCCATGAATGCAAATGACTAATTACATACTGGAAAGAAGTGTACCCAAAAATATAAAGTTTGCTTTGAGAATGCCTAATGTCATCCTTCATTCATTATTGTCAATGAGCAATTACAGTTGTGCTCAAAAGTTTTCATACCCTTGGAGAATTGGTCATATACAGCTCCGGAAAGAATTAAGAGACCACCTTTCCACTGCACAGCCCTGCACTTTCTTTCCTTTCCAAAAAGGTTGAAAATGAATGTTTTGAGTGAGTAACAGAAACATTCAATTTGCAGTGGTCTCTTAATTTTAACCCTTCTGTTCTTTTGGAAAGGAAAGAAAAAGGTGCCGTGGTCAAAACATTTTCTGGAGCTGGATGTACCATTTTTAAAGAAAACGTGAGTGAGCAGGCTAAACACATTTATTAAATTTTTTATGGGATTCATTTTCAACTGTAGGTTAAAACAGAATGGCACAATCATAAAACAAAACATGACAACAAAGAAAATAATGAAATGACCCCTGTTCTGCATACCCTTAGTTCTTTATACAGTGTATTGCCCCCTTTAGCATCAATGACAGCGTGCAGTCTTTAGTAATAGTTGACTATGAGGCCCCAATTTCTTGGCAAAATTAATCTTGGCAAAATGCCTCCAGGTCATGCAAAGTCTTTGGTCATCTTGCATGAACGGCACATTTGAGATCTCCCCAGTGCAGCTCGATTATATTAAGATCAGGAGACTGTGATGGCCAGTCCAGAACCTTCACCCATTTTCTGCTATAAACACTGGAGGGTCAACTTGGCCTTGTGTTTAGTGTCACTGTGGTGCCCGACAGTCCAAGAGGGTCCCATGCACAGTTTTTATGCAAAAGAATGCAAATTGTCTGCCAGTATTTTCTGATAACATGCTGCATTCATCTTGCCATCAATTTTCACAAGGGGAATGGTATTCTTTTCACTATAGGCCTTGTTGACCCATCTCCAAACATAGCGCTTATGGTTGTGACCATAAAGCTCAATTTTGGTTTTGTCACTCCAAATTAGTGTGCAAGAAGCTGTGAGGCGTGTCAAGGTGTTGTCGGGCATATTGTATCCAGGCTTTTTTGTGGCATTAACGCAGTAAAGGCTTCTTTCTGGCAGCCCGACAATGCGGCTCATTTTTGTTCAAATATCGTCGTATTGTGCTCCTTGAAACAACCGTACTGTCTTTTTCAGCACGCGTAGCGGAATACACGAGGATGTTGTTAATGTAAACCACAACTCCACGCCCCAGCATGTCCCTAAACACATTGTTCACAAAGGACTGAAACACTGCCGGGGCATTCATCAACCCATACGGCATCACCAGGTATTCGTAGTGACCGTGGTGGTGCTGAAGGCCGTTTTGCACTCGTCTCCCTCTCGGATTCTCACCAAATTGTACGTGCTCCTGAGGTCCAGTTTCTTGAAGAAGCACGCCCCATGCATTGACTCAATGTTTTGGGATATCAGGGGGATGGGATATGAATACCGGACCGTCAGTCCATTTAACGCCCTGTAATCAATGCATGGACGCAAACCCCCATCCTTCTTCCTCACGAAAAAGAAATTCGAGGAGGCGGGCGAGGTGGAACGGCGGATCTGCCCCTGCCGCAGATCTCCATCTCTGCTGTTTCTGCCTGCGACAGGGGATACACATGACAATAAGGTGGCACAGCATCTCCCTTTAGGTTTATAGCACAATAAGGCGGCACAAAGACACACAGAAACACAGGAACTAATATAGGCAACCTAATGAGGGAAAGGACACCAGGTGTGTGCAATAACAATACATGACAGTGCCGAGGGAGGAGGAGCGGCGTGACTAGAAGGCCGGCGATGACGCACGCCGAATACCACGTCGGGGGGGATGGTGCACGCCGAATACCACGTCGGGGGGATGACGCTCGCGTCATAGTTACAATAAACTATTTGGTATATTTGGAAGAAGAAAGAACCCACCCTACAAGAAGGAAGATGTAGCCTAGTTTTGTCTGTTGCTGCTCCCATGCTCTGTAATAGTCTCCCACCCCACATCAAGTCCCATTCCCCCATTGACAATTTTAAATAAAATTTAAAGACCCACCTTTTCTCTTGCTTTTAGTTCAGGCTGAGGTTGTCCCTTATATTTTTTCATGTCCACTCTTTACTCATTTTTAACGTCCTCTTACTGTGTTCTAATCTGTTGTTGGTTTTATTCAATTTCTCTTAACTTATTGTATTACTTTGATTTGATATAATTTTGGTTGTCTTAACTGTTTTCCATTTAGTCATGCACTTTATGTATTACATGTACTATTGTATTATATTATGTACACTCACCTAAAGGATTATTAGGAACACCATACTAATACTGTGTTTGACCCCCTTTCGCCTTCAGAACTGCCTTAATTCTACGTGGCATTGATTCAACAAGGTGCTGAAAGCATTCTTTAGAAATGTTGGCCCATATTAATAGGATAGCATCTTGCAGTTGATGGAGATTTGTGGGATGCACATCCAGGGCACGAAGCTCCCTTTCCACCACATCACAAAGATGCTCTATTGGGTTGAGATCTGGTGACTGTGGGGGCCATTTCAGTACAGTGAACTCATTGTCATGTTCAAGAAACCAATTTGAAATGTTTCGAGCTTTGTGACATGGTGCATTATCCTGCTGGAAGTAGCCATCAGAGGATGGGTACATGGTGGTCATAAAGGGATGGACATGGTCAGAAACAATGCTCAGGTAGGCCGTGGCATTTAAACGATGCCCAATTTGCACTAAGGGGCCTAAAGTGTGCCAAGAAAACATCCCCCACACCATTACATCACCACCACCAGCCTGCACAGTGGTAACAGGGCATGATGGATCCATGTTCTCATTCTGTTTACGCCAAATTCTGACTCTACCATCTGAATGTCTCAACAGAAATCGAGACTCATCAGACCAGGCAACATTCTTCCAGTCTTCAACTGTCCAATTTTGGTGAGCTCGTGCAAATTGTAGCCTCTTTTTCCTATTTGTAGTGGAGATGAGTGGTACCCGGTGGGGTCTTCTGCTGTTGTAGCCCACCCGCCTCAAGGTTGTGCGTGTTGTGGCTTCACAAATGCTTTGCTGCATACCTCGGTTGTAACAAGTGGTTATTTTATTCAAAGTTGCTCTTCTATCAGCTTGAATCAGTCAGCCCATTCTCCTCTGACCTCTAGCATCAACAAGGCATTTTCACCCACAGGACTGCCGCATACTGGATGTTTTTCCCTTTTCACACCATTCTTTGTAAACCCTAGAAATGGTTGTGCTTGACAATTCCAGTAAATGAGCAGATTGCGAAATACTCAGACCGGCCCGTCTGGCACCAACAACCATGCCACGCTCAAAATTGCTTAAATCACCTTTCTTTCCCATTCTGCCATTTAGTTTGGAGTTCAGGAGATTGTCTACACCAGGACCACACCCCTAAATGCATTGAAGCAACTGCCATGTGATTGGTTGATTAGATAATTGTATTAATATGAAATTGAACAGGTGTTCCTAATAATCCTTTAGGTGAGTGTATTGTTGCCTTTTATGTTTTAATACTTTAATCATGTAAACAGACCCGGCGACACAGGGATATTGCCCCCAAGCAAGAATTCTTTGCCCCCCAAAAATTGTTTGGGTAAGATGGTTCCCAATACTGTACTTCAGTAATTACTGTTGGTAATGTAGGCTAGCTCTCTTGCCTTCATCTGAAAAATGTGATCAAAGATTTCCACCAGATACGTCAAACTTGTTGTGTTGCACCAAAGTCATTAATTCACAATGAAGCAATCCGAAAAGGTACGTTTCCAATGCGATGTTGCATTGGGGTGCATTTGGTGTAAAGCATGCGTTCAATAATTTCAAATTGTGCATGGTTTTACTGTTCCGATGGTACAACAGAAGTTCAAGTTCCCAATGAAAGGAGTATGTGGCAACGAGTGACACATACCCAGATAACACACGTCTTACCGATGTTGGCCCGAGATGTAGGCGGAATGCAGTATAGACGTCGGCTGCTCATCGGCAAAACGTCGAGTAGATATTTTTCCCTTCCGCAGATGTTTGAACGACGCTACCCTGCTTCTCCAATGACATTTTATAGCTCTACTGCCGACCGTTAATAGATCTACTGCTGACAAATGTACTGCTCACAAAGTGAAGAGACGAGATAAAGACTAAGGTATGAACTTTATTTACAGAATGTAAAGCCTAAACAAAAACACCCAACAAATGTGCATTATATAGGCTACAAATTAATCATCCTCTTCTTCCTCAGGCCTCTCCCTCCAGCTGCCGTCCCCGCCCCTCGACCTCAGTAATTTATAACAAATGTGGGTTTTTAAGAACAGAACCTAAAAGACAAAATATGAAGCGATTGCAATGAGTATAACAGTGATTATATAGCATTAAATTTAACGTGATGGCGCCACGGAAAGAAAAAAATCAGAACGTAGACCACAAACAATTTGTCAGTGTACAAAAGCGTTCATATGGTATGTGGCGTGTTGTGCAACGCAGATCACTCGGTCATAGTCAGAGCTACCAATACGCTCTAAGCAGACGAGTTGAAAGAGGAAAACAGTCGCCCTAATGGCGTTCAAAACAACTCTCATTCTCCCTACGCTAAACAAATGATATCAGAGTGTTTGCCAGCAGGAAGGAAACGGAAGGATCGGGCTAGTCAACAGAAGAAACACACTTTATAGATAGAGAGAAAAGGCCAATTACCAGAAGATGTAGCTATAAATATTTCTGCCACAATTGTATCCCCAGTTATATTGACACGAACTGAGAAACACAGACATTAGGTAAAGCAAGTTTGGCTAGCTAACACTAACGGTATTATTTCCATGCTTATCCACGATTGTTCATCCAACATTAAATACAACATAAATGTATCAGTGATTTTCTTCAGGAGTAAATAGTTTAAGCTGTTGCAACAAAAGAGAATGGGGGAGCAGGGACAAGTGTCAGACAACTTGGATTAAATTGTATTAAACTTGAATCTGAATATCCTTATTTATTAGGATAAATTATTATTACCATCTCTTAAAGGTTATGCTCTGCGTTTTCATAAGAAGTGTATGCATTACTTCAGTAGGCAGGGGAGACAATAGTCTTGATAATGAGGGACAGAGTGGTACAGAAAGTAGAGTGCCAACATGATACATGGAAGAGAGAGTAGACCATAGTGGAACAGAGGATAAAAGAGAGGAAAAAAAGAGGTGGCGATAACAGAAGTGGAAGTGAAGAAGGAAAGCGATGGAGGGGAGGGAAGAGAGAATAGATGGAGGGCAGCCCCGCTCAACAACATTGCCACCACAGCAAGATACATTTCAACAGGAAACACTTAAGTATGGGAAGCATCCACATTTCCAATAATGAGTTGGTTTTGTCCACCAATGTTTAACTTGTATAAAAATAAGCAAGTGTTGAACCTACACATAATAGCATCCTTCAGTGGCATTGACCGGATGAGTCTTCTGCCCCCTCCCGCACCAGTTCATTTGGGTTGCCAAGTCCGTTGTGAAGACCTTCTCGAACACACACCACACGGTTTGCTTAACATTCTGTCCCCGGTTGAGGACAACTTTTAGGTCTAAAATGCAAACAAAGCATTAAAACAGCACATTCGTATTGTTAGGGGTTGTCATACTACTTTAACATTTTAGTTGAATCAGGTGTTTGAAGTTGGTGTGAAGTCTTTTAAAACTATTTCAAAGGGACCCTCCAGTCATTTTATTTATAATGTTAAACAACAAGTACCTGTAGAGTTTGGTGGGACACGTTGCTCAAAGGTCTGAAAACAAGTTCTTGGAGCTAGAAGAGACAAGGACAGGGCTGAGTAACATTGAAAGTATAACAGGACTACAGTACTGTTGTTTTGTGCTATACTCATTCAACCTACTTCCAAGAGTGTTAGTTTCTTCCATTTGATTTGAAGTTGTAGGTTAGACCACTCCTGTTCTCTAACTCGCTGTTGGGACACAAATAGAAGATATGAAAATAGTGGTCAAGCTGTGCCACGGTCCAGGTGCCATGCTCTGGTTTCCCAGCAGCCCTGGGTCGTGGCATATGTATGTTCACTGTGTTCCAGTAGGTTAATCACCATGTCTATTTAAGTTAATTCCTTTCAGATGCTGGTCTGGCCTGTGATCTGGTCTGGCCTGGAACTTGGATCTGGATGGCTAGTGACTTAAAGAACACATCAAAATTAGTATAATGTTACTTCATATCTGACCATGTTGCCCCTTCTGTGTCACATACCACTACTGATGCGATTCTGGTGGTTTGTATTTGCTCTCACAACCAATGGAGGATTTGCTTTAAGAGGAGCCTCCTTGCCTTTCCTTTTAGTGGAGAGGTATGTTTGAGACGTGTTGGAAGGAAGATAATCTTCCTCCTCCTGAGGCTGTTGAGGAGGATGATGACCTGAGTCTTTTTTATTTATACATGAAAAGAACAACAAATTAGTTGTAACGTATTTTTTACCAGATTATTTTAGTCAAGATATTTTACTAGAGTAATTGTCTATTTGGATATATTTTACTCACTTGATACTTTCCTACATCAGGCTAAAGTAATAATAAAAAAAAACTAATATTTTCTCACTTGATATGTTGTCAGCCTCTTTGGCATTCTTGCTCCTGGTCAGTGTTGAGGTCTGATGTCACACATGACTTCTCCCACTGCTCAGCAATCTTGTGAAAATATTCTGTAACAGATGACCATACACAGTTAATGAAGGTCATAAAAATAATGATGTATGTGCAGTATTACAAATACATACATACAAAAAATAAATAAGTCTGTACACAGAATATTACTTGTTTCAAAGAGTACTCAGGCTGGGTATTGCTTCCATCCTTTGGCTGGTTGTGGGGAGATCTGAACAAAGAGTTTACAATTCGGGCTTCGTTATGCAAGACCTTCGGAATATCACCACGTTGCCTCTGTTCCTCAACACAGTGGGAGAGTAACTGTACATTTGGGTAAACATGTAAAGCCCTGTTAGCAAGATTAAAACCAGCACTATTTTGGCTACATCCGCAATTGCACAAAATCGCCTCATGTAAACAAAAGACAACAGCGCACACTGACATCAAACTGGAGATAGAAGAGGCACACCGATAGAAGAGGCACATAATTTGCTTACCTACGCATATAACTAAGCTAGCTAATTTGATTTCCAGATAGAGTTTGTGTACTCACTTTATGTTCTATGAAATGTGTTCTGTAGCAAAGATATCTTGTCGCCGGATGAGGTCTGTATCGGACTTAAGGCAGGAAATAAATGGCCACGAAAATGACCGCGCAGGATTGTACAGAGTAAACGCATAGAACCACCCATCGCAGACCCATTTCCTGGCCACACATTTCTTTCGATCGTTCACATGTATAGCTGACCTCCACTCCACGCACTAAACCGCTTTCGATCTTCCGATCTGATGCCGACATCAGCAAGATGTATATGTGTGCTATCTGGGTAGCATAACCACAGCCAACTAATAAAAATGGAAGGTTTAACTAACGCTATATTATTTACAATGTCAAATCTACATTCTTCAAGCTAAATTTGATCATCTGCTAAATAAAACATTTAAAGAGGCTGCAGTAGCCTGCCTAACCAACTCAAAAACGAATTAAGTAGATAGACTAGCTAACTGTTGTTGTTAGCTAGCATTGTATCTAACTACTGTACAACGCGAACCATTCTGCTCTAATTTAGCTGAATCACCAGCACCTGTTATCCACAATTATAGTCGGCTCTCTCATTCAACTGCGCAGATATAACTGTATTAGCAATCATGCTCCAGGCAGCATTTTTGTTGTTGATGTCCTGGTAGCAATAGACTCTGTGCACGAGCGTAGTGAGGAACTTCCACTTTTGTCTGGAAGTCTGCATTGCAGTTTCCGTTTAACTTACTAATACTCATCCGCATTAGTAAACACCTAAACTCACAACAAGATGAGTGAAGCTGTTGTACGGAAAAAAAGAAATATAATGTACGTGACTCATTTAAGTTTCAAGGTACAAGTGGGGCATAATTTTAATCAGGAGAATGTCCTCTTTTTAATAAAATATGGCTTGCGCCATTCAATTACTTCAAACGCTAGACTAGAAATAGTCAGAAAAGGCGATTTTTTTATATACTTATATACTTGCACCATTCAATGACTTCAAACGCTAGACTAGAAACAGTCAGAAAAGGCAATTTTTTATATGTTTTTATATGCATGTTTAAGCGCAATTAATACCATATAGGACCAGATGTTTACTTCCTATGCCAGTTGTTATTTTTCTGTTTCGTTGTGAAATGAGGTTACAGTAGTAAAATAAAAGAGGAGACCAGTTTTGGTGCTTTTTTGAGGCCATGGAATTTTAAGCTTCATTCAGGTTGAAGAGGCTGAACGAAGGTTCGTTTCAATTCACTTGCTATAGGGACGCGCTAGCGTTCCAGCTCAGCCAGCGTTCTTTTGCCGTTTTTGAGGCTAGGGTGAATTTTTATGCATTCTATTGTCCTACTTGTGCAGATAACTCCATACGTAGAGTTTGAATCCCTTGTTCCGCTTGCTTGTTGGAGCAGGGGACCAGGCATCAACAATTCGATGGACATCACTAATGCTTATTTTAGGCAGGTATTGGAGACATCTACTAAAAACTGAAATTTTGGGTGACGCGGGTAATCGCCTTAAGTAAACCGGAAAATTATATGCCGACATCTGGCTAAAGCGGAAGTTCGTCCATACACTTGTGCACAGAGCCTATAGGCCCTATGCACTTTGCTCGTATAGAGCAGGTTCTCTAGAGAGTGCAAAAATATCCTCCCTTCCATCCGTATACAATAACTTACTCTAAAATTGGACGTATCTGGTGGACATTAGGCGTAAGTAATCTGATCACTAAACTATAAACTGCAGTTACTAAAGCTTTTTAATTTGATGGACAGCTTTGTATTTTGCTAGTATATAGCCTCAGCAAGACATGCATGCAAAGATTATTTGCTTTCCATCCATCGTGCTACTATTCTATGTTGTGCCTGTCCATGGAAATCAAAAGCCCATCCAAAATGTTTGTTCTAGCGCCTGCACGTATACCTGTTTTGATGCAGATTTTAATCCGTCTGCACTTTGGGTCAACTCCTGTTGTTTTTAAGTGTGCAATATAAATTAAAGTGCCTTGACTATCCACCAAGTGGGATATTGGTCTCTCACACATACACACACAGTTCGTTCGTGCGTGTGGATGGTATCTTCTGCTTACAGAACTTTCTACTTATCTGGGAAAACCACATTGCTAATGTTACCGTGCGTCTTAGTCTCTGTAACCGGGGCAACGATGACATTAAGTGACACACAACTCGCCTGTCATTCTGATGTAATACTTCTCTGCTATGTTTCATGAAACTCTTGATTTTATATTTCGTGTCAATCCAAGCTTGTGAAAACTTAAAGTAGGGTGTGCACGAAAATAAGGGACAAATCACGTTCCGTACTGATTCTGTAAGGGACAGTACATTTTATTTTTCAATACGGGACGATCGGGTGGCAAACCCTAGGTTAGATACCTTCATTTAGTTAAGCTACAGTAGCCTACTAGCTGGCTAGCTAGCCAACCAGATGTATGCTGACATAACTAACTGTGTTTAAGTTAGTTGCCTGAAGTCGAAAACACGCTTGGCGTTGTCCAATGGTTATACAGTCAGTTATTGTTATACAAATTTCAGGAAAAACGTGTCCTAGCTACCTATAGACTCCAATCTAAATTCCGTAAGTCTCACAAAGCAAGCCCTCTGACTGAAACCACGCACAGGAGAACTCGACGAAGGAAAATGTGTAAATACAAAATGCAGATCCGTAAGACAACTTAAGAGTTTAAAATATAAGTCAACACTTAAGTGTAATAATAATTATTAAAATGTTCACAGATTTCATTTATATCTGTGAAACATGATTACATATTTACAGATGTTTTTATTTACAAAAATGTTTTCACATTTATAAATCCTATTTTTATTTGTGAGTTGTGATGAATATACGCACAGATTTCTAGATATATTTACGAACATAGAGACACATCTCCATAGAAGCGTGGCAAGCGAGTGGCTTGTGGGGCAATAAGTGGAATCCATGGGAGGTGAAGAAATGCAAATTACCTGCACCTATAGCTTGGGACTGACCAATCACAGGATTTTGTGTAGGTGGTTGTGAAATGCTCTCCACGCATTTAAAAGAACAAATAAGTTAGTTCCACAAATGAAGTTCCACTGTCTGCTTTTGCAGTCTTTTAGACAAGGTGGATGAAAAAAAATTGGATACATGAGCTGTACGATTGCACCGGATTGCACATTACGGAGACGCTAAACAGAACTGCAGCGTGGAGGCAAGTGGCTGAGATTGTTCGTGCTGGTGGGTTTCACTTATATTACATATAATCAATCAATCAATCAAATGTATTTATAAAGCCCTTTTTTAAATCAGCAGTTGTCACAAAGCTCTTTTACAGCACACCTCATCTGAAACACCAAGGAGCAAGCAATAACAGTGTTGATGCACAGTGGCTAAGAAAAACTGTCTCTAATGGGTGTCGAGTCCTCTTTTGGCTGTGCTGGAGGAACATTCTGAGAGTACAAATTGTGGTCATAAATAAATGCATGACGGCTGTGTCTGGAGTCTATAAAACATAATCCTGGTCAGAAGCATGACCAGATGGACAAGGACAGGAACAATCCGTCCGGGAGGAATGGTCAGCAGTGTGGCAGCTGGAATCATCAGGTATCTTAAGACAGCCAATGCTAATTCTCTGTGTCAGTGACAGAAATCAACTCATTAGTAGTTGTCTATCCACCCACTATAAATCTGACTATCCAGAAAGACTTGCTATATGAATCATAAGCTTGGTGAAATTATGTATTTATATTCCTATTTTGTACAATGATTGTCTTTTTATGAATTGCAATTATTAAAATAGTATTTTAACAAAGTATTCACATTGCAATGTTATTGGACAAAAAAAGTAGCATAAAATCTAAACATAAAATCTATTTTCTTTTGAGGAAAAATATGAATTGAGTTAAAAAACAAATATGGAGATATGGAACACTTTGCTTGGATAATTCCACACATAGCGTATATTCACTAGATGGCAGTGTGCTCCTGTAATGCAAATCAGGTGTAGATTATCACTATATTATAGAGATTATTTGTCCCAATGAAAATGTTATAAAAAACGTGGTACAATTTGAACTACTACACACAATATTATTTTCTACAGATGTGGGATAAAAAACTTAATTATTTTTGCTGTCAGTGTTCATTTTAGTGTCAATAAATCCAAATATGATGCAATGCTTTTTAATTACTATAGCATATGATGCTATAGTAATTAAAAATGTTTCAATGTAGATATTAGACAATTCCTACACACAGTCTCGTAATAAGTGAGTCTCTTAATACATTTTTAGGTACACATGGAAAACAGTTAACTTTCGATAAACTGTACAGTTTTCCTGCATATCCCTTGTCCAACTGTACATACCTGCAGACAGGCACAAACAATATAGTTATGTTATTGGTCTACTATGCATCCAGCCCTCATAATATGTTTATCTTTTTTTTTTATACATATTTATTGAATTAAGTTCATTTAAATTTTAGAAAGGTGTAAAAGAATTGGCAACCAACACAGACATCTCCAAAAAGTATTATTATATGAAATATCTAATCTCTTATTTTTTTTCCTAAGAGATGAGATTTCACAGATTTGTTTTACGTTATCTCTGTAGGTATACCCTTAGAGAGTAGGGTAACAGACAGGGGATTACACTTTGGAGTTTCACTTACAGTTGTGCTCATACGTTTGCATACGCTGTCAGGAATTGTGAAATTTTGGCAGTGATTTTGAAAATATAATAATGCAAAAAAACTGTCTTCTATTTAAGGATAGTGATCATATGAAGCCATTTATTATCACATAGTTGTTTAGCTCCTTTTTAAGTCATAATGATAACAAAAATCACCCAAATGGCCCTGATCAAAAGTTTACATACCCTTGGCCTTGTTACAGACATACACAGGTGAAAATGGCAAATAAAGGTATATTTCCCACATTTGTGGCTTTTTAAATTGCAATTAGTGTCTGTGTATAAATAGTCAATGAGTTTGTTAGCGTTCACATGGATGCACTGAGCAAGCTAAGTTCTGAGCCATGGGGAGCAGAAAAGAACTGTCAAAAGACCTGCGTCACATGGTAATGGAACTTTATGAAGATGGAAAAGGATATAAAAAGATATCCAAAGCCTTGCAAATGCCAGTCAGTACTGTTCAATCACTTATTAAGAAGTAGAACATTTGGGGATTTCTTGATACCAAGCCAAGGTCAGGTAGACTAAGAAAGATGCTCTGGAAAAAGATGGTGTGGTTGTTTCAAGGGGCAAAATATGACTATATGGTCGAGCTGCCAGAAAGAACCCTTTACTATGCCAATGCCACAAAAAAGCCTGGTTACAATATGCCCGACAACACCTTGACACACCTCTCAGCTTCTGGCACACTGTATGTTGGAGTGACGAAACCAAAATATAGCTTTATAGTCACAAGCGCTATGTTTGGAGAGGGGTAAACAAGGCCTATAGTGAACAGGGGGGGGGGGGGGGGCTCTAAGGGCACAGGAAATCTTGTGAAAATAGATGGCAAGATGAATACAGCATGTTATCAGAAAATACTTGCATTCTTCTGCACGAAACATGAGACGCTCTTGGACTTTCCAGCATGACAATGACCCTAAGCACAAGGCCATGTTGACCCTCCATTGGTTACAGCAGAAAAAGGTGAAGGTTCTGGAGTGGCCATCACAGTCTCCTGACCTTAATATCATCAAGCCACTCTGGGGAGATCTCAAACAGAGGTTCATGCAAGACGACCGAAGACAACCTTGGCATTTTGCCAAGACGAATGGGCAGCTATACCACCTGCAAGAATTCGGGGCCTCATAGACAAATATTACAAAAGACTGCACACTGTCAGTGATGCTAAAGGGGGCAATACACAGTATTGCAGACTTTTGAACAGGGGGCATTTTTTTATTTGTTGCCATGTTTTGTTTAATGATGGTGCCATTCTTTATGACCTACAGTTGAATGTGAATCACATAAGAAATAAAAGACGTGTCTTGCCTGCTCACTCATGTTTTCTTTACAAATGGTACATACATTACCAATTCTCCAAGGGTATGCACATTTACGAGCATAACTGTACTATAACATGTTTTTGACTCAGATCTGTCCTAGAGGTTTAAATGTATGTGATTGGTTGACCCAATTTAGTGGGCATGGCTTGCATTTAACATGGGCTGAATGCTATAAGTAGAAATTTAAAGGAGGTGGTACTTGTTCCTACCCTAAACTTAACCCTTAGCATGGCCTTAAGCATAAACCTTACCTTTCCTTAACCTTAAACCATACCCTCATTTTATAATTAAACTTAAATAAGCAATGTTAGAGTTGGAAGGTAAGCTCTGTCCTCTCCATTGAGTCAGCCAATCACATTAGCCATACTTGACTGCTACCATTAAGCAATTAGTTTGAACTGCCTTGTTTATAGGTTTAAGGTAGATTTTTGAGCTTGCTGACATAGGGAATTAATCCAGCAACCATTCGGTTAATTGCCCTTCAGCGTTATAGGCTACCTGATAGCCATACTGCAGTGTAAGAGAGCCTTATTAGCCTTATTATTTATTCAGATTAGTATTTTTTGGACTTCATGTCTAAATAATCTATAAGTATTTAAGATGATTGAAGTCATATTTAGATTATTTAAACAACAGAGGCAAAAATGCTAATAGTTGACTTGAATGGGATTTATTTAAATATGTTTACATTTGGAAACAGTATCTACGAAACTAAACTTAGCTTTGATTGCTGAAATACCTTCTCTACACACTTTAAACTGATCGAGGAAACCAATCTGTCATTTTGTGATTTGAATGAAATATGCCTTCAAGATTTCTAGAAGAACCCTCACAAACTAAGGGGGTTCCTTGATGAATCCCACCTCCTACGCGGTTCTTGGAAAATTATTTTGGCTGAGATTTTCATTGCTAACAACCCTACAGTTTGCTTCAACCACAACACTACATACTGGACATTTACACAGGAAAAACAATGTATCAAATATCTGTTTGCTAAATTACAATAAAACTATTTAACCTATGTTTCATTACAGTTTTTCGCATTTAACCCCATTCTTAAACCCCCTTGCAGTTTTCAAGCTGATTATTGCCTGATTTGACATTGTTTTATTTTGTGTAGAGTAGGTTCACAGTTTGATTCAAGAAACAAGTGCCTATAGCTTTGGGACTTTTAAACAATCATCATTTGCAGTGTGTTGATGTTTTTGTACTCCTGATCTAAGAACAATTTTTTTTTGCAATATTATGAAAGCTCGGTGGCAGTTAGAGCATAATAGCTCAGTCTAATCCCAGAGCTGCTAAATTGAAACATTGTGTTCGTTGAGCTAGATAATTAACCATAATTGGCCAATACGTTTCTCAGGATAGGTGCATCTGCACAATTACTTACATGTAAAGCAAAACAGTCAACGTACTTGCGCCAATCCCATGTTTATATAGAAAATATTTATTTATAACCTTAATTAATAAAAAAAAATATTAAGGATGCAGCATCCATGATTCCCAAAAATAATCTCAAATTTGATTTGTCAGACCACAGGACAGTTTTACACATTGCCTGACTCCATCTAAAATGAGTTTGGGGCCAGAGAATGTGCTGGCGTTTCTGGATGTTGTTTATGTACAGTATGGTTTCTTCTTTGCATGATAGAGTTTGAACTTGCATTTGTGGATGTACTGTATTCACAGGCAATGGTTTTCGGAAGTGTTCCTGAACCCATGCAATGATGTCCACTACACAATTGTGTCTGTTTTTAATGCACTGCCTAAGGGCCCAAAGATCACAGTCATTCAATATTGGTTTTCACCCAGGTTCCTTGCGTACAGAGATTACCCAAGATTCTCTGAATCTTTTAATGATATTGGCCATCATTTATCAAAAGTGTGTACACCAAATTTCCAGCGTCCACCTGGCGTACACCCAAAACCACGGTGACTTTGAGATTTATCAATATGGAGTACGGCACTTATCAGTAAGGCACTCTCAAATCCTACGCCAGCTCAGGAGGTGGTGTACGCACGTTTTGAGTTAGTGCGGAAATGCGCAGAAAAAAAAATCCTAACGCACTGACAAACTAAAATATATGATATATTATGACCCACTGTAAAAAAAACAACAACATAATAATTATAAACTTCAGTGTTTATTTTTGTGCAACAATGTTTAATTTGTGTGACTTTACCAAAGCATTTGATTTATATGTATTCCTTCAGATGCGAGCCTGTGTGCTTTACATGACGTTTCAGGGTTAGGCCCGGCAGTTGCGCACGGACTGGGTTCAGTAATAAAAGGCTTTTAATGACCAAAATATAATTCAGACTGACAAAATAATAAAAATGACATTCTTCTTCTTTTAAATAATAATAATAGAAATAATAATAATAACGACATTCTTCTTCTAAATAACAATAAACGTCATTAATAATAAAAATAATAAAATAATAAGACGAATATTACAAATTGTCATGCAATTATTAATGTGAATGAATAGTCCTCCACATCACATCATCTTCATCACTATTGAACACCCCAATACATGTGACGTGATACGAAATGAAATGCTAATTGTTTCAAACGCGTGCTGTAAAATGCATTGTGATAGGTCATTTGCTCATCCAAACAGCTTTATAAACTGGATTTCCACCGTACAACAATTCTCAATGATGGCTGACCTGGCGCTTTTAGAAGACGCATATGCGCCCTTGAGAAGGGAAAGAGTATTTCAAGATAGGTGAGATCTTCTGAATGAAGCGGATGAATGGCTGATGAGCAGATTCCGTCTTCCAAGGCATCTTCTCCTGGAGCTGTGCAATAACCTGGAGCCCTACCTCCAAAGTGAGACCCGGCGGTCAAGGGCCTTACCTGTCCCAGTCCAGGTTCTCTCCACACTGGGGTTCTTGGCCACTGGAACCTTTCAACGGGAGATTGCTGACAGGTCTGGTATATCCCAACCCACCATGAGCCGTGTGCTGTCATCCGTGCTGGCTGCCATCAGGACTCTCATCCCACACTACATACAATTCCCATACGACAATGCCCAGCAAACAATGATTAAAAGGGGTTTTTATGAGATTGCTGGCATTCCAAATGTCATAGGTGCAATTGACTGTACCCACGTGCGTCTGAAACCACCATCGGTTAATGATTACGCATACATCAACCGCAAAAATTATCATTCAGTCAATGTGCAAATTATTTGCGATGCCAGACTCTGCCTATAAAATGTTGTGGCACGATGGCCTGGAGGCACCCATGATGCCTTAATTTTTTAGCACAGCAGTGTGTGCAGACGGCTGCAGGAGGGCACATTGAGGGGTCATGGTTATCTTTTAGGTGAGTATTAAGAGCAAATTTATGTTGCGAAATATATTCGTTTCCTAACCACTCTTTTCCCCTTTAGGTGACAGGGGTTATCCTCTTTTAAACTCTTTGATCACCCCTGTGCCAAATCCCGTGACGCATCAGGAGCGCAACTTCAACCATGCGCACGCACAAACACAAGCCACTGTGGAGCGCTGCGTGGGGCTCCTAAAAGGTAGATGTCTCTGCCTAGCACATGCACGTTGCTCTATTCGCCAAATAAGGTGTGCAACATCATTTTGGCATGTGCCGTCTTGCACAACATGGCTGAGGTAAACCGTGTGCCATTTGACGCGCTGGCTCCAGACCCAGAAGTGCCAGTGGAGCAGTGGGCAGCACAACCGGTTTTAGGAGCTATTCAGCTCAGACAGGACCTTGTTCAGCTGTTTTAAGGGTAAGTTAAAATAACACAGACTTCATTTTCATTGTTTTATTTTTTAAGTTTTCATTTATTTGCTTTAATGTCGTATTTATTGACACTAATGAATGGTTAATTTTGACCAGTAGTCTACAAATTTGTCTGTCTTTCCAGGACCTCATCCGTCAGGACCCTTGGCCGTGGCGCGCGGGAGGCTGGTGGACGGGACTCGGCTTCCCCCGCTTGCACCTGCTCAGGCTCTGGCGCAAGGATAGGCTCAGGCTCCTGGATGAGCTGAGGGGGAGATGCCTCGAGGGCGCTGGGGCCTGCAGTGCCATCTGCAAAACAATAGAGCACAATTTAAATAAAACAAGTTAACTATGGACTTGTGTTTTTATTATTATTGGTCTATCAAATTTACGTTTACTTGCCATGAATCTCCCCCACCGGTGATACCTTCCAAAGACAATGTTCCGATGAGGGCTGCCACCCGCTCCTCGTTCGGTATCAGCTGGAGACTTGGATCCGGTGGGCCTCCCCCAGTCTGACTCACGCGCCTCTTTGTGGCGATCTTTGAATCGGACCACTTTTTTTCCCACCTACAATAAACAAGAAAACTCATGCTTAACTTGATCGGTCTATATAAAGCAATAAAGAAAACTCATGCTTAACTTGTATTAAGCAATAAAACATTCTTACCTCTGCTGGATTGTGCTTCTCAACCCCCACACTATTAACAGCACTCGTAATTTGGGTCCATATTTAGTTTTTGTGGGAGCCACAAAAACTAAATATTCCACTTTTTAAACTGCCAAATAAAACAATTTTATTTCTTTCTACCTCCCTGGTGATCGTCTCAATCTCCACGTCAGAGAAGTTTCTCTTTTTTGCCGTCTTCTGTGTGTCCATGGCGTAAAATGAGGGCGGGGGGGAAGCGGAGACTTGAATATATAGGGGCGTGTTATTCTAATGACAATTGTTTTCAGCCGCGGCATTTATCAAGGGCAGGTATTGCGTACACCTGGATTTTAAAAGTACACACAGCTTCATAAATCAGGCGGTGAGAGGAGTGTAAGCAAAATCTTACGTCAACATATACGCCCGTTTCTACGCAAGAATGATGAATGAGGACAATTGTGTTTACCGTAGCTGATGAGATCCCCAAACCCTTTTAGGTTGTGATGTGTTATTCTTAAATGTGACAATATTTGCCTGTGCAGTCTTTCACAGAGTGGTGAACCCCTTCCCATCCCTACTTCTGAAAGGCCCATCCTCTCTGGAATGATCTTTTAATACCCAAATCACATTACAGACCTGTTGCAAATTATTGCAAATTAGTTGTGTGATATTCCATCAGGTTTAGTGTTAGCATAAACAATGTTTCCAGTCATTTGGAGACTCTGTCCCAACTTCTTTTAAATGTGCTGCTGGTATCAAATTCAAAGTGAGCATGTATTTTGCAAGAAACAAAATTTCACAGTTTACATTTTTTATATGGTTTCTTGGTACAATTTTCTATTGAATGTAGGATTCAAATGATTTTAACATCATTGCATTCTGTTTTTCTTTTCATCCCAACTTTTTTGGAAACAGGGTTGTATTATTATATGCAGTTAGAATTACAGTAATTTAACACAAACACAACCCTAAAAGCTCTTTGGTCTAATAATTGGTCTAATAATTTAGCCCCAAAATCCAGGATTATCTGATCACATTATCATATTTACAGTTAAACAATGAGTCTCAATGTGTCTCAAAAGCCGTACTATACATTCTCGGACTACAAATAGATTTCTTGATATTCTTACAAACTCACTCATCAACGGCAGAGTAAATAATTCCACAAACAATCTAATTGAGGATCTAAACTCAACACTGCAAAATACTTTAGATACAATTGCACCACTAAAAACTAAAGAAATACGCAACAAGAAACTTGCTCCCTGCTACACAGACAATGCTAGAGCACTCAAACAAGTCTCCAGAAAATTGGAGTGAAAGTGGCGCTCCACTAAGTTGGAAGTATTCAGACTAGCCTGGATAGACAGTACACTACAACACCGAAAAGCACTTACATCTCTCCGATCAGCTTATTTCTCCAACCTGATTGAGGTGAACAAAAACAATCAAAAATGTATTTTCGATACAGTTGCAAAGTTAACAGCTCAACAAGTGAAGTGGTTCTTCACTTTAGCTGTAATTAATACATGAACTACTTTGATGAAAAGATCATCACCATCAGAAAACAAATAACTGACTCCTCCTTAAATAGTTATAGTCCCCAAAATCTCAGTTGTCCTGAAAGTGTTCTGAACCTCCCTGACCAGGTGTCAATGGGGACACTTGAATTTTTTGATCTCGTATTGCCTAACACATTCACTACATTTGTAATTCTAAACTCAAAATTTTCAGCTAGACCCGATTCCAACAAATTTAGGTAGGTCAGCCAATGTTGAACATAATAAATTGCTCCCTTTCCTCCGGATGCATACCAAACTTACAAAAAATAGAGCAAATTAAGCATCTTCTAAAAAAATCTAATCTGGATCCAGACATATTAAATAGGCCAATATCAAACCTCCTGTTCCTCTCAAAGATCTTAGAAAAATGTGTTTCCCAACAACTGAATGCCTTCCTGAAGACAAATAACATTTATAAAATGATGCAGTCCGGTTTCAGACCCTATCATAGCACTGAGACTGCACACGTGATGGTAGCAAATGACTGTATAATGGCCTAAGACAAAGGTTCCACATCCGTCCTGTTGCTTCTTGATCTTAGTGCTGCTTTTGACACTTTTGATCACTGGAGAGACTGGAAACTCATATTGGGCTACATGGACATGTTCTAGCCTGGTTCAAATCTTATTTATCTGAAAGATATCAGTTCGTATGTGTGGATGGCATATCCTCTGCCAAATCAAAGGCGTGATTTGGTGTTCCTCAAGGCTCGGTTCTGGGTCCATTATTGTTCTCACTATATATGCTGCCTCTGGGTGATGTAATCCAGAATCACAATGTTAATTTTCACTGTTATGCTGATGACACACAGTTATATATTTCAATGAAGCATGGAGACGCCCCAAAATTAGCTACTTTGGAAGCATGTGTTTCAGATATTAGGAAGTAGATGACAGAGAACGTCTTGCTTTTAAACTCAAGAAAAACAGAAATGCTTATTTTAGATCTCACTGTGAACCTCGACAGCTGCATGGTTGTATCCCAAAAAACTGTAAGAAACTGCTACCCTTGACCCTGACCTCTTCTTGCTTATTTTCATCTTCGAAACATTGCAAAAATCTGAAACTTTCTATCAAAAACTGATGCAGAAAAACAAATCCAGGCTTTTGTTACTTCTAAATTTGATTACTGCAATGCTCTTCTTTCCAGTTACCCTGATCAATCAATACATAAACTTCAATTAGTGCTGCACACGGCTGCTAGAATCTTCACTAGAACAAATTTTTTTGAACACATTACTCCAGTACTTGCCTCTTTACACTGGCTGCCTGTTAGGGTTGGGGCTGATTTTAAGGTTTTATTGTTAACTTAAAAATCAATACATGGACTTGCTCCTACTTACCTCGCTGAAATGATCCAGCCCTACATACCTATACGAATTTCTAAACAAACACCTGGAGGCAGGGCCTACTCTTATAGAGTTCCACTACTGTGGAATTATTTGACAGATTAAGGTGCAAACTTTCAAGTGTCTACAAAAGTTCTCCTTCTCAGTTCAGTTCTCCTTCTCCACTATAAATCCCTGAAGATCCCCCTCCCCTGTGTTGTCCCTGTCCTTGTCCATCTGGTCATGCGTGAGATCTTGACTAAGTTTAAATAGACATACATTTATTAATTATTAAAATTTGTACTTTTAATATGTTCACCCGGCACAGCCAGAAGAGGACTGGCCACCCCTCTGAGCTTGGGTCCTCTCTAGGTTTCTTCCTAAAATTCGGCCTTCTTAGGGAGTTTTCCCCAGCCACTGAAATTCAACACTACTGTTGTTTGCTCCTTGGGGTTTCAGCCTGGGTGTTTTTTAAAAGCACTTTGTGACAACTGCTGATGTAAAAAGGACTTCATAAATAGATTTGATTGATTGGATGATTGATTGATGGTCTGTACTGCTTTCAAAACCTCTCATCCCCATTTTTAACAGTGACTGAGAATAGTGAGAGAATAATAATACTTTAATGAGCCTTTCCTAAAAGCTTTTTTAAGCCTAATGAACACTGATTTTATCACTTTCTTTCTCTCTTACTCCCAAAGGCACCAAACAGAATTTAGGAAACATTAAAAAAAGATAAATGTTTGATTGACATAAAGCTAAAAATTACTTTGATTAAACAAATAGAAAAAAACATGTTTTTTTGTGACACTGCTCCGTTATACCTCTATCGCACATTGGTGGCAGCAAAGCCTATGCTTCTGAACTTTGCTCTTGCTTCTATCAGGTGAAGTGAAAATATGTAAAATATGTATTGTGGCTTATAAAAGGATTACGGCTTGTGGTGAACCCTTTGTATTTCTCTTCATGGTAGACTTGGATAATGATATGACCACCTCCTGGCGAGTGTTCTAAACTTGGCTGGATGTTGTGAATAGGTTTTTCTTTACCATGGAATCTACAGTCATCCACCACTGTTGTCTTCTGTAGATTCTCTGAGAGTTACCAATAAATAAGAGCTAGACTTCTCCTGCTTTGCAGTTGAAATAGTTTTTTACTCTGTATAAGAATCAAGATGGCGTCTGTGCTTAGTGATACACCCGTGACAACCCAGACTTACGAAATAGGTAGCAGAACAGAGGAATGAAAAAAAAGATACATTCCAGAAAAATACGATGTGCCAAAGAAGCTAATGTTTATAGAACACAAATACCGCCGTTTAAGCAGCTGATGGATCAGGATGACATTGCGGATGGAAAAATAGCCTTTGGAACTGAATATAGAAACGACACCTGAGGCGTGGAGTACCAAAGCATTGACTGGGAAGTATTACACTATGTGTTGTGTCATGAAATGAAGTCAGGCATGAGAGGTTACTCTATCGACACTGGTTTGGAGATCGATTGGGAAGGTGCAGCGAGCTCCACAGAGACAATGCATCACACAATAGAAATGTGAAGGAAAAATAGTTTTGTTGAGCTTTCTTCCCACACGAGGAACATAAGCGATGGAAAGATTGTTAAAATGTCACAGGTAAGGATACCGGTTAGCGTCTGGTGTGATCTGGAAAATGGCATGAATCGACGAATTGATGAGCTATACACACGAAGTCAACAATGGCAGAGTGTTGTTAAACTTAGGAGATGTCTTGTTGCAGACGATAGTTACGAACACGATCCAGCTAAAGCCAAGATGTATATGGAAGCAGGAATGATATGTATTGGTTAAAAAGCCAATAAAAGGGTAGGGCTAAAGTAGACCGTTTCAAAGAACCATGGCTTCCTTGGACCCCGCATTATATTACAACGTTGGAAAAGACCTCTCTCCTATCAGCATATTACGAGCAGTCCTAAAACATATTTTATACCATTGCTTGTTGAAGATACCCGAGCCCTGGAATGGGATATAAGTTCCACAAGTGTGAACGAACAGTGCAGCAGTCCACCTTCTTACTCACCAGTTATGCTGCCTCCTACCCCTCCACCTGAACAGTCTTCAACAGCACCACCGCCATCACCACCTGAACAGCCTTCAACACCACCGCCATCACCACCACCATCACCTGACCTGCCTGCCTATGCCCCAGATTCGGACGTTTTTGATGGTGGACTGAGTCTGGTTTTTGTGAACACCATCAAGGCTTCCACTGTAACACTTTTAGAGATTGTGATTGATGAGCACAAAAAAGAAAACTGCCACAGTTGTCTTACAGGCCAGGGTAGTCAGCAGCAGCATCAGTGTCTTTATGATTGTCCCAAGTATCAATCAATCAATCAATCAAATGTATTTATTTTTACAACAGCAGTTGTCACAAAGTGCTTTACAGAGACACCCTGCCTTAAACCCCAAGGAGCAAACAACAGTAGTGTTGGATTTCAGTGGCTAGGAAAAACTCCCTAAGAAGGCCGAATTTTAGGAAGAAACCTAGAGAGGACCCAGGCTCAGAGGGGTGACCAGTCCTCTTCTGGCTGTGCCGGGTGAGATATTAAGAGTCCAATTGGAATAATAAATACATTTCTCTGGGCTAAATCCAGAGTTTGATTCTAGACTAGGTCAAAAGTATAACCAGATGGACAAGGACAGGGACAGCAATGGGCCCCCCAAACCAGGTACTCAGCAGGTGTGGACCAGGACCTCATCTCCTCCTAAAATGTAAAACTGGAGGAGACTGAGAAAAGTTAGAAGTGCATTCCTCATATCCCCCAGCACAATAATATAACAGTGTAACACCTTGGAACTGAGACGGGGGGGTCCGGCGACACTGTGACCCCACCCGGGGGAGGCCCCGGACAGGGACCAACAGGCAGGAAATCAATCCACCCACATTGCCAGGCATCAACCAAAGGGACACCCACCAACCGCAACCCCCCTGAACTAAGTATTATTATACCAACCATTTTGACGCTCCCGTCAAGCAACTGTGGACTGACCGTTCCATTGCGTTGGCCAGAGCCCTGAAATCCTTGGGACTTAAACTTGAAGTACCTAGAGTCCATGGAATTTCAGAGGTTTTTCTAAACAAGCTGAAAGAGTCAACATATATCAGTAAGACTCTGAACAAGATCTCAGATTCGCTGCTGAGCAAGAACAAAGACTGCCAGGGCCTGGTAAACAAAGTCGTTAAGGTTTTGCCAGCTCTGACTGGGGGATCCCGAGGCGTTCCCAGGCCATTGTCGAAATATAATCTCTCCACCTAGTCCTGGGACTACCCCGAGGTCTCCTCCCAGCTGAACGCGCCTGGAACACCTCCCTAAGGAGACGTCCTGGGGGCATCCTTAACAGATGCCCGAACCACCTCAGCGGCTCTACCACCCTTCTGAGAAAACCCATTTCAGCCGCTTGTACTGGTGATCTAGTTCTTTAGGTCATGACCATAGGTGAAGGGTAGGAACGACAATTGACCGGTATATCGAGAGCTTTGCCTTCCGGCTCAGCTCTCTTTTCGTCACAATGGTGCGGTAAAGCGAATGCAATTCTGCCTCCAATGCTCCAATACTCCGGCCAAACTCCCGCTCCATTGTCCCCTCACTCACGAACAAGACCCAGAGATACTTGAACTCCTTTACTTGGGGTAACGCCTCATTCCCTACCTGGAGGAGGCACTCCATCGGTTTCCTGCTGAGAACCATGGCCTCAGATTTAGAGGTGCTAATCCTCATCCCAACCGCTTCGCACTCGGCTGTGAACCGTTCCAGTGAGTGCTGAAGGTCACAGACCGATGATGTCATCAGGACCACATCATTCGCAAAAAGCAGCGATGAGATCCCCAGCCCACCGAACTGCAACCCCTCCCCACCCTGACTACACCTCGATATCCTGTCCATTAAAGTTACAAACAGGATTTGTGACAAAGCGCAGCCCTGGTGGAGGCCAACCCCCACCTGGAACGAGTCCAACTTACTACCAAGAACCTGAACACAGCTCTCACTTTGGACGTACAGGGATTGGATAGCCCTCAGAAGGGACCTCCTCACCCCATACTCCTGCAGCACCTCCCACAGTATCTCCTGGGGGACCCGGTCATACGCCTTCTCCAGATCCACAAAACACATGTAGACTGGATGGGCATATTCCCAGGCCCCCTCCAGGATCCTTGCAAGAGTAAAGAGCTGGTCGGTTGTTCCGCGACCAGGACGGAATCTGCATTGTTCCTCTTCAATCTGAGGTTCGACTATCTGGCGAACCCTCCTTTCCAGTACCTATGAGTAGACTTTCCCAGGGAGGCTGAGAAGTGAGATACCCCTTTAATTGGCACACACCCTCTGGTCCCCCTTCAGTGGGATTTAGGAGTTCCTCGAAGTGTTCCTTCCATCGGCCAATTACCTCCTCAGTTGAGGTCAACAGTGTCCCATCCTTACGGTACACAGCTTGGATGGTTCCCCGTTTTCCCCTCCTGAGGTGGCGGACGGTTTTCCAGAAGCACCTTGGTGCCGACTGAAAGTCCTTCTCCATGGCTTCCCCAAACTCCTCCCACACCCGCTGTTTTGCCTCTTTCACAGCAGAGGTCGCAGCCCTTCAGGTACGTCGGTACACTGCAACCATCTCTGGAGTCCTCCTTCTTCAGTCTACCAGGGTGTTCGAGAGTTACTGCCCCTTGATGCACCAAAGACCGTTAGACCACAGCTCCCCGCCACAGCTTTGGCAATGGAGGCTTATAACATCGACCACTCAGATTCAATGCCCCGAACCTCCACAGGGATGACAGAAAAGTTCAGCCGGAGATGTGAGTTGAAGATCTTTCGGACGGGGGCCTCCTTGAGACGTTCCCAGTTCACCTGCACTACCCGTTTGGGCTTTCCCCGCCTGTCCAGAGTCTTCCCCCACCCCCTGACCCAACTCACCACCAGATGGTGATCGGTTGACAGCTCCGTCCCTCACTGTATCCGAGTGTCCAAAACATGCGGCCTCAGATCCGATGACACAATCACAAAATCAATCATTGACCTTCGGCCTAGGGTGCTCTTCTACCACATACACTCATGAGCATCCTTATGTTTGAACATGGTGTTCGTTATAGATATCCATGACTAGCACAAAACTCTAACAACAAACGACCACTCGAGTTCAGATCATGGAGGCCGTTCCTCCCTATCACGCCTCTCCAGGTGTCTCCATCATTGCCCATGAAGTCATTGAAGTCCCCCAGCAGAATTATGGAGTCCCCTACTGGAGCCTCATACAGGATTCCATTTAGGATCTCCAAGAACGCCAAATACTCCAAACTGCTGTTCGGGGCATATGCACAAACAACAGTCCGGGTTTTCCCCCCCACAACCCGTAGGTGTAGGGAGGCGACCCTCTCATCCACTGGGGTAAACACCAACATAGCAGCACTCAGCCAGGGACTTGTGAGTATCCCAACCCCCGCCCGGTGCCTCACACCCAGGACAACTCCAGAGAAGAATAGAGTCCATCCCCTATCCAGGAGTACGATTCCAGAACCAAGACTGTGCGTGGATGTAAGCCCCACCAGATCTAACTGATAACGCTCCACCTCCCCCACAAGTTCCTGCTCCTTCCCCCACAGAGAGGTGAAGTTCTATGTCCCCAGAGCCAGCCCCTGCCGCCCGGGTCTGGTCCGTCGAGGACCCTGGCCTTCACTGCCACCCATTAGGCAGCGCACCCGACCCCAGCGGTTCCTCCCATGAGAGGTGGGCCCATAGGATGGAGAGGGGGGTGCCACGTTGCTTTTTCAGGCTATCCCCGACCGGGCTCCGTGGCAAACCCGGCCACCAAGCGCTCACCGGCGAGCTCTGGGCCTGGCTCCCGATGAGGGCCCCAGGCTTCCTCTGGGCAGGGTAATTCCTCCTCTTCTTCGTTTGTTTATAATATTTTTTTTAACCATTCTTAGTCTGGCTCCTCCCCTGAGACCACTTTGCCATGGGAAACCCTACCAGGAGCACTAAGGCCCAGACAACACAGCCCTCACAAACCTCTCCACCACGATAAGGTGATGGCTCACGGTGATTGCTCCCCGAGGCTGTTTCCTGAAACCCTTAATAGTTATAATGGGTAACTGTTTATGCAGGTTATTGGAGAGAACAACTCAAACATTTCTTTTGAAATTATTGAAAGGAAAGTAAATTATTCTTCACTCTACACATCCCAAACTTTTGTTAATGTTGAATTGTAAAACTTGATATCGTTAGAGGTAGATGGCCCTTTAGAAAAATATTTGTCTAAAGTTTTACGTATTTACTTTGAACCACGATGACATGTAACGTGTATCTTCAAAAAAAAATTATGTATATATAATCAATGTGTGTGTTTTTAGAATACAGAGCCATAAGTCTGTAAATGTAAACGATTCAAAGTCATTAATTATTATGTAACCCGAGATTTTAAACTCTTGATTGATATTGTAAGCATGTAAACACTTGATTGATATTATGAATACATTCTCCTCAACCTTTTCTATAAGTGTCTGATGCATACTTTTGGAATAACCATAATAACGAGAATTAGAAAGATGGAGCAGCTAATGAAAAAAATATATTTTAATCCCGCTTTTGGACGAAATGAGTGACTTCAGAGAGCTATTGTGCAAGAAACAGGAAGTAGTATAAGTGACAGACCTGTAACTGATTGGCTGCCCGGCCAGGACGCTTATGCTCTCTATCAGCCAGTGATAAAAACCTTCCCGCGAAACACGGTGTTCACTACTCATCATTTATCCCAATTCCAGGCAGACTGATATGCAAGCTTTTGCTGATGAAAATGATGGAAATCACTACATGTTAATGTTAATAGACATTTTCTCAAAAGTAACTTTTGTGAGAATGTTAAAAAATAAGAGACAATAAAAAACAATGTTTTTCACGTAGGTGAGATTTTGAAATGAAAAAAAGTAAAAGGAGAAACACATGTATTTGTCAGGTGGAAAAACTGGCCGGAAAAGTTCAACAGCTGGGTCCTAGAGTCGGAAGTATTGGACACAACAGGATACAATAACTACTGCTAGGGTGTGTTGTTAACAACTGATTTCAACAATCATTGAAACCTTTTTATCTGACTCTGCCCAGCAGTGCCTCAGCCGAAATATATCCAAACAACAAAAGTTCTAATTTCACAACAAATTTTGCCAAACTGATAGAGCTACAGGGGAGCTGTGAGGTAGGTCTCGTGGAGATTATATACCCACATAGCTGGACAAATATCCTACAAAATAGACTCTAAACCCCCTGAAGCTATCAGACTCAAAGCCGGTTACTATAAAAACATAGAAGTGTTTGTCTATGGGATGAATCAGGCCTTAAATGAGAAGATTAAGAATAAAAATATAGTATTTGATTGAGGTAAAGTGATTGTTAAACTCCACTTTCGACTGGTACAATCTTCTTTACATAATTAAAGATGTTACACAATCCGCAACTTGACCCTAACCGGTACATATCTTATTATGTTGATCAAGTAGGGAACGGACTCCCTCGTTATTATGGCTCCCCTACAGTGTATGGTTCAGGGGTTGGCGGTATATTTCGTAATCTGTTTAGAATGGTTTTACCACTAATGAAGAGAGGCTTTAGTATTGCTAAACCACATCTGAAACATAAGCGAAAAATATTGTGGGTGAAGTCATATCGAACGTTATGAGTAAACACACAGCATCAGATCCTGAAAAACAAAGAGGATCCGGTGGACTCATGATGCTGTTTCGCAGAACTAAAAAGAGACCCCCTGGTGTGCGGATGCCTCCCCCTAAAAATCCAAGGTCAGTGGTTAAAATAAAATCAGTAAGTCAGAAGCGGCGCAAAGGCAAGAGGTCTGCAAAAGGAACAGGTGAAAGTATTTTCCCAAAAAAAATCTCTTTTACATAGAATGTCAGCTGAAGCAATAAAAATGGAGCTCAACCTTTTTTCAGCCCCCATGACTTAATTTTCTATAGATAGTGCAAATTATTTTGAGATCATGCCGATCTCGGCCCTTACAGAGAACAGCCCTATATAATTATTTATCCCCGGTCATGGTGAGCAATACTTAGACCTGAATAACACTCTGCTAAACGACTGAGATTTTAGCTAAAAAGTGTTGAGTGCCTCGCTGATCGTGTACACATGCTCCAATTCCATCTTGGAAGTAAACTCCCGAAGACAAGTCTTGGTGGATTATTATTATTAAATCAAAGATAAACACTCAAGAGATTGAGAGTTTTATCCAATGAATGGTGGGAAAGCAATTCCGCGGAGTATGGGCTTGTGACAAATTACCCAGGGATACTTCTGGTAATAGACCGGCTATGTTCATGGTTAAAACCCATCCTAAATACATACCTGGGTAACACTGGCTCGCCGTGACTTTAGAAGAGAAAGAAGGCAGAAAAATCACATCCATCCATCCATCATCTTCCGCTTATCCGGGGCCGGGTCGCAGGGGCAGCAGTCTAAGCAGAGATGCCCAGATTTCCCTCTCCCCAGACACTTCCTCCAGCTCTTCCGGGGACACACCGAGGCGTTCCCAGGCCAGCCGGGAGACATAGTCCCTCCAGCGTGTCCTAGGTCTTCCCCGGGGTCTCCTCCCAGTGGGACGGGACCGGAACACCTTCCCAGGAATGCGTTCCGGAGGCATCCGAAACAGATGCCCAAGCCACCTCAGCTGACCCCTCTCGATGTGGAGGAGCAGCGACTCTACTCTGAGCTCCTCCCGGGTGACCGAGCTTCTCACCCTATCTCTAAGGGATCGCCCAGCCACCCTGCGGAGAAAGCTCATTTCGGCCGCCTGTATCCGGGATCTTGTCCTTTCGGTCATGACCCAAAGCTCATGACCATAGGTGAGAGTTGGAACGTAGATTGACCGGTAAATCGACCGCATTACTGCAGAAGCTGCACCGATCCGTCTGTCAATCTCCCGTTCCATCCTTCCCTCACTCGTGAACAAGACCCCTAGATACTTAAACACCTCCACTTGAGGCAGGCACTCTCCACCAACCTGAAGTGGGCAAGCCACCCTTTTCCGACTGAGGACCATGGCCTCGGATTTGGAGGTACTGATTCTCATCCCCACCGCTTCACACTCGGCTGCAAACCGTCCCAGTGCATGCTGAAGATCCTGGTTTGAAGGGGCCAACACGACAACATCATCCGCAAAGAGAAGAGACGAAATTGTGTGGTCCCCAAACCTAACACCCTCCATCCCCTGGCTGCGCCTAGAAATTCTGTCCATAAAAATTACAAACAGAACTGGCTACAAAGGGCAGCCCTGCCAGAGTCCAACAAGCACTGGGAACAAGTCTGACTTACTGCCGGCAATGCGGACCAAGCTCCTGCTTCGGTCGTCCAGGAACCTGACAGCCCTGACAGCAAAGGACCCAGGACCCCATATTCCCGAAGCACTCTCCGCAGCATGCCGCAAGGGACACAGTCGAATGCCTTCTCCAAATCCACAAAACACATGTGGATTGGTTGGGCAAACTCCCATGAACCCTCCAACACCCCGTAGAGGGTATAGAGCTGGTCCAGTGTTCCACGGCCCGGACGAAAACCACACTGTTCCTCCTGAATTCGAGGTTCTTCTATCGGCCATATTCTCCTCTCCGGAACCCTGGCATAGACTTTCCCGGGGAGGCTGAGAAGTGTGATCCCCGAGTTTTTGCCTCCACATCCACCCGAGCTGCAGTCCGCTTGGCCTATCAGTACCCGTCAGCTGCCTCAGGAGTCCCACAAGCCAACCAGGCCTGAAAGGACTCCTTCTTCAGCTTGACGGCATCCCTTACTTCCGGTGTCCACCACCAGGTTCGGGGATTGCCGCCCCGATAGGCACCGGAGATCTTACGGCCACAGCTCCGAGCGGCCGCTTCGACAATGGCGGTGGAGAACATGGTCCACTCGGACTCAATATCTCCAGCCTCCCTCGGGATCCAGTCGAAGCTCTGCCGGAGGTGGGAGTTAAAGATCTCTCTGACAGGAGACTCGGCCAGACGTTCCCAGCAGACCCTTACAGTACGCTTGGGGCTGCCGAGTCTGTCCAGCTTCCTCCCCCGCCATCGGATCCAACTCACCACCAGGTGGTGATCAGTTCCGCCCCTCTCTTCAGACAGCTCCGCCCCTCTCTTCACCCGAGTGTCCAAGACATACGGCCGCAGGTCAGATGAAACGACAACAAATTCGATCATCGACCTGCGGCCTAGTGTGTCCTGGTGCCACGTGCACTGATGGACACCCTTATGCTCGAACATGGTGTTCGTTATGGACAAACTGTGACTAGCACAGAAGTCCAATAACTGAACACCGCTCAGGTTCAGATCAGGGGGGCCGTTCCTTCCAATCACGCCCCTCCAGGTGTCACTGTCGTTGCCCACGTGGGCGTTGAAGTCCCCCAGTAGAACGATAGAGTCCCCAGCACCCCTCCCGGAGACTCCAAGAAGGTCGGGTACTCTGCACTTCCGTTCGGCCCGTAGGCACAAACAACAGTGAGAGACCTATCCCCGAACCGTAGGCGCAGGGAAACGACCCTCTCGTTCACCGGGGTAAACCCCAGCACATGGTGGCAGAGCTGGAGAGCTATAAGCAAACCCACACCAGCCCGCCGCCTCTCACCATGGGCAACTCCAGAGTGGTGAAGAGTCCATCCTCTCTCAAGGAGTGTGGTTCCAGAGCCCAAGCCGTGCGTAGAGGTGATCCCAACTACCTCTAGTCAGAACCTCTCAACCTCACGCACCATCTCAGGCTCCTTCCACGCCAGCGAGGTGACATTCCATGTCTCTAGAGCTAGTTTGCGTGTCCAGGGATCGGGCTGTCTAGGCCCCCGCCTTCGACTGCCGCCCGATCCTCTCCACACCGGCCCCTTATGGTACCTCCCGCAGGTGGTGAGCCCACGGGAAGGCGGCCCCACGCCGCTCGTTCGGGCCCCATGGGGAAAGGCCCGGCCACCAGACGCTCGCGTACAAGCCCCAACCCCGGGCCTGGCTCCAAGGTGGGGCCCCAGCCCCAGCTGTGCCATACCGGCACTCAAATCAATAAAACTATTTTTAATCAGAAACAGATTCAAGATATATTACATCACCAAACAAGTACAGGATGAATTTTCTACAACCGGTGGTCATCACCGTATTTTATATCTCTTTCAAAGAAGATGAAGATGTTATATCACAATATAGTGATGATTTAAGAAGTAATGATGTCATGGTAGATTGTTTTGTGTTTAAATGTATTCCCTTTAAAACCTTATACTCAGTGTACATGTTCAAGACAAATGTTTAAAGAATGCCATAAATGCTAAGTTTGTTGTCAAATGTATTTTTATTTAAATAAAAATTTCATTACATCACAATTATCGATTGTGTATTTATTCTGAAAATCTTAACCAGTCGTCGGTATATTGCCTTTCAAGTCTTTTGGAGGGAACCAATTTAAAATGTTGTATCTGTTGACTAATTTTATAATTAGCCACAGCTGCCAGAGGTATATTGAGATCAGCCGGTCTTAAGAAAATGGGTCCATCCTAGAGGTCTTGTGTCTTTGGATATCTTGTGTGAGGCAGTTAAATTTTTGATCAAGTCTATCATATTAGATTATATTAGCCTCTTAAAATGTTACCATTACTGATGAATTCAGCCTTGCCATTCCAGCCAGCTCTTCCTTTTGATCCCTTTATTTTATCCATAATTTATCAAAAAAAAAATGTGGCTATGTGTTGGAGTATTCTTGAGCATGTCACTCATAACATCATCCTCATCTATGGTGTGATCCTGTACAAGAAGTTCTGTAGCCTCCGTTTCTGGTAGGAAGAGGGTCAAGTGTCCCGTGTTATTTTCATCTTGTTTCAACAAAGACAAATACCTTAAGTCTTGAGAGTATTTCTTTGCCTGTCATAAGGATTCATTCCTTTCATGTTCAATAGATCCTTCATATCGGTATCCAGATCCCTTTCAGCCGTTTGTTTAATAGTTTCAGGACCTTGTTGCTTAAGTTTATCCAGCTGATGTTGAGGCACTAGATACATTTTGTTAGAATTTAGCTCCCACTCATGGGGGCAATTAGGGTACTGAGGAAAGGGAGGGCTACGCTTAGTAGGGGTAGGAGGAAACCGCTGTATGGGACACCTCTTTTTTTAATACTGGTTATTTTATCTGCAAATAGCTTGATGACTGCCTTTTGCCTCTTTAGTTTTTTTTTATTGTTCCTGGCTGAGTGGGATGCGCCCTATGAGAACATTCAAAGCAATCTTGCAGAGGGCCAAAATAAGATCTGAAGAACAATGGACCAATGCAGACTTGCGTCCTTTAGGGCTGGCTACGACTAGGGCTCTCAAGAAGGTAAAATGTCTTTTTAAACGTCCAGACATGTTTACTTTTTCTTTGGGATGTAAACTGGAACAAACCTGTTCTGAGTCTTAAATATTCTGGTGTAGAAGCTTTAAGGTCCACCAGTAAATAGGAAAATGCTTCTTTTGTTGCGTCTTTGTAACTTTCCGTGAAAAATGCTTGTCTCCCCGGATACATTTGGTGAGCCAAAGTGTTAACCTGCAGTTTGTCTTTAGGATTTTTAAACAAAACCATTTAATTGGAGTTCAAGCTAATGGTGCGTCTATTTTTACCCTGGTGAAACACATTCTGTACCAAATAGAGCACAGATAAGTTTCCCTGGTTAGTATATTGAGTGTTACGTATAAATCGGTGGTCAAATAATGTAGAACCCGTATCAAATCGAGAGAGTAGTTCGCTCAAGTTTATTGGAAAATTGCAGCACAGATGTCATTCGGTGAACGTTCCATTATCTTCTCACTGTAAAGATCGTTGCCAGCTATCCTATACTGTAAGGGCATGCCAAATGGTCAATGTAAACATTCCTGTGGTTATCAGAGCGAAACCTACAAACAGATAATCTAAACGGAGAGGTTTCAGTTGTTCTCATTATCTAGGCACATTCACTTCCAATGAAACTTTCATTCATATTGTAATTGTTAATGCTCAGATACAAAACCCCCCTTCCGTATCATGATCCATGCGACAATAACATACAAAAGACCTATGCATATCCTGTTGTACCTGTGAAAGATTCTACCTTTAAAATAGGGAAAACATGTACCTTTGACAGGAACCACCGATAATAGGGAACAATTCACTGTCCAAACGTACCATGATAGCCGTCATAATGTAGATCATTAAGCATCATCACAAAATACGCCAAAGTCCAATATTGGGATTGTCGTCGTACAGAGTTTCCCACCGGTCTTGCGAGAAACAAACCTTCATACATATAAAATCACCATATCACTTCATTTTGGAAAATCTTAGATTGTAAGGAAAGAAGTTAGTGTGCAATCAAGTGTCCTTCAGCTCTTGTTTTCAGTTTTCTTTGTCTTGCATCAGTGATGTAAAGTTCCAATATCAGTTATTGCAGTCAGTATGATGTGAACCCAGCAAATTGCCTGGTTGTCCTAACAAGTCAGTAAAGGTGTATAATGGAACTGCGAGCTTCCAACACTTCACTAGTTCAAGATTTACACCACAACAGTGTCTTCCACTGTGTTGGGACCATGTGACCTTTCCAGTCAACTGGCCCGTGGTAGTCTGACCTGTAGTATGTGGAGTCCTTCAGGACTCAGTTGGATTCTGCTCTCATCTTGCTGTCGATGGTTCATCTAGAAATGGAGTGTGAAGCCAAGTGATCTGACCCTGGCATCTTTCTGCTATGATGGTTGGTCAGGAAGATTTGGAACAGATTCGACCCATGTGGTTGTAGAAATCCTTCTTGAACATGTTGCTGGTACTGTGATGGCAATTTCTAAAGTCCAAACTATTTACGAAAATGGTAGGTAAGACAGATGAAAACTCAATTTGCACAATAATCAGTTTATTCTTGCAAGGAGAGAATACACAGGTTACAAAGTAAAAATGAATAATCTCTAAAGTAAAACAGGACAAGCATCATCATTTAAAGGAGCGTAAAAAGGGGTGTGGTAATATGTATGTCAATAAAACACATTCACATGGTAAACCTTTTCAACCTTTTAGGAGTCACAATGTCTGGACACCCAAGGATAGACCCTAAAAGTGTTAACTCATTTACGAGTAACTAATCCACTAGTGCCGGTCAAGGATGATGTTCAAGGATGTCTCCCTGAGACAAACACCAGACCCCACTCTACCTACATTCCTTTACTTATCCAAACATGGGGACTCAGTCCTTTAATCAGTAAGAACACATCAGTGTAAGAAATTTCCCTGACAATCCGCCCTATATCATAAAATGTCATGTAATACAAACATGCAACGTTTAACCAATCAGACCATTTACATCTATTCATTAAGCTTCAGACTACTACAAACAATGCTCCTGAACAACATGATCTTTTATGATATCATCATCCCAGTAATTTGGGAACTGGAACATCTCTGAAACATCAGAATCCTCATTTACATGCTGCTGGACAATTACCTGTGTTGCAAACTTAGAAACACACACTTTTATTAAACAAGACAAAAATATACCACAAACAAACAAAAAGGCAATGGCTGCTAAAGCAGTAGTCAATAACTTGTATATTGTCATCCCCCAGGGACCAACCATAGAGGAAAGTCCTGAGAATGGGTCCCACCCATGAACTGTATGAAGCTCTTCTATTCCTTTATTAGTTTCTTGGACTAAATTAATTACCTTTTGTGATGCATCTGAAATGTATGTACAACATTCAGATCCCACCACCTTACAGACACCGCCCTGAGAAGCCAAAATCATATCTAGGGCCATTCTGTTCTGCAGAGCAAAACAGGTTTCACTCAGCTCCGTGCCTATTGCCGCAATTGTGTCAGTTGTCAAATTCATGTGTTTCTCCAACACTTTGGACAGAGCCATTATCTCTTCCTGTGAGGTATATGTGCCATATCCTGGGATCAGAACACTAAATATACGTTGAGTTCTGGTAAGTGTTCGCTTATGGCGAAATTGGGACTGATATAAGGCTGCCATTTCCCTGTGATCTGCTCGCCTAATCAAAGGGACCAAGTACGCCATATAGCATACTCCACCTGCGTCTCTAGGAATGCAACTGTATGCTTTCCCTCCACAGACTATATAGACCTGCTCCGGCAAAGCCCCTAGAGTCGTGAAGTTGGTTTGAGTTGTGGTGGAGCAATCACTTTGTCCTAAACTCTGTGTGGCTCCTGAAGCACCTGTAATACAGAGTGAGACATTATGCAATTCATAAACAGGTATTGGTGACCAAATCTGGGCACAATCACGCAACCTGAGTTTCTCAGGTATAGCTGGAGTAGAACAATTAATTATGTAAATTGATGGTCATTGAATCTAAATTCATATATCTCTCCCATGGGATATAGTTAACCACCGCATCAATACGAATTGAGAAACCTGAGGGTAAGGGATTACAGGTCATACCTGATCTGACTTCATCCTCCTCTGTGCGACAGTCTGTCGGCACCAGGATCATTTGCATCCTTACAATGAAGCCACGTGCTCCTACTCGCTCGGTGTAGGTTAGCCTAAATAATTTGGTTATATTCACTCCCACAGGACGACGGTGATTGTTAAATTCTACTATCACCATATAGACCAAATCTAAGTTAGCCCCACCCGGGTGGTCAGGAACGGCAGACGGGGTATAACAGTCCTTATCTGGTGGTGTCATTTGTGCTGCCACCTCGGTCCAACCATGTGCCTGCCAGTCTGCTACTGAAAATGGGATAGGGGTTAACATAGGTGAACGTGAAGATGTTGATATGTGTTGACAGATCCAACAATCAGTCATGTTCTTGTGCTTTGCATAGTCAACCATTATCCTAAGGGCTATGTTGTCTGGCTCTAACAGTGCTCTCCTTACTCTATTTGGTTCAGGACGTCGTGGTGCAGGAGTAGGAACTACAGTAGTACGTGCAACTGTTAAGGGACATATCATAGCGGGTCTACCTTTAGGGAAGTCAGGTGATCTGCAAGGGGTGTCATCCTCATCGGTACTGAAACACCAGTAATCCTGGATTACTCCTAGAGGTTTGGAAATGTTAACAGTACAATAATCATCTCCACCTATTCACATGGTTGGACAAATAGTATGAGGGGAACATAGTGTTTCCTCCTGTATATAGGTGAGTCCAATACCACTTATTATCCTTCAACACTGGGCTTGTCAGTACATAGCAATCCCCATCCGGGGGGCAGTTCATCATGTCACAAGAGATTAACCTAGTCTGTTCAAAATCAGGCCCTATCTGTCGTTCTGACCTTTTCTTATGGAGTACAAATGTCTCTTTCCTTGCTTCATTAGGTGTCATATTTACAATCTGTCCAGAATCATCACAGTGCGGTTTGGAAATCCACACTATCGGTATGGTGATGATAATACTCAAAATCAGCAGGCACCCGATGGTGCATCTCATTCCTCCAGACCTCCTGAAGGGGTTCCACGGTCCTTGTCTCTCTGGCTCCATGGTCGCAGGATGTGTTGGAGTTGTTGGTTACTAGCACCACAACCCACGCCGCCCTTAGGTAACTTCAATTTACCTATTCTTTCGCCGTATCTTCTAACGCTGGAGCCTTCTTACAGTGCGTGGCGTGGACCCAGGTTCCTCGTTCAGCAACCTTGACAGCAGACTGAGTGACCAGTTGAACTTGGTATGGACCCAACCAGCGTGGCTTGCTCCATTGCTTTCTCTTGCAGTCCTTGATGACTACCCAATCCCCAGGCTCAATGTCGTGCAGCGGGCCGTCAATGGGAGTTGGTAGATCAGCTTTTACACTCCTGTGGATGTTGTTCAGAACCTTTGACAGATTAGTGCAGTAAGTTAACATTGTATCATTCACATGTTCTGTGGTGAGGTCTGTGTGAGTAGGGGCACCTAAGCCTGTGTTCATTGGTCTTCCAGTGATGACCTCATGAGGGGAGAGGCCTGTTTTCACCCTGGGCCTTCCTCTCATGTATGTAAGCACAAGGGGGAGTGCTTTAACCCAGGTCAACCCTGTCTCCTCACCCAACTTTGAGAGTTTCATTTTAATTGTTGCATTTTCTCTTTCCACTGCCCCTCCACTCTGCGGGTGGTAGGCACAGTGAGTCTTTAGATCAACTCCTAGGTACTCAGACATCTTCTGAATAGCTCCGTTCACAAAATGTGATCCATTGTCACTTGACAGTTTCTTAGGAATACCCCATCTGGGTATGATTTCAGTCAATAGTGCCTTAGCAACCGCTGTTGCATCAGCCTTCCCAGCCGGGAAAGCCTCAACCCATTTGGAAAACATATCAACAAACACAACACAGTATTTCTTTCCCTCGCAGGGGTTCAACTCAATAAAATCCATCATTACATGGTCAAAAAGACCATCAGGAGTAGGATGGCTGGACTGGGGAACTGCTTGTCCCCGCCTTATATTAAACCTCAAACACACTAGGCATTTTGAACAAAAATGTTGAGCATAATTCGTAAAGCCCTGTGTGTACCAATACTTATTTACAATATTCACCATCCCCCCTTTTGAAGCGTGATCTTTACCATGAGAGAGCACCGCATAGAAATTAAACAGACATTTTGGTAAGCAGGGGTTGCCATTAGGACCTATCCAAACAGTATTCACATAGGATGCCCCTGCTTTCTTCCAAGCGGTTCTCTCTTTAGGCGAAGCCTGAGATTGCGCTTCAACAAGATCAGAGAGGGAAACTGTGGGGGTCAGATGGGTCATCTGCAAAGCAGAATGAGGGGGGGTCTGAGCAGCGGCTTTAGCAGCTGCATCTGCCCTGCGATTCCCAAGAGAAACAACATCTCTGCCTGTAGTATGGGCCTCACATTTAGAAATGGCTACTTCCTTAGGTAACAAAACAGCTTCCAAAATGTTACGAATAAGGTGGCCATTTTGAATCCGTGTACCAGAAGAAGTAATAAACCCCCTCATTTTCCACAATGTACCAAAGTCATGTACAACACCAAAAGCATATCTACTGTCATGTAAATGGTAACACTTTGACCCTCAGCAAGGATGCAAGCTCGAGTGAGAGCAAACAGCTGAAAGGTGGAAAGGTGGTGTGGCAGTCTGTGACCCTCAACCACATCATGATCAGTGACAATGGCATAACCCACATTATTGACAGCACAAATAGGAGATTTACCAGCAGAACCATCAACATAAAAAACAAGATCACAATTTGGTAGAGGTTCATCACACAAATCATCACGAGGAGTGCACTGTTGGTTAATAACAGAGAGGCAGTCATGCGGCTCACCATCCACCTCTGTGGGAAGGAAAGTGGCCGGGTTCAAAACAGGACTCCTTACAATAGTGACATGGGGTAAAGACAGTAGAACGTTATGATAATGCAGAAACCTAGCACCTGACAAATGACTAGTCTTGTGTTCCAACAAAATAGAGGCAACAGAGTGAGGAACTTGTGGCTCAAGTGGGTGATAACACACCAGAGGCCGAGACCGCAAAACAGCATCTGCTGCCGCTGCCACAGCCTTCAGACAGTAGGGAAGGCCTTGTGCTACAGCATCCAGTCTAGAAGAAAAGTATGCAATTGGCCTCAACTTATCACCATGTTTCTGCATTAAGACTGAGGACATATAACCATTCTTTTCACAAACTGCTTGAACAAACTTCTTCTTAGGATCAGGGAGCCCTAAAGTGGGAGAGGTAGCCAAGGCCTGTTTTAAGGACCTAAAAGAAGCATCTCCCTCAGGGGTCCACACTACCCTATCATGAGACGCAAGCTTCTGGCCATGGGCCATGTCCTGTAAGGGCCGTACCAAACGAGCATATTCAGGAACCCATTGTCTACAGAAACCTGTCATGCCCAGAAAAGACAGAAGTTGAGTTTTAGTGAGAGGTTTTGGGATGCCAACAATGGCTTCTATTCTGTCTGCACTGAGACTTTTACCCTCTGGTGTTAGTTTATGGCCCAGAAAAATAACGTCTTTCTGGACTAGCTGTAGCTTATGTAAACTGGCTTTATGACCTTGCGAGGCCAAGTACTGTAGTAACAGTACAGTGTCCTTTTCAAATGCATCTTTATCTGGAGAACAGACAAGAAGATCATCCACGTACTGAATAAGGGTGCTGCCATGTTGAAATTGGAACCCTTCCAAGTTATCTTTTAGCGCGGACGCAAACACAGCAGGAGATTCACAATAACCTTGAGGCAATCTTGTCCATGTGTACAATTGGCCAGAGAATTCAAATGCGAACCAAAATTGTGAATCCTTGTGCACAGGGATGCTAAAGAACGCGTTGGCTAAGTCGATCACTGAGAAAAATTGACTATTACTCGGAATTTGAGTCATGATTGTATATGGATCAGGTACAATCGGTGCGCGCGCATATACAGCCTCATTAACTTTTTTAAGATCTTGTACAAATCGCCAAGCCACAGGTTGTCCAATCACTTTGGCTTTCTTTACTGGGAAAATAGGAGTGCGACAGGGGCTGTTTGGACATGGAACAATTATACCCTTTTCTAACAATGCTTTAAACACGGGAGCTATCCCTTCAATAGCCTCCGCTTTCAATGGGTATTGAGCCTGGCATGGTCTATGGGGTCCTCTAGGTGTAACTACAAGAGGCTGTGCATTGTTAATCAACCCAACATCATATTTATGCTGTGACCACAAGGAGGGTGGAACTTCCGCTAACCTAGGATCTGTAGCAGCCACCTGGACTGCACAGACCTGACGGACCCAGTCGTCATGCTGCACAAGATGTACTTCCCGTTTACCCAAAACGGTGCACCCAAACCTCTGTCTATAGGCGTGGGCTGCCACGGAAAATTCCACTCCCACCATGTGACAAGGGACCCAGTCCAACACTTCCTTGCACCCCTTCACCCAAGGACCCAAGCTTGCCCACGAGCCAAACACAGGTTTAGCAAGCGGGACATGGGGGTCTGAACCCTCCACATCAAAAAAGCGAGACACCTCTCTCACATTCCGCACAGACCATGCACAAAACCCTTCGGAAGACCAGTATACATATTCACCCGTCAAAAAATCACTTTTACCATCACCAAACCACACATCCTCAAAACCAACATCCTGACTTTCTGAAACTTTCGCTGAGCAACGCAAGTCGCCCATTTCCATAAACTGGGCCGTACCTGTGTCTACTCTCTTCATCGCTTTATTTACCAACTCATGTGAAACAGCCCTAGGACCGGTACTTTCTAAATCCCACGAATAACAATAATCAACAGACTGCGCACCATTTTGAACTGCTTGCAAAACAGTACGTTTAATTCGCATGCCTTTGTCTGAACATTCTAATGTGATCCCTAACTGTGTCATCAAGTCCCTAGCTAAAAAATTAACTGGACAACAATTGGAAAACAAAAATGAATGTCTCGGATAACGCTGGCCCTCGTCGTCTACAACCGACAGAGGGGTTGTAAATCGCTCCGTAGTCTGTCCTCCACTAGCCCCTACCGTAATTATAGTTCTACCACTCAATTTCGGAAGCGGATCCCATTCCTGGGCTCTAAGGACAGAATATCCAGCTCCAGAATCAACCAAAAATTCTATCTGTTTACCATTAATTGTAAGAAACATTGTGGGTTAACTTGGTAGTCTACGTGTTCTCTAAATGCTTGTACATTAAGTGTCTGCATAACATCAATATATGCGGGGTCATGTAATGGATTGATTTCACCAGTAGATGGGTCCTGCCCTCTCCGAGCGTCAAAACCCCTCCTCCTGGTAGCCTTAGTTTCTCCGAGTTCCCCTTGGATTGTTCACTGTAAATCCACTGGAATTAAAATTGTCTCTATTGTTTTGTCCATCTTCCCTTGTGTCTTTTTCAGGACAATCGCGTACCCAATGTTCAAACGAGCCACACCTCTGGCAACCTTTGTCATAGTTGTTTCGGTTAACAGACCCTCGTCCTCTGCCTCTAGTCTGTGTTCGTCCTTTCGCTCTGCCCCGTCCTCGGCCTCTTTGGTCGTAGCCGCTGTAAAAACCTAGTTGGGCCACCTGTAATTGGGGATGTCGCACCAAGGTCGGCCACGAGCGAAGGATAAAACTTCCGGGCAGGAGGGGGACTGTTTTGAGACAGCTTCGGTGGCTTTTCCGCCGTTGATTCAGGAACAGCTGCAGACTTTGCACAGTGTTATAAGGAGGAGGTCGTCGGGGAGGGCAGTCCAGGTCCACATCCACTCTAGTAGGAGAAGCCAGAACACATTGATCAGTAGTCCCTACACTACTCTGCCTAAATCTCAGTCTCTTCTTTCCACATACCATAAGCTTTCCAATCAACTTTTCGTTTCCCTTTCTGTATTTTTTTAATTTTCCCCTGCTCGTATTCCTCCAACTTCTCTTTCAATCCATGCAACTGTCTTTGGCTAAAGCTGCCATTTTTCGGAAAACCCAAAACTTCCCAGAGATTCAATTGTTCACAAGTCCAAACCCCATACTTCTCTTTCATTATCTCTGCTGGCCCAACGTAACTACGAGGGACATTTAATGGTTTACTGCCGGACTTACCCATGTTCAGAAAACCTGGCAAATTAACGTGGCGAAATGCAAGATCTATTTTAGTCTATATAGTGTGCTCTAACACATATACTCGCGCCCTAACGCTGAAGTGCCCTAACACTCTTATCTCAATTAACGTGTTCCTAACACCTGTTAATAGACCCGTCGGCCCGTAAGTGAGATAATATAACTGCAGATTTAAAATGTGCCCTAACACATATCCAATGGCCTTTTCCAGACTGTATTGTGCTCTTACCTCCAAATTCAATTTCCACGGGCAACCTGTACTGATCATGCACGAGTCTCAGCTCCAGCCAGGCACTCCTTCTCAACCCCACAAAGGATAGCCTTTTTAGGGGGATAATGGAATTTCCAGAAAATCTCTCTCTGGCCGTGCACGGTTAACCTGTTTGGAAAAAGGACTCAAACCGAGCAGGATTAGGATCCCGGACGAGCACCCCAAATTGTGATGGCAATTTCTAAAGTCCAAACTATTTACGAAAATGGTAGGTAAGAAAACTCAATTTGCACAATAATCAGTTTATTCTTGCAAGGAGAGAATACACAGGTTACAAAGTAACAATGAATAATCTCTAAAGTAAAACAGGACAAGCATCATCATTTAAAGGAGAGTAAAAAGGGGTGTGGTAATATGTAAGTCAATAAAACACATTCACATGGTAAACCTTTTCAACCTTTTAGGAGTCACAATGTCTGGACACCCAAGGATAGACCCTAAAAGTGTTACAGATTAACTCATTTACGAGTAACTAATCCACTAGTGCCGGTCAAGGATGATGTTCAAGGATGTCTCCCTGAGACAAACACCAGACCCCACTCTACCTACATTCCTTTACTTATCCAAACATGGGGACTCAGTCCTTTAATCAGTAAGAACACATCAGTGTAAGAAATTTCCCTGACAGTACTCACACACTCAGTTGTCTGTGTCCAGTCTGTGACGTGATGTATCATCAGAAAAGGGGTTGTGATGTCCTGATCTGTTGAAAGTATAACTGCAAAACAGTGAGTAGTGTGGTTCAACAGTCCATCTGAATTTCATCCACTGGGTATGGTTCTGTCAACTCCCAACAATAAAGACAATAGATCACTCCTGAAACATTGTGAATCTCAGAAGTTCCATCATCAGAGTGAAGCTTACACCCTATTCAGACAAGTTTCCATAAAAGTCTATGTCAAAGTTCCTTTTCCATCCAGGACTAGCTTGGTTGATGTTTTGTTCCTTGTGCCATATTAACGCCCAATAGCAACTAGCAGTGGAATAAGATTGTCAGACTTGACTTGCTTAGCCAAATCAGAAATGGTTAGATTTATGCTATTCAACCATTAAAATGTTAGACCTTACATCAAACAAAACAATTTCCAAATAAACCAGTTAAAAACATCCTGGAAAATGTAAAATGTAAAATATAACAGATGCCAATGCTCCGTTGTACCTATGCAAACAGGATTATTTTTTTTTTTTATGTAACTCCTTATAAATACCAATTTGCGCCTTGAGCCCTAAGCTCAACTCTTTCCAATCATAATCAATTATCATATCAGACACCCCATTCGATAAGGAGTTGCATCCATCCTGTATATTCATCAAAACAAAGTGAACATCACCATCAAAGACATCAATGTGCAACACGGTCGCTTGTGCGAAGGAATTATAAACCATATAACCTATTAACAAATTTTACAACATAGTTATAAATTTGACTTTACCACAGTACCATCACACAGGTCTGCTAAAACTTCATCGGTGTGCAAGTTCTTCGACCCGGAAGAGAACGCCAGAGCGATTGTATTAGCATAGCTACATCACACAAATGTAGCATTTTGACAGGACAATGGCCAAACTACCTCATGGCATACAAACAGTGTCTTGATAACCCTCCTAAATTTAGGGAATTCACAAACCTTTATACATTTTTTGTCCAAATAGTGCCGGTCAGCCAAACCCAAATCACAAATTGTATGCATATTTTGATTGTTCCCTCATCAACAATAGGGATGACTTTAGGTATCTACCCTCACGTCAGTTGGTTTCATAATCATACATTTCAACATTAAAGCTATTGAGAGGAAAATATATTTAGCTTTCACTTAATGTTTGATTTTGGTTGTCAGAAGAGGACGAGCAAAGTGGTGCAGAGAGGAGAGAGGTTTTCTAGTGTTAATTCATTAATAGGTTTTGTTGATAATAAAGGCCTAAATCCATTGAAGTGGGAACATTTATGTTTGGTGAAATGTGTGTTCAATCCAGATGATATTTTTAGATTAATAACCTGATTAATTACCTGCACTAGGCCTTCTGTAGCCCAGGCTTAATAATGACACTTATATTTTATTTTAATGACATTCCTTTTATTTTGTTAAGGTATTAAAATGTGGTCGGTAGTAGTGGTTACAAGCTATATTTAAAGAAACCTGCTGATAACATTTACTACACTATTTAGCTGTCTGACCAAGTCGATCCGTTTACGATTCTTTCATTGGTTATCCCACAGTGAACAAAGTGACGGAGAACCAATACATCTCTCGTTTTCCGTTATTTCAAGCTGGGAGAAATTTAAAGAAATCACACTATTCGCTCTCCGTTTCTCACTTAGTATATTGAAAATCAGCACTTGTCAAGGTAGGCGGGGAAAGAGGAGTTGCTGCTGAACAGGGTCAGTTTATTTTGGTTTAATCAAGTGCATCAAGCTCACTAGCTGACATGGACGTTAACGGTCCATGTACCTTTTGGTCACTGGATTATGTCTTAATATAGGAAAACAGATCAACAGAAAACTATTTGTTTTTTGATATTTGACGTCCAATATTTAATTTCCGATTTCAAACGAATATTTACCAATCAGAAAATAGACTTAATTCTATTTTTGTTATGGGGGGGGGGGTGTTCAAAAGGAAGTGTGTTCAATATGATTCATATGTTTTATTGAATTCATATGCCTATATATGGCCTCAAATTACTGCCAAAAGTCTTAAATGGGTAAATAAAGTGATGTTTGCATGGCTGTAAAACACAATCCACGCGACAGTTTTGCATTTCGTAGTTAGGGTTAAACATCTGTGAATGAGTGAATAAAGACTTGCAAGAATTAACAATTTGCATCTGTACACAAATGTTTCAGGTAGTAGGTGAACACAACTTACCAGGTATGGATTGGGTGGACAGCCTGGCAGAATTTCTGATGAAACTTGAGGATCAGCTTGACCCTCAACCACCAGTAAAACGTTTTATGTTCTATTCCAGTATGTTTATATATGACAATTACATGTATGCCTGGACCTGTATAGCACACACTAATTTTGGGGTCATGATTTTTCCTTAGAATCTAACATCAGCAACATTGTCAGACTGTAGCAGAACAATTAAAAAACAGAGAACTTCTATAGACAAAACTTCAGTATGCCATGCTATCATTCTCACAAGTATTTATGTAATTGCTACCTGCTCTGCTGGACATTATTGCCTGTTGCACCTCCAATGGTGTCTATAGACCAGCTACAAGATGTTCAACAGTTAGCGGGCACTGGTTATTCACGGATCTGATCCTGGTCTGTCTCCTAGAAGTGTACATAGAAAACCGAGTAATCTGTAAGCTAGCCAGTATTCAAGCAAATGGCTAACCAAGAATCAAGGCAAATTAGTCAATTTAGTCTATATCAGTATCTGAAGCAAGTTCTGAATTTAATTTAATAATTACATTATTTATTGGTAGTTATAGGGTTGCAAATGTTTACCTTGATTAACTAACAAGATACATGTTACCGTATTTGTTATTACTAACGGTTAGGTATGAGACTAACTTTGCAAACATAAGGTTACTGTACTGTAACAATTGCTAACTCAACACACACGTACTGTAGCTACATTAGGACTGTAGCTACATGGGTTTTACTCACGAGAGTGAAAAGTAATCGCCCCTGTGGCGGGAGTATCAAAACCGATGTTCGATCTTAATTCGGGGCGAATATTTTGTGGAAGCTCGAGGGTTGAGCAAATATTTGACCGCTGCAGTGTATTTCATGTATTTTGACTTATCAATTCATATTAATAGATCTTTGTGCTAAATTTTCATTCGGACCGAAGCCTCGTCCTTCTTCAGAAATTCTGGTACACGTAAAATTGGTGACCCCGTACACGTGATTTCTGATAGGAGGACGGAGGAACGAGTAGATTCGAAAGGACTGAAAGGTTGATGCTGCTGCTTGACTCTTACATGGGCCCATCTCAAAGGTAAGCCATTCCTGTTTAATCGAATTTGGCGTAGGATTATGTAGAAATATTAGATGTCAACAGCCGTCAAATTGTAAGTCTATTAAAATCTGTAAAAGTAATCGATAAAAGTAATATCCAATTGAAAACTATTTTGAAAAGTCAAAAGCAATGTCTGTGAATTGTGTGTGATTGTTTGTGATTGTCTGGGTAAAGCTTAAAAAGACAGAAAGAGTTAAAAAGCCAGAGGAGGGTTCCTGGTATAAGTGCACATTAGAAGTTCGCTAAAGTCGACCAGGGTACATGTATACATTTTTGGGTGTATGTGATCTATTTAAAAGAGACCTTGTTGAACGTGTATAAAATTTAGAATTTACGTGAATAGATTATTTTGAACCGGTGTAAATTCTTAAATTTATGTGATCTAATTAAAAGAGACCTGGTTGCATGTGTACATTTGAAGATTTATGTGATCTATAAGGAGACCATGTTACGTTAAATTTCAGAAAACGTTAAAAGTCCGGATTCAGTAATCGTTAAAATTCCGGATTGGGTAAACGTTAGAAGTCCGAATGGGGTCGGCGGAGTTAGACTCTTTTAAATAAAAAGACAGCGAGGCGGTAACAGAGTAGTAGACTCTGTTAGGCACGAAGATAAAACTAAGACTTTTTTAACAGTGTTGTCGGCTTAGCGCCGGGTAAATTCTTGAATTTATGTGATCTATTTAAAAGAGACCTGGTGACATAAGGAAACCTTGTTGAACCTGTGTTTTGAGTTTGCGTAGAGTGGGTGGCAGCGCTGTTTTTTAAAGCCAGCTTTAATAGTTGTAGATGATCTACTTGTTACAGCTGTGGAGGTAAGGACTTGGTAACGCTGAGGTTGGCATGACGACGGATGTAGATGCGCCATTTGGAAGTGCTTCCAGTTTTTTCCTCGTGTTAATAGCCAGAAATAGGAATCAAATTGAACATAGGTATAACGAATTGTGTGAAGATACACTTAGGAAATGTACAGAGGCCTACTGTAAATATTTTGAAATAGAATGGTGTTGATTATTTGAGTCTGTGGCAGCGACTCACGCAGTGTGTGTTTTGTGATAAACTGTAAATAACTAATTGCATAAATAAGATTGGGTTGTTGAATTGGGAGCGAGCGACATCAAGCAGTGTGGTTTTAAACAGGAGAAGCGTCCATTAGCGTCAAGTCTGTAGTGACTGGGGAATGTGGGGAGGATTTATAAACTGAAAAAACGTATCAGAAAGGTCTGTTTGAAGTAACACATTCACGAAGTATAAAAATGGTAGAAGCCTGGCTCTATATTAAGTGAATTAAGTGTAAGAAAACAAACAGATCTTTGAGTTTTACTCTGTGGCAAAGGGGGTGGGGAAGTGTGTGTAAACTAATTGTGTATCGTGATTGGACTGGAGCAGCAGACTGCGTCTAGACCTGTGTGATTAGAAAAGTTGTTCCCTCTTATGGACAAAAAGTAACACTGGAAATATGGTGTAATTGTCTTAATTTACTCAATCCAAACAAACTAAAATAAATTCTACAATCCAAATAGGAAATACTCTAATGTTAAAACAACTAGTAGTTAAAGGAGCGAAAATTTTATAAATCTCCCTTGTGATTTGTAGACAGAATCCCCTGATCCCCATCAGTGTGAACATTAGAACATCAGACCTGGAAAAGTAACAGAGAGAAGTGAAATCAGGCACCAAACTAAGATTTGCATAAAATTAGAATCCTCCTTGAATTAGTACACAGCCTTTTGCTTCCTCTTCTTATTTACATACATTTTCTGGTTTCATCCATTTCTTTAGATTCATGCTTGTTTAAATATCCAAGTTGGATCAATTTAACGCTTTGTTTTAAATGTCCAAACTTGATTTCCACAATAGGTTAATTTTAGTCTTCTGTTTAAAGTCTATTTGTTATTTTTTAGAACTCCCTAGTTTCATTTATTTCATTTTATTTAGAAACTTCGAAAAAGAAAAGAGAAATTATAATAAAACTCACAATAGATTCATTTTACACTTTTGTTTAAAATTGTATTTGTTATTCCAAGAACTTTCTGGCCTCTTTGACTTTTATTATCTTTAGTTTCAAAACACTTACTGATCACAGTCTAGGCTAGCACAATGGTAGACAAACAGCCCCTAGAGTTATTCCCAAACAAAATTACAGAAGACTGGAAGAATAGGATTTTCAATAAAATTGAAGCCACCACAGAACCAAAAAACAGACAAAAGACTAAAAAGAAACTAGAAGAAATTTGGAAAGATTGGCAAGACAGAAGACTATTACCAGGGGATACAGATCCATGTCCTACCGGAACATACACAGCACGGATAATAGTGCATGAGAGAGGAGAAGCATCCAAGGCTCAGATAGATTGGGAAAGAAAAGGTGAACCTAAGTTTGGATCTACAATAAGAGGCCTTCGAAAAGCTGAAAGACGCATGGCACGTTCCACCAAACTGTTGTTATTCATGAAGCAGATCACTCCAGGTGGACTCATCGGAGTTGGTTTAGAGAGAGAGCCAGACTCAGACACCTCCAATGAAGAATTAACTATCCTCAAATTACATTCAAAGCTCACGGCACCCCCCACCCCCTTGATTTTGGGAAAGCGTTGTGTTACGTCTTTGGCGGCAAAGTAAGTGTTTAGTTGTTTGGGTATGTGAACAAATGTTTCTTCAAGGGTTATTAGGTTTTCCGGTGACTGGCGTTTCCTTTCGGTGACGGATGCGCGGCCTGGCAGGCTGTTGGATGGACGTGGTAAGGTATGAAAGTTGCAGAAGGCTTAATATTAAGTTGTTTGGAAGGCGTAGGCTACGGTATGTAGAAAGTGGTGACTGATGGAAGCTTTGGGAAAGTACAGTTTTCATATGCTTTAGTAAACTATGTGGTTGGGTTTTGTATGTCAGATTTGAGGGTTTTGTGGAAGTTGATAGATGGATTTGAGAAAGTGTGGAAACTATAGGTTATTTTTGGAGTATTTTAGTTATAGCACCTGTAATTAGAATGATGTCGTTTTGTTCCATGTCCTGACAACCATTCCCTTGCAGCTAGCCTATTGAGTTGCGATTAGTACAGGATTTTAGGCAGTTGGACTGCGAGAAGGAGAAGTTGAGTGCTCCTGTATATAGTTAAACTTTATCTACCTCAACAGGAAGCTGGAACTTATCAAGGAAACCTGATCACCTTCCTCAGTAATAGCCAAGCTTATTTAATTAAATATTACATGTAGTTCAAGAAACACTTGAATGTTATATAGGCGTTGATGATCATGTGTAAAACCGTAAGGCCCCAAGGGGGGTCTCACGGAAAAGTAGGTATGCCTTAATCAAGGCCTACCACGTGGTACCTGACTGTTGCGGGCTGAGCTGTTGGCTAGCACAAGTGGGTACATCTGAAACCTAGTGATGAATTAGAATTTGGTACAATGATTTTCTAATCTGGTAAAATAGTCTCATGGTTAACGTATTATTTTCACTCTCCTCATATATTGAATAAGTGGTAGAATGAAGTTTATCCACATGGTGATAAACTTGAACATTAAGGAGACACGCTGTGTCCCAAGAGGACTGAATTTGAATCCAATATAGTCATAAATCTTAAAAGGGTAATAAACCTAAACCGAGTTTACTCCCCACAATCAAAAGTAGATGTATTTTAAATGCTGAATTGAGTTTGGTTAATTAATATAGTTTCACTTTGTTTTTATTCACAATTATATCTGGGGTAATACTGGGGTTTTCAAACCAATGCCTGGTACTCGTTAATGGAGTAAATTCTAAAATGGTAAATTGACGAATGAACAAATGGGGTATAGATGTGGAGGTGTTTAAGGCCTACATTGAGTTTCCTTTGGATTACTTATTGTACCTTGATTTTAGTCTGGTTTCTGTCTACATTACCATTCTTACGAGTTTTCTTAATTTCCACCCTAATGTTTAATTGTCGTGTAGATAATGATTAGCACATTTTTACAATCTGCAAAAATACAAGATGGGTTGGACACTAACTCAAAATCATCAGTTAACGAACATTGTAGGCTAAATTGATAGTATAGACTGAGGACCATAAACAAACAGTTGGCCTTTTTAATGAAAATAATAAATGTGTGGAGCCCAGAGCTTCAGGAAGGGGGGTAAAATAAAAATCGCCTATTACTAAGGGTTACATTCAAGTGTTCAGTCTGGTCTCATCTATGGTAATTTCACCAACACAAGCATATTCAGTTTTGGGATAATCAAACAATAAGTGGAAGCTAAATACATTTTCCTCTCAATAGCTTTAATGTTGACATTTATGATTTCGAATCAAATTGTGATAAGGGTGGAGACCTTAAGTCATCCAACATTGTTAATTGCTAGTACAAATTTGATGTCTTTGCATGACATATGCATGAAAGTAGCGATTTTGCCTGTCCGCCACTATTTTGAATAACATAGACACATCTACAGTTGAGAAAATTCCCTAGACGTTAGGAGGTAAATTGAGTCATGATGTTTGTTTAGTCTCAAATTCGTTTGGCCGTTGCCTGTGGAAATGCAAAATGTGTATATGCTAATTTGGCCTATAGGTTTTCTGGGTTACTTCACACGAGCGAACGTGTGGCATATTTGTTTTATTTCCTGATTTACTTAAAGTTTTTGTCATTTTAATTTGTTTTTGTTACATTTTCGATTAGAACATTTTTACTGAATGAATGTTGCTTTCACTTGAAGTCATTCTCATTTGACTCTGTCGTAAAAGCAAAGAGGGGAATGTATGAAATAATTGTCTATAATGAAAAAGAGTTGAACCTAGAGTCCAAAGGGATTTAAATAGGTATTTAGAGAGTTACATGAAGAATTTTGTTATAGCAGAAAATTGGTTGCTGTAAAAATCTACATCCCTTAATGTCCGTTCACAGTTTGTCTAATTCGGTTTTCTGAAAAGTTTGTTTTATACAAACTCTAACATGGTTATGGTTGAGTAGAATACATCTTACCATTTTGAAATGGTTTAGCAAAAATAACTAATTTGATGGAATTGTTCAGGTATTTGATATTTGATTAGAAGTAATCTCATGCACTATGGAATAAGTGGGTAAAAAGGTGCAGGGAGCACATTTGGTTATTCGTTACATGTTTATAATGAGAAAGTAATTCTGCTTAAAGAGAGGTGCAGACCCGATGGCGTGCCCAACTCACTGACACAAAACCAGTGAAATGGGTGGGGGGCTGTTCGAAATAGGTCTTTGTTTTGTTTGAGCTATTAAGGAGAGAAACAGACTCAATGGGGATATCAAATTGGGTATTCTAATTCCAGGTTTATTTACATATTCAATACCTCTTCATTATTTTTATTTTTATCATTTAGGTGAAACAATGGTGATTTTGATTGTAGTTCTGATACAACACAATCAGATGTAAATTATATAGGTGAACTGAGAATTGTCCATGAACTACTCTTTGAGAGTGATACTTCAATGTAAACAAACTATCTTAGCTGATGAGTAATTGAAACAGTGACGGGAAATGAGAAATTATGTACTGTTGTTATTTTTCAGTTGGTAAACCAACTATAGAAAAGAGTGGAATTGTTGTTTTGCTACACTAGCAGAACAGAAGCACCAGAAATGTTAATGTTTTAACGATACTGTTACTGTTTACAACTGGTCTAATCTATTTAGTCAAAGGAAGAAGAAAGACATTGGGAATACGGTTTTGAGTGTTTGATGGAACTGGGTTACAAGCTAATGTAATGGACCTATTTGTGATGGTGTACTGTGCAGTTACAACTAATCTTCTCAAGGATGATTCACACTTCCGGTACCGGACATTTGAAAACAATTCGACTGGTTGGAGCCCAGAGAGACTGAGCTTGGCTTAAAGGACAAGAGGCAGGTGGGCAGAGATAAGATGGACACACAAACAAACACACACAAACACACACACTGGTCTACAGCTACAAGCGAAGTCTACACTGAGGCGCCGCACATCTACAGAGAGGTCCTGGGTTCCTGTGAGCTAGACTAATCTTAGTCCTGACAATTCTGCCATGAGATGGAGAAGGCAGCCTCCAACCGAGCAGATGGCGGCGAAGGAAAGCGCCGGTTCTGGACAACATCTACAGGGGCGCGGAAAAGATCTACTGCACAACATCATGCTACGCTGGTTGGGTCCATACCAGGTAACATCTCATCTGCTGTCCAGGTAGCTGAGAGAGGAACCTGCAGATCGACGACACACTCTACAGGAGGGCTTCGGAGTTCAAAGCCTGCAGCTATGGAGCCGTTGGCTAAAACTGGTCATCTTGACATTCACAAAGGAGAACACACAGATTCTCCTGACCTGGCTGATAAAGCAGCTGGAATGGAGACAACAACAGCTGCATTGGAGCTATGAAGGACAACACCTTAGAATATACATCTGACTTTTACGTTCTGTTACACCGGCCTGCAAAGAAATGGTTCACAACTGACTATCTGACATTTGGAGGAGCAAAACATTTGGGATGACTTTGGAAGTACATCTAATTGGAGTCCAGAGAGAGACTGAGTACTTAGTTGACCATGCGGTGAACAAGTAGGTTTTGATTGAGATAATGGTGAATTTGGATTAGACACAGCAGAACCAGAAAACCTTTGTCTCTCTTTCTGGTAGGTTAAAAGATTCAACCTCCTAGGAATCTCCTTGAAATGTTCCCCCTTCATCAGCAGAACAAAATGGAGAACAAAAAAGGAACAGTTGTTGTTAAGACAAGCACCATTAGCACCTTCACAGGAAAACTGGCAGAGTAATTTTTCCAGAGTAACTTTTTTTCCCCTCAAAAATAGTTGTTTTTAATCTATTTTGAGTGAACAGAATAAAATGTGTCCACAGAGGGGGAGCAAAATTAAAGAGTAATCTGGAGTAACCGTTAACTGTGACTCCTCCCCAAGATTGTCTCCTCTCCCTGAGTGTTTTATCCGCCATTACGTTCATCACGGCGATCGCGACCGTTGCATATGTGGGTTTGGAAGAGAAGTTGAGCTTCTGCTGGACGTAAAAGTAAGTATAATTTTAAAATTTTACTACCTATTTTCATAATAATCGCTTCGTTTTTGAGCTCAGATCATTTTGCCGTGTTTTAACATTACAGAGATTGCTTTCTCATGTTAACTTGATGTGAAGTTTAACGTGAGCATTAGTGCTCGACAACGTTAGCTAAACGAGGAGAAATCACTAACGTTAATCACTTTTTAGATGCTGTGGTGCACCAAAATGTTTAGCTTAAGTTAGTTTAACGTACTGGGAAGGTGAACACATAGCCTAACCTTAACTTAGAGTTTAAGGATCACATTTTAAACGTAAATTATCTTATTTTTGTAACCAAATCAAGTAATTGACACCAGTTAAACTAGCTAAGTTAGCTTAATATCAAATATTTGTCCACTATAACGTTACGTTAGCTATCGTGACGAGCGGAGTTTTGCGCCACATGCACTTGACTCTGTATTGAGTTAGGTTAACGTTAGAATAGATGGAGGCCACATGTACTTGACTCTGTAATGAGTTAAATTAACATTAGGATTGATGACGCCATTTTGATGTGGATGAGCGCCTTAACAGAACTGTTAAACTGTTATTACAAATTAAAAAATTAGTGAAAAAAGTTAATTCATGTTGTATAGTGCATTTGGTAACACTTTAGGTTCCATGGTGGTTATTACTAGAGTGTTAGCAATGTGTTAATCGTTTTAACGTTAGTTATTCGCATAGCCTACGCATCACATGTTTAGGCTAGTTATTCATTAATGGAAGTTCCATCATTAATGAATTACTGCACATGAACAAATGATTAAGTAAGGGATAATGTATAGCGAGGAGGTTGTTATTGAGAAATACAACCCCGACAGGCTGCAATCGGGAGCCCGACGCGAAGCGATAGCTTATATTGCAGATTCTTTAAGCTCATATTTGGGAGAGACAGAGGGAACATCAGAGTCTGATGACACAGCAGTGTTAATTAGAAGTCCTCCTGAAAAAAATCGATCTGAGGAACGTCGTCTTGACCAAGTAAGGATCACAATCTTGCCTCTAAATTACATTTATATAGAATTACTTAAATAGTAAAGATATTTGGAACTATATACACTTGTCAGTTGTTAATAATTTCGCATCTCTGCTCGATTTTAAATCATTCCCCCCTCCAGATGATTGAAGATATACTGAAGAGCAGCCCCGGAGGCGAGAAGGTCATAAAAGAATACACACGCACTAAAAGTTTGTCAGATAGCAGAAGACGTGACTTGGTGAAAATATTGGTGGCCCAGATGACAAATGAACATGGGTAAGTTGTTCATACATTTATTTGTAAATTGATGTTTATGATGTTATGAGTTGTAATTGGTTTGTTTGTGTAAAGAACAAGCCCTTCCTGACGTTTAAAAGAAGAATATGCAAAGGGAATCATCACCCTGTTCCCATGCTTGGCTGACCCAAGGAGCAAGCTTGGATATGTAAGTAGCTGTTGCCTCTCAATCTTTTTGATATACAGGAGGAGGATATACTCTGTATTGCATAGTAAAGATTATCTACATTATAATTCATATGGTATTTATTTCTTTAGCTTTGTAATGTATACCTACTAAGTCTTTGTATTGTTCTGGTCATAGGAGCATTTTTACAATGCAGAAGATGGAAGTGGATATCTGGCATGGAGAATAAAAACTCTGCAGAAAGAAGCATCAGAGGGACGGATGAAACGGCCACGACAACCACAAACAGGTGTGAGATTTGATGTTTAGTCAGTGCTTTTATTAGCTTGGCTGGAAGGCTTGATCAACTTTAAAAAATATATATTGAGTATACAACTTTATATTAACAACATAAGCTTATTTTACTCATTTTCTCACATTTATGACTTGTCTTTGAGGTATTCTTTAGTTCCAGATTGGTCTGTCATTAAGTTATAATGGAAATGAGGTCAAGCGTTACATAGATCTCACACATCTGTTAGCAGTGAAGCTGACTGCACAAAATAAATATTTCATAATATCTACACTTTGTTATAATCAGAGGATTTGCCAGCATGCAGAATTCAGCACTGAACAAAAAGTCCGTTTTAAGAGGTGAGGGGAGTCTTAAATGCTTCTGATTGGCCATTGCGTTCAGGAAATCAACACCATATGTCTGTGATTGGCTACATCGCTCAATGCTGCAAACGTGTTACAAATAGGAACTCTGGCCTGTAAATTGTTTCTATTTTGTTTTAGTTCTTGTTGCTTTTCTTAAACAGATGACTAACAATTTATTAGTTTTAAATGTTTTATTCATATTTTTTTACTATTTTATGGGAGTCCCACAAATCCTTTTAATCTCCTGCAAAACGTACACACAATCACCGATTTTTGGTATAAATGTGTTGTGCTTTTGAAAGAAAAGGAACTAAATATTTGGTTTTCAAATTGTTTTAAACACTTTCAGGTGGGCCAACTACTGACAGAGATCCCTTCAAAGAAGACACCTGGTTGAATGATGAACGTCAGTGTCAGGAAGCAATTGCCCTGATGAAACATACAGCTGACGAGGCAGTGGTAAAGGAAAAGATGAGGTTAACACTTGCCTATCGCCAGAAGATGCTGCATGACCCTAAAGAGTCCTCTGATATTCTTTCTATTTTCCCGCATTTCATTGATATACCAGGCTTGGTATGTGAGACTTCAAATCTTTAAACATGAAAACATACACATATGATATTCAATGCTATTGTTGTTCTGCAGTAACCCAGACTCATTAGGTAAAAAAGTGAGATTCTACTGTGGTTCCTACTATCTTTAAGTAAGCTTCTAACCTACTTTACTTATCTTCCTAATTATCTTTGGCATTTTGTACAGATTGATCAAGATTTTGGACTTCTATTTGGTGATGCGACCTCTGCAAAGGTGTTGGAGAAGTGGTCTACCAACATAAAACCAAAGGTTATTGCACAGAGCCGTGGCCTCACACAGACTAGTGAGCTCCAAGACCTCATCCAAAATGCTGAAGCCACTGAAGTTGAAGAAGGTAACTACATTGTGCTATAACTTAAATTATTTAATAACAAGTTATGCATTTATGACAATAATAGCTTTATTCAGATCAGGGATGGAAATTAAATTTTTTGTCCACCTGCCACTGTGGCTAGTGGATTCCAAAATCGACCAGCCTTTTTATTGTTTTTAACCGACAATGTGTAACTGCATGTGAAAATAAATACTACAAGATCTACAAAACTTAAGCCGTTTATTCTATAGGGTAAAGTCTCAAGTTGTGCCTCCTCTAAAAGTGTCCGGGTGAAACAGCATGCTACTTTAATTTACGCCACCACAGTGGCTGCTAGGTAGAACAAGTTTACCAGCCACAACACAAAATCACCAGCATTTGGCTGGTGGCTGGTGCTAATTTCCATCCATGATTCAGATAAAAATGTGGTCACAACTTTACCCATTAGACATGCTTGATTCATTTGCAACACAGACTTGCAATGGGTAAACTGTCAGAATGAAAATCACCTGTTTCTCTATCTTTTCATCCCTGATTGTTTATCAAAGGCCTTGTATAGGAGATGCAGATTTACAGTTTGAAATTGATTTAATTTGGGTCTCTGAATAAAAAAAAAAGTTTGCTTGATATGTAGTAGATAAAGTTTAACTCTATGACCTCATTTCAATATCTTTAGAAGTTTCACCTTAATTCATCCACACATCACATCTGTAGTCGTCAAAACTTGGCCATGGATATGCTGTTAATACTGATTCTGTGTGCAGTATAAAAGTACTGGAGTGTTAAATGTATTTATACCAGCATATCATCCAAGTGAAGTTAAGTCTAAGTTAAACTAGTTCAACTGAATAGGAGGGTATGTTCAACCCCTTCTACCTAAAAACTTAAAACAAATTTGTTTATTTTGTTTTCCTTGTCTCCAGGTTGGGACAGCGACATGTCTTCCATTCTGATGCTGGTTCACCTTTTGCCACCCTCAAGTCAAGGCCGCAAAACACCGGGAAAGATCTCAGCGAGAAAAGCATGTGATTGTCTTGTGAAATTCATCAAGGTGAAGCTACTGATTAAGCAGATGACACTAGTTCACAATGTTGTGTTACTGTGTGACATTGAACTTGCTTATTTTTCAGACAGGTTCTTATTTGGTTCTCCACATTGTTGTTCTTGTGCTATTCTTTTCTACTTAATACATACTTAGCAGGGTTGCAGACTGCAACCAAAATAAAAAATAGAAATACAACATTAAAAAGTCAACCATTGATGGTTTTGTGTGGATGTACAGTGAGCACAGAATGTTCACCGGAAATGAGAGAAATTCAGGAAATTAAGGAATTAAGTCATATAAAAATGAAAAAATGGAGACACCTTTTCATTGGCATTAGTGCAGCACATTTTATCATATCGCAATTGCAATGTCACGACTATGCGATTATATGATGCAAATGCAGTGATTTTATGAAATAAATTAATTTAGGCTGTCAACGTTAATGCATGCATTTAGTTGTTGTTTCTAGTTTGAGTTGTGCACATTTCAGCATGTGTGTGTGCATTTTACTTGAGAACCATACAACTTGACTCATGAAAGCCTTTGTTTATATATAATCGCAATATGAATTTTTTTCCCAAATCGTGTAGCCCAAATCAGCATGCATCGATTAATCCTATGTTGTAGCAACAAAAAATAAATAAATCGGTGCGACCAACTGAGAAAGTTGGTAGCACCAGTGCACCTAGTGGAAAAGTTAGTCTGGAGCCCTGCTTAGTAACAATCTGCTGGAAGTATGTAATAAAGAAACTTTGGTAACACTTTACAATACGGGGCACTAATAAGCATTAATTTATGCTTAACTAATGCACAGATAATACTGAATTAATGTGTAACTCATGATTATCTAAGCTATTCATTAATGATTAGTCATGGTTGTTAATGATAAATTAATAATTAGCTAATGGTTTGCAAATATATAATTATGTTGTGACTTTACTTGTTGAGGCACATCATTAACTCATCATTTAGTAATTGTTGTAATTTACACATGAAGTTGCACTAATAATGCAGTAATTAATCATGTATTAATGCACATTAGTTTACTTGTAATATCTGGAAGTTGAAATTCAAGGCTTTTGGCTCATTGTGGTAATTAACATATTAATTAACACTATTAGTTAAAAAAAATGTATTAGGGAATTAATCCACAATTACATATTTAATTAATAACAATTCATGTATGAAGTAATATATTAACCAGATATATATTAACCTTAATTAATTCCTAATATAGTAATCATTAATGAATAGCTTAGATAATCATGAGTTACACATTAATTCAGTATTATCTGTGCATTAGTTAAGCATGAATTAATGCTTATTAGTGCCCCCGTATTGTAAAGTGTTACCGAAGCTTTGGTGGAAGACATCACTGTATATTTGATTCATTGTGTATTGTGAGTTTAACTTTTAAGTCACATTGGCACTAATGTATTTTCATTCTTTCATAGACCGGTACCAGTATCCAAGGGCACTTGGATACCATTGGAGAGAGCCTCCAGCCATATCTGCTTGTTGTTGGGCCAAGGAGAAGTAGGGTCCAGTCTTGTTTTATTGTTATTGACAAACATGCTCTACCCTGTAAGGCCTCTAATTCACTGGCCTGTGTTGATGAGCTTTTCAAAGCTCACTTTGTCTTTGGCACCTCATACTGTCAGGAACTTACCAATGTGTACAACTTTCTGCAAACCACTGTCTATGACATAGATGTTGAAACCACCAAGGTGAATCCTAGAGTGGCTGAGTTAAGAGCTAGAATGCTCCAGTGAGCAGATGATTTGTTTCATATGTAAAAGGGGGCATGCTAGTGCCAATGCCCTTATAAGGCACTTTAAGTTAGTTCATGGCCTTTGTCCAGGACAACCTCTTTGAGCAATGTGCTCAAAGAGGTTGTTCACATGTTTACCATAGTTTTTCTGGATTACGAAAGCATCTCAGCAAGTGTTGTGCGATTGACCGTTTACACCTCGATTATGGTGAAAGCTCATCCAACGCCAACTCCATTTCACTAGGGGATGTAGGTGTTTTACCAAACCAAAATTCAACTTGTGAGTCTGTACTCCCAAAAACAAATATAGAAAACAGTTGTGCAACAGTGGTAGCCGAACTTAAAGTTGCTGGTGTCGCAGAGACAACTATTAACTATGTTGTTAGTGCTCTAGAAGAAGTGGTTGGAGACGTTTATAGTCAAACACAAGAGTCTGTGAAAAAGAGCTTATCTTTAGAGGAGCCCATAAAAAGTTTGGTTGAGTCTCAAATTGATCAGTGTTTTGAAAAAATGCAAAATCCTTTTGTGGCATTAAACACTGAGAGTAAGAGAATGCAGTACTTTTCGGACAAATGGGGGAAAATAGATCCTGTTGAATATGTTCTCGGTACAAGATTTGCTACACGGCGTAATAGAACAATTGGAACTTTCGCCCAAACCATTGTTAAGGATAAATTTGTATATATACCAATTCTTGAGACAATACAGTCGATTTATAAGCACCCTAAAATTAAAGATATGATGATGAGGGATTCACAACAAATACCAAATTTTCTTTATGACATACAAGATGGAGAATTATTTAAGAATCATGCGCTCTTTTCAAAACAAAGACATGCTGTTCAGATCCAGCTTTTTTTTGATGAATTTGAATGCTCAAATCCCCTTGGATCAAAAAAGGGAATACATAAATTAGGAGCTATCTATTTTACCCTTAGAAATATTTCCCCTAAATACAATTTTGTTCCGCTTGTTCAGGATATCTCAACACTGGAAACCAATGGAATTCAGATTCCTTTATTTGATCATACAGTTTATGGAACCATTGTCCAAGTTACTGGTGACAACCTTGGAGTCCATTCCTTATTTGGTTTTGTAGAATCTTTCAGTGCTAGGTACTGTTGCCGCTTTTGCCTACTAGAGAAAGAAGACTTTCAGACAGAGTTCAGTGAAGATAGTCCAAAGATGTCAGTGCGAACTAAAGAACTTCATGCTGAACATTGTCAGAGTATGCAGAACAATCCCAGTCTACCTTATGTAATGGGAGTAAAAAAGTCTTGCCTTTTAAATTCGTTGCAATATTTCCACACGACTGCAAATTTTTCAGTTGATATCATGCATGATATATTAGAGGGTGTCGGACAATATGAAATGAAATTACTCCTTCAGCACCTGATTGACAATTACACCACACCAGCAGAAGTACACAGAAGAATTCAGAGTTTCAACTATGGCTTCTTGGAACAAAACAACAAACCTCCTGGTGTAGCATTAAGAGAGGGTTCCAATGACTTGGGCTTAAATGCCACCCAGAGCTGGTGTTTACTGCGTCATCTACCCATTATGTTTGGAGATCTTGTCTGTCCTAATGATCATCACTGGTATTTGTTTATTTTATTGCTTCAGATAGTCAATATAGTGTTTTCTTCAGTTATATCCACTGGTATCACTATTTATTTGAAATACCTGATTGCAGAGCACCACAGTTTGTTTAAGCATTTGTTTCCTGACAAGAACTTGTTGCCAAAGCATCATTTTATGGTGCATTACCCCAGTTGTATGCAGAAAATTGGACCATTGCTACATAGTTGGTGCATGCGTTATGAAGCGAAGCATAACTTTTTTAAAAAGCAGTTGAAAAGCTTTAAAAACATAACAAAAACATTAGCAAAAAAACACCAGTGCCAAATCGCTTACATTTGGCAAACATTTGATCCAAATGACATGAAATTAGGTCCTGGGAAAATGACTCCCTTAAATGAAATGGAAGTTGGTGCTGAGATTGCGGAGAAACTTAATGTACCTATGTGGACTAAGGTTCTAAATGTAAAATGGGTCAAGCGCTGTGGAATTACTTACCGTTTAGGATTAGCAGTTTGTGTTCAAGTTCAAAATGAAATGCCTGTATTTCATGTAATCCAGAATATTGTTATCAAAGATGAGCAGATCCTTTTGATTACAACTGCACTAAAAACGTTTTGTTTAGCTGAACATGTCAATTCTTACAAAGTTGCACATACTGCAGAAGCACCTTCTGTTTTGGAGATTAGGGATATTTTGCACCACAAGTTGTTTGATATTCTTATGTCTTATGGTTTGGATTCTGATTTGTTTATTGTACCATATTGTTTCATATAATTCTTCATCCTTTCTCTTACATTATCACTATCACAATTTTCTATTATTTTAGTATTGTTTTCATTATTTGTTTTAAGCTCACAAATGAATTAACTGTAAGTGTAATATTGTTTAAACAGGTGCTTGAAAAATAAAATTGAGACATGAGTATGTAGTTGTTGATTTTATTTATTTGAAGTTTTTCATTTATATTTTTATACATTTTGAGGCTGAAACATGAATGGTTATTCTTTATTCAGTTAGTTATTCTTTACAGTTTACTCGTAATTGATGATAAACAACTCTAGAAGGGAAATAAAATGTGGCAGAGTAAATTTGAACTTCCTCTGAACAGAGTTAAAAAGTAGCAGAGTCAATTTCTTGTAGCTCTGATCTGAGTAAAATAGCATGAGAGTTGATTTAATAAAACACTAAATAGAGTTAAATATCGTAGGAAAGAGTAAAATATTATCACTAAATTGAGTATAATTAACTCTGGAAAAACTGCTCTATCAAAAGAGTAACTTGTACTCTTTTCAGAGAGGGACCAGATGTTATCTAGCATAGAGTAAAATTTTCTTCAATTTGAGTAAATTTTACTCTGGCAAATTTACTGTGTTGGATGCAAGATGAGGAGTCAGATAGAAAATGAAGCTCTTGTATAAATCATGATGTATTCTCTTTTTTACAACTTGTTTACATTCCTTTCCAGCAATCTACCATGAAGTATTTTTTTACAACTGGTCTACAATAATTGATGTTTACATTTGTCATATTTCTGTTTACGTAATGACTTTATTCTCAGTGACATTTATAGTTATTTTCACACAATAAATGGCGTGAAACGGGGGATTGTTGAGATAAATGAAGTTTAAATAATGCTCATGTCCTTGGCTAAAGTGGGCCACCAGTACTTACCTGCCTGCCCTGAGAGGCGGCACATACGTACGACCCTCAGGGCAGGCGGGCGGAAAGGGCTCGACATGCTGCGCTCGAGCGATGTCCGTGTCCAGGTGGGTCAGTAAATACAGGTGGGCTAAGTCTTTGGCAGAATCCAGATCAGCTGCACAACCAGGTGGACAAAGACAAGGGAGACCTGGTTACCTACTGTATAATCACTGTGTACATCTGCAAAACAACCATGTGGACTTTGTGCAGGGACAGCTAGAAGTCATCATGCCAGGTAATCCTAAAACATTGCCCAAGGACTTATATTCTCTTTAGATTCAACAGGACACCACAGTAATTAGTAGGAGCATTCCTTAGATCCTGAAGGATACCTCAGAATTCAGACTGAACCTTGTCCCCCGGCACAAACTATTGCAGCATGAAAACTACAGACTGAGATGGGGGGTGTTGGAAACAATGTGGTATGCAGTATCTAAGTAATTAATGTTATAGAATATTTGAATATAATATATAGAAAGTTAAGTGGCATGCTTCATTGAGGACGTATAGCCCGGTAGTTTCTCAGCAGTCAGGGCCTACAGTGTAACGTTGTGATCTAGAATTCATCGTGGATATGGACGCGTCCGACTGTGGGCTCGGTGCCATCCTCTCCCAACAGACGGGGAGTCGTAATTGTTCTGCTACAGAATTATTTTTACTGTTACCGTTGCAGGGAGGGATAAACAAGCACGCAAATGTCTTAATGCCTCTAAGTTACAATACTGTAGCTGAAGTTGTGGGGAAATAATACAGTTTCATGAATGTTTACATCCAATTAATGCAGTTTTAGATATGACAGTGCTACTGCTACTAAGGTTCCATAAAACCTGAATTAGAATGTATTTTTTATAAAGGTTGTCTATGTTAATGTACTTTTGATACCTGAGAGAAGAAAACTGTGATTTTTATATTTAATTATGGAAATATTAACTCATTTAATTCTAATAGTAGCCTGTTGCAATTTATTTAATTACTAAATGGTAATTGAGAGAAATGATCTGACCTTATTTATCGGTCAGGTTTTGGTAAAGGGATGAAGCGTCGCTCTGCCGAGGTCCATTCCACTGAGGGATACGGGTCCACCTGTTCCAGACACAATCAGATCCCAGAGATTCCGGGTAGATTCCCAGTCCAGTCGGCTGGGTGGCGAGCTAATCCGATTGTGATTCTGACTTTAGAGAAATTGCTCAGGATCCTTTTCATTCATGGTTATGGTAGGACAATGACACAAATTAACAAGGGCCCCAATGGTTGAAAAAAAACTGAACTCTTGTCAATCAAGGCAAGCGGAAACAAGGAAAAACAAAGCTCAGGAACTGAAGAGGGTTTATTTTATGCGCAGACTTTATTATTTTAGTTTGTTATTTTTACTGCCTGTTTTATGTGTATGTATAAATCGTTCATCTGTATTTAATACATTTTGTTCAAACTTTCATTCCAGTGTGGTATTCTCTTTATTGACATTCAATCTTCTGGCTCTTGACAATCTAGTTTCTTCTGATACTGGTCCAAATTCCCATTGATGACAACCTGTAAGACTCCTATAAGCTATCACCCTAATGTACAGTATTACTACATCGTAGTATGGGTTAAACTTCCTTTTAGACTTGCATCAAATGCAATTCATTCATACTGTTTAAAAATGTATTTTCAATTATATTGATTAATGATTTGTTTGCATCAAAATTATCTGGAGAAATTCGTTGTTCACCCACCTTTTTTTTACCACTGCATCACTGGTACAGATGTACTCAAAGAAACACATGGCTGTAATTCAAGCAAAAAAATGTTACACCAAGTATTTTGCTCTTGTCATGGTGCGGTGAGCGGCAGCGCCACCGTGCCATATATTCTCAAGTTCCCATATCTCACGAACACATCCCGGACTGTCACATGTTTTCAACCCTTCACACCAGGTCCCAATTTTAATAGTTTGTATGTGTATATATGTTTCCCCTCTGCTCCCCACATTGTGGCTCATTGTTCTTGTCGTGTGTGTGTGTGTGTGTGTGTGTGTGTGTGTGTGTGTGTGTGTGTGTGTGTGTGTGTGTGTGTGTGTGTGTGTGTGTGTGTGTGTGTGTGTGTGTGTGTGTGTGTGTGTGTGTGTGTGTGTTGCCGTTATTGTAAGTACTTGTGCCATTTCATATTGTCGTTTTTTGCTGCTTTAGTCAGCCCTTTGCTTTGTGTGCTTTGTGCTCGGTGTTTGTTTATTTCTTGTCAATTAAAGAATCCACACCGACTACCCCTGCCTGCACCTGGTTCCTTGTTCAAGCAACACATCACTACAACACCTATTGTGACAGCTCTTTTAATTTTATTCTGAGTTACTGTTTGTAAATGTTTAAATGAAAAGTGATTGCATTGTTAACAAGATTTTGTACTTATTTTTGCTAGGATTAAAATGCATCATTTCAGTGAAAGAGAAATTAACAAATAAAATGTTTACTTTCCACAGCTTTACTTAGGCCATCACATGGTATTATGGCCGTTAAATAATTTGTGTGAGTTTTGAGACTGATGTGATGCCATAGAGGAAAAGCAAATTTTAGGGCGGGACAAGCGCAAAAAGGATTGAAGGATGGTGGAGATTGTGGGTGACTCAGGTCAGTTTTCTAAGTGAGCTCTGTTGTTAAATGTGTTGTGTTTATTTAGCATTGTGTTTTTTATTTTATATGGTAGCACCAAAGAAATATGTGGCCTGCTAGCATAGTGCTCATTATAATGTATGGAGTTAGATATCTGCCAAAAGGTTAAGCGTACGTATTGTTGGGATTGTAAGAATATACATCCGTAAATTGGTATAATCGTAAAAACAAGTAATACGCAAAACCTGAAATGTAAGTGTGAAATTAGATCTGTGAACGTACAAACTCCCTGTTACGATGACAGACAAATTTTTTGCTTGTACAAATCTAGTTTAAGTTTTAACTCATCTCTACAGCACGGTTTATAATTAGGTGTAGCCTGGCCCGGGGGCGTGAAGGTGACCAGTAGGCTTGATACTGTCCACCCTTGCTGTCTTGCCAGGTGGGCTCTCGTCGCCACTGGGATGCCCTCCCTCCAATGCCTTTCGGGGGAAGAGTCACTGGCTTGTTGTTGTCTCTCTGTTGCGCACTTGTGCAATTGGGCTGTATGCTGCTGGCAATACTCGGCCCTCATTCAGGGGGGTTGCGGTTGGTGAGTGTCTCTTTGGTTGATGCCTGGCAATGTGGGTGGATTGATTTCCTGCCTGTTGGGCCCTGTCCGGGGCCTCCCCCGGGTAGGGCCACAGTGTCGCCGGACCCACCTGTCTCAGTTCCAAGGAGTTACGCTGCTATATTATTGTGCTGGGGGATATGAGGAATGCACTTCTAACTTTTCTCAGTCTCCTCCAGTTTTACATTTTAGGAGGAGATGAGGTCCTGGTCCACAACTGCGGAGTACCTGGTTTTGGGAGCCCGTTGCTGTCCCTGTCCTTGTCCATCTGGTCATACTTTTGACCTAGTCTAGAACCAAATAGACTCTGGATTTAGCCCAGAGAAATGTATTTATTATTCCAATTGGACTCTTAATATCTCACCCGGCACAGCCAGAAGAGGACTGGTCACCCCTCTGAGCCTGGGTCCTCTAGGTTTCTTCCTAAAATTCGTCCTTCTTCGGGAGTTTTTCCTCGCCACTGAAATCCAACACTACTGTTCGCTCCTTGGGGTTTTAGGCCAGTTGTCTCTGTAAAGCACTTTGTGACAACTGCTGTTGTAAAAATGGCTTTATAAATACATTTGAATGATTGATTGATTTAACAATTCTAAAATACTGCATCACGATCTGGAGTTTTCATCGCATCCTCCCAAAAAACGGTAGGTATCGTGCAACATTTCAATTTAAAAGTATTTTCTTCATGCATGCATAGTGAATGCTGATTTTCATGTGTGTAACTGTTCTTTGTTTGTGCATAATATTAATGTGTAATAAAAATCAATTAAACTTATGGACATTTCATTATTGTGTAGGCCTACATAAATACTCAAAACAGCGTTGCTTTGTGGGTCTTCATTTTTCCCCACTGGGTTCATCTCATCTTCATTCCCTTATCCGGTATCGGGTCGCGGTGGCAGCCAAGCCACATTTGCCAGCTCTCACTGGGGGATCCCGAGGCATTCCCAGGCCAGTGTCGAAATATAATCTCTCCACCTAGTCCTGGGCCTACCCGAGGTCTCCTCCCAGCTGGACGTGCCTGGAACACCTCCCTAGGGAGACGTCTTGGGGGCATCCTTACCAGATGCCCGAACCACCTCAACTGGCTCCTTTCGACGCAAAAGAGCAGCAGCTCTACTCCGAGTTCCTCACAGATGGCTGAGCCCATTGGGTTGTTGCTGTAAAATGAGAATTTTTAAAATACTGAATACCATACCATACCATACCATCTTCTTCCGCTTATCCGGATACTGAATACTGAATAACTAAATGAAATGTTGAGTAATTACTACAGAAGTTCCAGGCCGCATACAGCCATCATAAATAGTATGGACAGAACACAGCTATTAAATAGCACATGCCAGACTAATATTTAAAGAATATCTTGACCTATATCACTTAATTATATTTTGCAGCTCAGAAGGATATTCTATGCGAGGGTACACTGTTTCCTTGCAATTTTCACACAAGTATTTTTACCTAATGCCTAAATGCTTCATTGCCTGCTGGTTGTTACTGTTGTGAAGGTATCTAAACCCGACGACACAACTGACTAGGTAACAGTATGTTGTTGATTTGCACAGCTGAATTCGGTTCATTCAGTATGAGTCTTGCATATCGTGCTAACGTTAGTGGTTATGAAAGGAAAATTGTATGCATGTGTTAGTCCTTAGAATGTGTGTAAGTACAGAGTGATAGTATACCAACATCATGGTCCACCTACATCTTTAGTTTGTTAGAAGTGTATGTACTTTTTATTTGGCAAGTATTAGTGGCCACTTTTTATCACACATCTAATCAGAGATAGAATTATATCTACTGCAGAACACTCAGTGCACTTCTGGCTCTCAGGTTATTTGAGAAGGGTTCCCGTGATGCTTTAAGTTTAAAACAAACTGGAATATTGGATCTTTTTATCAAGAGTAACCCTTAATATAATGTGTTTGTATTTCTGTTTGTATCCCTCCTACTGTAGCTTGTGTCAATGTCCCCTCACAATGTCCTTCACACCAAACCTCAAGGAAATATGTGAACACCTCAGTTCCTTTGCAGTATTTTTAGAATGACATTCCCTAATATTCAAAGTGTTAAAGTTAAATACATGAACTATACTGTAGTGATCTCTGCTGACTTCTACAGTACATGAATGTCAGTGTCCTTACCATTGATTTGATACTGTTACTTAATTGCACAAAAAGATCCATCAATCATGTGACATTACCCTGCTTCTCCGTTCTGCTTTTTTCAGCAACGTGTTTTAACAACCATCCTCTTTGCCACCACTACCAAATTATGGCCCGTCATTGAACTTCTAAATTAATATGTCTCCAAGTCATCAGAAACTAAGGATTATTTCTCAGAGAGGAAACCATAACATAAAATATACTGTATAGTTATTAATATTGCTTTTATTATTATAATTTTAAAAAATGGTTATGAACCTTTGTTTGACATCATGTGTCAGTATGATTGTACAAAATACTCTATTTATTAAATCCCCATGAATGCAAATGAATAATTACATACTGGAGTATCCTTGTTACAATAAATATAATGATATATGTTTTATTGTCATAAGATTCAATGTTTCCTAAAGAAATGTATCCAAAAATATAAACTTTGCTTTGAGAATGCCTGATGCCATCCTCCATTCACTACTGTCATTGAGCTATTACAATTGTGCTCAAAAGTTTGCATACCCTTGGAGAATTGGTAATATGTACAATTTTTAAAGAAAACAAAACATTTATTTGATTTCTTATGGGATTCATATTCAACTGTAGGTTATAACAGAATGTCACAATCATAAAAGAAAACGTGGCAATGAAACAAAATGGAATGACCCTTGTTCAAAAGTCTGCATACCCTTAGTTCTTAATACTGTGTATTGATACTTTAGCATCAATGATAGTGTGCAGTCTTTTGTAATAGTTGTCTATGAGGCCCTGAATTCTTACAGGCAGTATTGCTGTCCATTTGTCTTGGCAAAATGCCTCCTGGTCATGCAAAGTCTTGGTTCGTCTTGCATGAACCGCACGTTTGAGATCTCCCCAGAGTGGCTCGATGATATTAAGGTCAGGAGACTGTGATGGGCACTCCAGTACCTTCACCTTTTTCAACACTAATTGCAATTTAAAAAGCCACAGGTGTGGGAAATTCACCTTTAATTGCCATTTTAATTTGTGTGTGTCACCTTTTCTAACAAGGCCAAACATTCAAGGGTATCTCAACTATCGATCAGGGCCATTTGGGTGATTTCTGTTATCATTATTATATAAAAAGGAGCCAAACAACTATGTGATAATAAATGGCTTCATATGATCACTATCAGGGAGCTAGTTCTAACCAAAGAGAGCAGAGCTCATCTTTCCCTATGTTCCACTCCTCCCCCCGTCTAAAACAATTGCTTAGACAACTTCCACATCGTTAACAACCTTGTCCTTTATTTCCACAGAGCACAGAACATACTCGGTAATGTGAAAATAGCAATGCTGCCTGTTTAAAGTACAAGCTAGGACCCAGTATCTCTATTCCTGTGTTGATTAGAAATAGAAGGAACCGTGAGCATGCAACCCATAAAGTAAACCTGTCTAATATGTTAACTGTAACACGTCAACCTACTAGGAACCTCCAGGAACCCCTATTATATCTATTAAGCTGGCTTTAAAAAATGTGTAACTACTGCAGCTTTTTAAAAAATCTCTTACCGAACTTGAGATACTGCAACCGGAGTAACCATAGCAACCTGATTTTTTTGCAATATTTCCTAAACAGCTGAGGTTTAACCCAGTTTCCAAGCAAGGCAGAGAAAAACTACAATTATTGTATATATTCCTCTGCTTCTCTGCTATTTAAATCAGAAAAAAATACAAAAATATCTCTTACCAAACTCAGCTACTTCAACTAGAGTAACCATGACAACAGGATTTATTCACTACTTTTCAAAAGCAGCTCCAATGGGAGGTATTAACCTAAATCAGTTTAACCTAAATGTACATCTACTTCTACCTACAAGAATCAGAAAAAAGTATGAAAATATCCCTTACCAAACTCGAGATATTGCAACCGCAGTAACCATAGCAAAACAAATAAGCGAATGGTTCGATCGAGCCAAGGTGTCAGTGTACAATGATGACGCCACTCCCAATAGCGCTCTGAGAGAGGACGAGCATGAAGTTGAGGGGTGTTCAGCAGAAAAATCTCTTAATCTTCTTCCGCCCCTACCCCAACCCGTCTCGCCCGAGAAGGGAGAGACGCGGTCCATAGAGGGGGAGGATCGACAGGCAGCAGAAAAAGAGTCACAGTCGGGACGTGAACCCCAATCTCCAAAACAAGAGTGGGCAACACTACCCACTAGACCACAGCAGCTCATAACAGTAGAGGCACTCATACTGTTAGTAGGTGAAGATCCACTATGCATGAGGCATCTGCATATACAGGACCTTAGCTGCTATCACACAAGCGTTGTCATGGCGACGTTGGTGAGAGCACTCTAAACTGTTGTCACGGAGGGCAAGTACAGGGGAAGCTGGCAGCGGCGCTGTGCTAATCACTGAAGACGCTGCCCGTCTTAATCTACCTGAGCGAGTGGGAAGACAGGCTGGAATAGTTAGGTCTATAACATCCCGGGAAGCCTTGGTAGCTCATGAAAAGGATACATATATATTTACATTCTCTAACCCTACTCGCAGGGTACGAGAGCACAAAGATCTGACTAAGTCCCTACGTTTTTCAGTGTGAATGTGAGGGGAGTCTCGCTCACAGACGCTACTGCTCATATCCAAAGGAACCACACTATGGAGAGGCAGAGAAGTATCTTTCGCATAAGTGGTAACAAGAGGCAAACTGACCCTAACTGAAGGCAAAGGGTTGTTCACAGACTCAGACACTGCCTGAGAATATACAGAAGCACAACTTACACCATAAAAGTAGCGTTCTGAAGAAACATTATTTAAAATTGCAGATGAAGGCGCTTAAAATTGCAGTACCCGGCCGACTCCACGCCTAGTCACATTTGTCTAGGATTATTAGCAGGCCACGGGACGGCAAATCTGGGACCCGTAGTCCGGGAACAAGGTTTTGGGGCGGGCTGGGGCGCAGCAGGAGGAGGATCCCGCCTTTCAGGAGGGACAGAGGCGGTGGCAGGAGCAGTAGATATAGCCTGACGTCTCTGATGCCGTCTGGCTGATGCTCCAGGGCGCTGAGGAGGACGAGAAGACCGTACCTCGGAGGAAGCAGGAGAGCTGTGTCTAGCGAGGGGAAGATGGGGTCCCAGCTCCTTTTTATCCGCGTCACTGAAGAGTCCCGTCTAAGATAAAGGTGCGTTCAGTAGTGGATTCCGCTCTGAGTCTTTGAGAGATGAGAGAGAAAGCCACAAGTGCCTGTGACTGGCGACGACAGATGTCATGGTCCGTCCAGAGCAGATGGTCTGAGCCTGTGTGAGGTGCAGTATAGCTTTCATGGAGTCCACAATCTCGTGTGAAGTAAGGGTTGAAGCACGCTCCAAAATCTCGGTGGTAGCCGAAGCTAGAATAGCAACGTTGTTAGACGCTGCCATAGATTACGCTGCTTAAACGTACGCTTTATAAAAAACAGGGCAGAAAGCCTGTCCTTGGGGGAGGGAAAGAGGGGCTTCTTTCCCAGCCAGCCCCACGACGGTAGAAAGTGTGCAGCCTGCACAGGTTCCAAGGGAGGGATGGCGCCGCTAATGGCTACCCACCATCTTAGTGAAAGGAAGGTAAGAACGAACCCGAACTCTCGCAGAGAGGGGGGCGTCCCAGTAACCCTCGTCGAAAAACGTTAATCCTTGGACCTTCGGGGCGGGGGCATCGACGGCTTTGAAGGATTCAGTCAATGAGAACCGTAGGACATCTTGGACTTCTCTCTAGGCGGTGGAAGAGGCACCTGTCCAGAGCCTCCATCGGATAGGGCCACAGTGTCACTGGACCCCCCTGTCTCAGCCCCAAGGTCTTACACTGGTATATTATTGTGCCGGGGGAGTAGGGTCAGTTCTCCTTCTCCACTATAAATAATTTATATCTAAGGAATGCATTTGATACATTTTCCCTGTCTCCTGCTTTGTTTTATACTTAGGAGGACATGAGGTCTTGGCCCACACCTCTGGAGTACCAAGCTTGAAAGACTTGTTGCTGTCCCTGTCCAAAGTCCTCCTGGTTGTGTTGCAGATCAAGATTTCTGCTGCCACTCTGCTGACCTAGTTGGCACAGCTGGCGCTGTCAGGAGGGTTGGTAAGTCCCACATGAGTGTGCGCAGGTCCCAGGCACGACACACAGTAGCAGTGAGAATCTCCACTGGTGGCCAGGCCTGTGCAACTGCAAAAAACGTCTTCATTGTAAAACATGGTCCTGCCAATATCCAGCAACTTCACACAGCCATTGAAGAGGAGTGGACCAACATTCCACAGGCCACAATCAACAACCTTCATGAGGCAAATGGTGGTCACACCAGATACTGACTGGTTTTCAGACCCCCCGGACCTCCCCAATACAGTGAAACTGCACATTTTAGAGTCGCCTTTTATTGTGGCCAGCATAAGGCACACCTGTGCAATAATCATGTTGTCTAATCAGCATTTTGATATGCCACACCTGAGATGGATGGATTATCTCGGCAAAGAAGTGCTCACTAACACTGATTCTGACAGATTTTTTAACAAAATCTGAGAGAAATAGGCCTTTTGTGTACATAGAAAAAGTTGTTATTACGCAGACTGTGTGTGGTAGTTCCTTTGTTTACATTATTATATCCAAACAAGGATCTTGCTATTGTTAAGCTGACATTGTTTCTTAAACTTTGCAATATAACATCAAACTTCTTGTGAATCAACCAACCTTCTTATTAAGGCTTTTATTCAATGACTCCTTTGTTATTTTTCCTTTGTTGTCATGGTAAACAGCCACACGCTTGTAAACAATAAAAATATTATTTTGGAACCACATTTGTTGCACTTTAAAAATTATTTTAAAACCATATAATGTACTAAATATATTTCAGTATCTTAAAATGGATACAAATATTGGATTTAAATTATATTATATACAATTATGCAACATTTTAAAAATAACAACTCAATGAACTATTTCTATACTGCATTTTGTCCAAAAGTACAAAACTTTTATAATGCTTTTTATCTTTTGGTTGCCTGCTGAGTGTAAACTTTTGAAATTAGAGTGAGGACAAAAGACAAGTGCTAAGAACTAATTTGCATGTGCCAAGTTTGAGGAGTTTCCAGAAATGTCAAGAGCTGACTTCTTACGACTGGTTAAAATCGTTTTATATTGTGACTCTCTCACCATTACAAAGATCTTTGCTTGTAGGGACAAACTCCAAAACGGGCCTTTTCATGCAGTGAATGGGGTAACAATGTTGGTTTCGTGTCTGTAGCTCAAAAAGTTCAAAAAATACAGCCTAATAGTTAAAACCATCTACCCTCAGGCAACACAAAACGTTTTTAACCCCCATACCCTCTGTAGGGGCCTAAATGCAGTCTCCAACTAGAATGTGAATATTTGACTAATTGTGATTCAATTATGTAAGTTAAACAATAGTAACTACACTGTTAATTTGTTTATTCGGAATCGGAAGGAATATTTACAGTATTTACAGGTTAATGTATTTACAGTTCATGTTTACAGTATGTAGTAACTTAATTGTTTTATTCCTCACACTAAAATATGTGGATTATTTAGAATGCCTATAATCTCATTTATTTTACATTTGTTACTTCTGGGAATAGGATATTGCTATTGTTGTGTCCTAGTACTCACCTTTAATTTTCTTTGATACTCTCGCGAGGAGAGTTTTTGGGGATGTGATGTGCGGGCAGTTTTTTGACCTTTCTCGTGATTCTCCCTAATATTAATGATTAAGAAATTGGCCATATCTGTGTATTAATGACTGCTTATGTCAAAGTAAATAGTTGAAGTTCAACGAGTGGTCCTGTGGATTTATTTATGTGGATCTGGACGAGGGGAATTTTTAGAGCGTCAAGCTAAGGCTTCATACATTGGAAACCTATACCCTCATCAAATTTTAAAAATGATTTCTAACAATCACAATGCTTGTAAACATGTTCAAGAAGAATCCAATGATTCAGTGTCCATCACGCACTATTTGGAGGCGGGACATGCTTTTATGAAAAGCAACCTTGTGGGGACATGGTGTGATCAACAGGTTAATAAATTAATATAATAAGGAAATAAAAAATGCATCTGTATGTATGAATGTCTAGAGAAGCATGTTCAATACGTTTTGGCAGTATTTTGTTTTTAATACATAATTGTTTTTTTTTATTGGTGTTGGCTCAGGGCGACGTTATGCAGCAAGGGCTACTTTTCATGGAGCAATGTGTGACGACCACAAACGTGTCGTATTTGTGTTTTTAGAATATTCACAATTTTTGTCTTTTATTTGAGCACAAGTTATAGAATTTTTTTTAAAAAAGAAAAAAATAAGTATCCCAAGGGTTTTATTTTTGTGATTTTTCTGCTTCAAAGTTAATTGTGTAGTGATTGCTCCGAGCCAGCAGGGGCAGGGTCGGGTGACGGGTTTACTGTAGCTGCGTGAGTTGTGAGTTTCTCATTACTGCCGAGAGCTCGAACCTGATACATTGTCTCCTCGTTTCTCTCCTGGTTTACAGGTGGGTAAATGTACGAAAACACCTCAGAGGTAGAATTTAGCCGTGCTGAAATGTATGTGGGATATGAGTGGACTGTTTTAGTGATCGGTGCAGCTTCTGCAGTAATGCAGTCGATGTATCGGTCTGTCGTGGTGAAGAAAGAGCTGAGCCGCAAGGCGAAGCTCTCGATTTACCAGTCAATCTACGTGCCTACTCTCACCTATGGTCATGAGCTTTGGGTCATGACCGAAAGGACAAGATCCCGGATACAGGCGGCCGAAATGAGCTTTCTCCGCAGGGTGGCCGGGCGATCCCTTAGAGATAGGGTGAGAAGCTTGGTCACCCGGGAGGAGCTCAGAGTAGAGCCGCTGCTCCTCCACATCGAGAGGGGTCAGCTGAGGTGGGGTCAACCTGAAGTGGGCAAGCCACCCTTTTCCGACTGAGGACCATGGCCTCGGATTTGGAGGTACTGATTTTCATCCCCACTGCTTCACACTCGGCTGCAAACCGTCCCAGTGCATGCTGAAGGTCCTGGTTAGAAGGGGCCAACACGACAACATCATCTGCAAAGAGCAGAGACGAAATTGTGTGGTCCCCAAACCTGACACCCTCCGGCCCCTGGCTGCGCCTAGAAATTCTGTCCATAAAAATTACGAACAGAACCGGTGACAAAGGGCAGCCCTGCCGGAGTCCAACATGCACTGGGAACAAGTCTGACTTACTGCCGGCAATGCGGACCAAGCTCCTGCTTCGGTTGTACAGGGACCTGACAGCCCTTAGCAAAGGACCCAGGACCCCATGATGAAGAAAATTCAGAAAATAAATTACTGCCAAGAGCTCGAACCTGATACACTGTCTCCTCGTTTCTCTCCTGGTTTACAGGAATCAATATGTTCTCCACGGTGCAGTTGCTATGGTACCCGTTACAAATGCATGCTCCATATATTACATGTAATTCTATGTAATATTATAACCTTGTTCATTGTCATCATATCAATGGATCTTCACAGAAAATTGACATTAAATTATTCTATGGAGGAAGTAAGGATCCTAATCAGGCTGTTAGGGCCATTCCTTCCTATATGTACTTTCATTCATTCTAAGCTGTTTTTATTTTGGTTGTGTTTGCATGAAATGCAGGGACCTCTACATGAATATGAACAAGAACATGAAGCTGTATGTAGAGCAGCAAGGACTTGGAGCAGAAGAGAGTCTTAGTAGTGGGCTCTCTCAAGACTACACAGAGAAGAAGAAAATCTAGGGACTCAATGCCTCAATCCCAATTTCAGATTTTAGGTTAGATTAGATTGGATTCAACTTTATTGTCATTGAACAAGTACAAGTAAAGTACAACAAAATGCAGTTTGCATCTAACCAGAAATGCAAATAGAAGAGGGCAGAAAATGTACAAGTATTATGTATATGTAGGTTACAAGTGGAATGTATAGATGTGAAATGAAGGCAAATGCAGCACAGATGGGAAATCTAATGTACAATAAAGGCAAATAGGAAGGCATAAACATTTACAAGTATTAAGTATATTGCATGTTACAAGTGGGATAAATAGTTATGCGGCTACAAATGGTAATTCTAAAAGGCGTTCTAAATGTGCAATCGAGGCAAATGTGCACATGTCCACTTGGACTGCACATCACACTGGCCAGTCATGAGTGACAACAAAGGTGCAGAGTTCTTGGGGGCACAGGCAAACCAAAGGTTTTGTGCAAGAAATGTAATGCACATCTTTGTTACACCAGCCAAAGCAACTCAAAGAAGGAAATACAGAGACAAAATTATCTTGGCACAGTTTAACAGTTTTATTAATTATTTGCAAATAAGAGAGACGCGTCAAACGCTTACAAACATAATCGTCCGAGGAGTCTCTAACTTAATACATGAACAGTCCATATTTATTACAGTTAAAAGGGGTGTAGTAAGTTGTTGCCCATCTGTCTCGTGTTACATACGTTTTTACCCAAAGGGCGGGCTGTCCCCCCACCTTATCCTTCCTGCCATAATGTTTACTGTTGCGTTTACCTAAACAAGCCAATTGCTCCTACTTCCCCCCAAGGACCACATTCCTGAGGAACAAAAGGACTGACACCCTTCTTTGTCTAGGCAGGAGAACATGGTCAAAGTACCTGATAATCCTCTGATATTATACAGACGTGTGTCACAATCAAAGTTAAGATCTACATACCAGCCAATGGAAAGACAGAAATGTCTCAAATGTATCTTAGTTAAAAATTTCCATAACACCACCAAAGTGGCACTTTTTTGCAAGCTCACGGCGCCCACCCCTTGTGACCTAGAGTCTTGAAAATGTCCTCATGATGAACATTTTTGCCATTGGGACCCATAAAGTCCATCATTTTGGATTTTATGAAAAACACTAAAACATTAACTCCTCTGGCACCAAATCTTCACATACTTTGATATTTGGAATCTAGGGACCATGGTCTTCAAAAGTTATCTCAGCCAGACCAATATGTCAAAAAACATGGATGCTATTGACCAATGAACATGTGAGGAGGCGTGGTTTTGCACATATATAGAGACATCTCCTACAAGGCTGAAAACTGAGTTCTGCCCATCGCAGGAGGTAGAGTTTGTAGACAACTGGTTCTCTTTTTGGGACTCTCCCAGAAATAGGGCCAGGCCTGATCTGCTGAGGAGCGACAGACTGCTTCCTAGCTGGAGTTGTGCTCTTCTTTTATCTAAGAACATTAACAGGAGTCTCGCTCCTATAGCCTCACCATGAGATAGGGTGCAGGTCAGGCCGCAAGCTGTTAGCCAGCCTGCTAGCACAGTGGTGTCTGTCAATAGCATAGCCAGAGTTGTTAGTACAGTTTTACCTATTACCACTGTTACTCGTTCCAGGCTGAGAAATGTTAAATAGGGTAGAGTAAGCCTTCCTCCACCTCGGTCACAAATAAAAATGACTGAATCACCTCGCATCTCAAAACGGGACTCCTAAATGTTAGATCCCTTGCTCCAAAGGCAGTTGCAGTGAATTAATTATTCTCTGATCATAAACTAGATGTCATTGGCTTTTGTGAAACGTGGCTAAAGCCTGATGAATTCACTGCCCTAAATGAGGCCTCTTCTCCTAGCTATACTAGTAATCATATCCCCCATGCATCCCGAAAAGGAAGGGGTGTTGCTAATAATTATGACAGTATATATAAATTTACTCTCAAACACATCACTGATTTTCATTCTTTTGAAATTTTACTCATGAAAGTTAACCAGGCTGATATATCGTTTTACATTGCTACTATTTACAGGCCCCGCGCACCATACACTATGTTCCTCAATGAGTTTCCAGAATTCTTGTCTAACCTTGTAGTCATGGCATATAGTATTCAAATTTTAGGGGATTTCAATATTCATGTGGAAAAGTCTAATGATCCTCCTCAAAATGCATTTGAAGCCATAACTGACTCAATGTGTGAGGTTCTCGCGTCACTCCGGATCTAGCTCCTCCCCGTCACGCTCCTCACCTGCCACTGTTACACTTTCACTTCCCGACACGCATGAACGCACCCAGCAATCCAAATCCCAATCACCAGAATACTGAACACCTGTGCCCTGTTTATCTCTCTATTTAGCCTGTGCTCTGCCTCCACTCCAGTGTGAGGTATTGTTTGTAGTGGACCTGCCAAGCCTTTGTATTGCGCACTGTATTTGCCTTTTGACTCCCAGCCTGTTGTTCTCTTCCTTCCCATTCCCGTCCTATCCAGAAACTTGCGTCCTGACCTGTCTACCTGCCCCTTGGATTCTCCTCCCGCCTAACCCTGCCTGTATTGTTGCCCTCGCGGACTGATCACCCGGAATTCCGACCTACCTGCCTGCCCCTGGTCCAACACAATGCCACAATCACACCTTAGATGTAGACCTGTCATGAGAAATAGATATTGTAGATTTCCCCCAAAAATCCTGGATTATCGGATCACTGTCTTAATATATTTACAAACAATGAGTTTCAAAAGCCGTACTATAAATTTTGCTCATCAACGACAGCGTAGATAAATCCGCAAACGATCAAATCGAGGATCAAAACTCAACACTGCAAAATACTTTAGATAACTTTGCACCACTAAAAACAAAAGAAATATGCAACAAGAATCTTGCTCCCTGGTACACAGACAATACTAGAGCACTCAAGCAAGCCTCCAGAAAATTGGATCGAATGTGGCGCTCCACCAAGTTGGAAGTATTCAGACTAGCCTGGATAGACAGTACACTACAATACCGAAAATCACTAATTTGCTCGATCAGCTTATTTCTCCAACCTGATTGAGATGAACAAAAACAATCCAAAATGTATCTTCGAAAGTTAACAAAAAAGCAACGCTCAACAAGTGAAGTGGGTCTTCACTTTAACTGTAATGAATACATGAACTACTTTGATGAAAAGATCATCACCATTAGAAAACTAATAACTGACTCCTCCTTAAAAATGTATGGTACCCAAAATCTCAGTTGTCCTGAGAATGTCCTGAACCTCCCTGACCAGGTGTCAATGGGGACATTTGAATTTTTTGGTACCATATTGCGCAACACATTCACTCATTTTGTAATGAGTTCGTAATCCACAAATTTTCAGCTAGACCCGATTCTTCTGTTACTTCTGTTAGAGAGACTGGAAACCCATATTGGGCTACGTGGACATGTTCTAACCTGGTTTAAATCTTTATTTATCTGAAAGATAGCAGTTTGTTTGTGTGGATGGCATATCCTCAAAGGTATGTTTTGGTGTTCCTCAAGGCTCGGTTCTGGGCTCATTATTGTTCTCACTATACAGTGGGGAGAACAAGTATTTGATACACTGATGATATTGCAGGTTTTCCTACTTACAAAGCATGTAGAGGTCTGTCATTTTTATCATAGGTACACTTCAACTGTCACAGATGGAATCTAAAACAAAAATCCAGAAAATCACATTGTATGATTTTTAAATAATTAATTTGCATTTTATTGCATGACATAAGTATTTGATCACCTACCAACCAGTAAGAATTCCGTCTCTCACAGACCTGTTACTTTTTCTTTAAGAAGCCCTCCTGTTCTCAACTCATTACCTGTATTAACTGCACCTGTTTGAACTCGTTACCTGTATAAAAGACACCTGTCCACACACTCAATCAAACAGACTCCAACCTCTCCACAATGGCCAAGATCAGAGAGCTGTGTAACGACAGATCTTGGCCAACAACCTCCTTCCCCCAGTAAGAGCATTGAAGATGGATCGTTGCTGGGTCTTCCAGCATGACAACGGCCCGAAACACACAGCCAGGGTAACTAAGGAGTGGCTCCGTAAGAAGCATCTCAAGGACCTGGAGTGGCCTAGCCAGTCTCCAGACCTGAACCCAATAGAAAATCTTTGGAGGGAGCTGAAAGTCCGTATTGCCCAGTGACAGCTCTGAAACCTGAAGGATCTGAAGAAGGTCTGTATGGAGTGGGCCAAAATCCCTGCAGCAGTGTGGGCAAACCTGGTCAAGAACTACAGGAAAAGTATGATCTCTATGATTGCAAACAAAGGTTTCTGTACCAAATATTAAGTTCTGCTTATCTGATGTATCAAATACTTATGTCATGCAATAAAATGCAAATTAATTACTTAAAAATCATACAATGTGATTTTCTGAATTTTTTATTTAGATTCCTTCACTCGCAGTAGAAAAAAATTGGCAGTGTATCAAATACTTGTTCTCCCCACTGTATATGCTGCCTCTGGGTGATGTAATCCAGAATCACAATGTCAACTTTCACTGTTATCCTGATGACACACAGTTATACACTCACCTAAAGGATTATTAGGAACACCTGTTCAATTTCTCATTAATGCAATTATCTAATCAACCAATCACATGGCAGTTGCTTCAATGCATTTAGGGGTGTGGTCCTGGTCAAGACAATCTCCTGAACTCCAAACTGAATGGCAGAATGGGAAAGAAAGGTGATTTAAGCAATTTTGAGCGAGGCATGGTTGTTGGTGCCAGACGGGCCGGTCTGAGTATTTCACAATCTGCTCAGTTACTGGGATTTTCACGGACAACCATTTCTAGGGTTTACAAAGAATGGTGTGAAAAGGGAAAAACATCCAGTATGCGGCAGTCCTGTGGGCGAAAATGCCTTGTTGATGCTAGAGGTCAGAGGAGAATGGGCCGACTGATTCAAGCTGATAGAAGAGCAACTTTGACTGAAATAACCACTCGTTACAACCGAGGTATGCAGCAAAGCATTTGTGAAGCCACAACACGCATAACCTTGAGGCGGGTGGGCTACAACAGCAGAAGACCCCACCGGGTACCACTCATCTCCACTACAAATAGGAAAAAGAGGCTACAATTTGCACGAGCTCACCAAAATTGGACAGTTGAAGACTGGAAGAATGTTGCCTGGTCTGATGTCTCGATTTCTGTTGAGACATTCAGATGGTAGAGTCAGAATTTAGCGTAAACAGAATGAGAACATGGATCCATCATGCCTCGTTACCACTGTGCAGGCTGGTGGTGGTGGTGTAATGGTGTGGGGGATGTCACTTTAAGCCCCTTAGTGCCAATTGGGCATTGTTTAAATGCCACGTCCTACCTGAGCATTGTTTCTGACCATGTCCATCCCTTTATGACCACCATGTACCCATCCTCTGATGGCTACTTCCAGCAGGATAATGCACCATGTCACAAAGCTCGAATTATTTCAAATTGGTTTCTTGAACATGACAATGAGTTCACTGAAATGGCCCCCCACAGTCACCAGATCTCAACCCAATAGAGCATCTTTGGGATGTGGTGGAACGGGAGCTTCGTGCCCTGGATGTGCATCCCACAAATCTCCATCAACTGCAAGATGCTATCCTATCAATATGGGCCAACATTTCTAAAGAATGCTTTCAGCACTTTGTTGAATCAATGCCACATAGAATTAAGGCAGTTCTGAAGGCGAAAGGGGGTCAAACACAGTATTAGTATGGTGTTCCTAATAATCCTTTAGGTGAGTGTATATTTCAATGAAGCATAGAGAAGCCCCAAACTTAGCTACTTTGGAAGCATGCGTTTCAGATATTAGGAAGTTGATGACAAAGAACTTCTGGCTTTTAAATTCAAGAAAACCAGAAATGCTTGTTTTAAGACCCTAGAAACAAAGAGCTTTGTTAGCAGATCTCACTGTGAACCTCAACGGCTGCATGGTCATATCCCAAAACATTGTAAGAAACCTCAGCGTTACCCTTGACCCTGACCTCTCCTTTGATGAACATATAAAATATGTCTCAAGAGTTGCTTATTTTCATCTTCGAAACATTGCAAAAATCAGAAATCTTTTATCAAAAACTGATGCAGAAAAACTAATCCATGCTTTTGTTACTTCTAGACTAGATTACTGCAATGCCCTACTTCCCGCCTACCCTGACAAATCAATAAACTTCAATTAGTGCTGCACACGGCTGCTAGAATCCTAACTAGAACAAGAAAATGTGAACACATTACTCCTGTACTAGCCTCTTTACACTGGCTGCCTGTTAGGATTAGGTCAGATTTTAAGGTTTTATTGTTAACCTGTAAATCAATACATGGACTTGCTCCTACTTACCTCGCTGAAATGATCTAGCCATACATACCTACATGTAACTGCAAGATTTAGGCCTTTTAATTGTACCTAGAATCTCTAAACAAACAGTCGGAGGCAGGGCCTTTTCTCATAGAGCTCCACTACTGTGGAATGATTTACCAATTAAGGTTAGAAATGCAAACTCTCAAGTGTCTACTAAAGACTCATCTATACAGCACGGTCTATGATTAGGTGTAGCCTGGCCCAGGGGCGTGAAGGTGACCAGAAAGGCTTGATACTGTCCACCCTTGCTGTCTTGCCAGGTGGGCTCTCATCGCCACTCGGATGCCCTCCCTCCAATGCCTCTCAGGGGTAGAGTCACTGGCTTGTTGTTGTCTCTCTTTTGCACACTTGTGCAATTGGGCTGTACTCTGCTGGCAATACTCTCCCCTCATTCATGTTGGTTGGGGTTGGTGGTTGTCCCTTTGGTTGACAACCACCAACCATTTTCCTGAGGAATGTTATTTTCCAGAGGATCACTCCATCTTATCAATAAAACATGCTAACCAGCATGGTTTGAGTTAATAATGCTTTTATTTACATGATTATTCACTATTTCACTAAAGATGGTGAAAAATAATGAATTCCGATTATGTTTAGTAATGGACAAATACAATCAGTGAAAAACCCCTTTATGAAGGTTATGTTGAGCTTGGTTGGGTAATTACCGTTTATGTGCGCAGCCATTTTTGTTTTCATTCCACTGAATTCTGGGACCAAATATCTGCGATCAAAGATGGTTGAACAAGATGATTCACCAATCTGACCAAAAGTTCAAATTTTTATTACCTTCCTGTCTCTGAGTCAACTGTATCTGACTTTGTATGATAAACAAACTTTAGCAGACAAGTTTCACATCGTGAAATACCACATGTGCGGCAGACCATGTACTGGTCATACAGTACATGGTACATGCTGGTCATAAAATTTGAATATCATCAAAAAGTTGATTTATTTCAGTAATTCCATTCAAAAAGTGAAACTTGTATATTATATTAATTCATTACACAGACTGATATATTTCAAATGTATATTTATTTTAATTGTGATGATTATAACTGACAACTAATGAAAATCCCAAATTCAGTATCTCAGAAAATTTTAATATTACTTAAGACCAATACAAAAAAATTATTTTGAGAAATGTTGGCCAACTGAAAAGTATGAACATGAAAAGTATGAGCATGTACAGCACTCAATACCTAGTTGGGGCTCCTTTTGCCTGAATTACTGCAGCAATGCGGCGTGACATGGAGTCGATCAGTCTGTGGCACTGCTCAGGTGTTATGAGAGCCCAGGTTGCTCTGATAGTGGCCTTCAGCTCTTCTGCATTGTTGGGTCTGGCGTATCACATCTTCCTCTTCACAATACCCCATAGATTTTCTATAGGGTTAAGGTCAGGCAAGTTTGCTGGCCAATTAAGAACAGGGATACCAGGTACCTTAAACCAGGTACTGGTAGTTTTGGCACTGTGTGCAGGTGCCAAGTCCTGTTGGAAAATGAAATCTGCATCTCCATAAATTTGGTCAGCAGCAGGAAGCATGAAGTGCTCTAAAACTTCCTGGTACACGGCTGCGTTGACCTTGAACCTCAGAAAACACAGTGGACCAACACCAGCAGATGACTGTGGAAACTTTACACTGGACTTCAAGCAACGTGGATTCTGGGCCTCTCTGGATTCAGTGTCCTATCAGATTAACTTTTTACTTCTACTGGGTCTCCACAGGGTTGTGTCCTCTCCCCTTTTATTTGTTTTATACACAAATGAATGTCAAAGCCAGTATGAACGGCGCCACGAAAGAAATGTGCATTGATTTTAAAAGAAATCACACTGTTATTTCCCCTGTTTTGCTGGACAACCAGTCACTTGAACTAGTACAGCAGTACAAATATATTGGGACTGTAATTGACAGTAAACTGTGCTTTGAGTCCCAGGTTGATGCTGTGTGTAATAAAGCACATCAGCGCATGCACTTTCTTCGTAAGCTCCGGAGTTTTAATGTTGACACTGTTTTTGTGGAAATGTTTTATTCTTGTTTTATTCTGTTCTCACTTTTTCTTTTATCTGTTGGCATGGGTCACTGTCTATTAAACAGAAAAATTGCATGCAAGGTATTGTTAAGGTGTGCAGCAAAATTGTTGGCAGACCCTTAAATTACCTACATGACCTGTATAAGGTCAGAACCTTGAAGAAAGTGAGAGCCATCCTGGCTGATCATAGTCATCCCTTGTGGGATGAATTTATGATGCTGCCATCTGGGCGTAGATACAGTGTGCCGCGATGTAGAACAAACAGATTAAAAAGGTAATTTATCCCAACTGTGATCACTATTGTTAATATCGCCCTGTAAATGTAAATCTTGTTTAATTTAATTTAAAGTTCTTGTGGTTTGTGTTCATTGTTGATATGTATGTTGTTACTGCTGGCTGCAATCTAAATTGGCCCTTGGGGATAATACAGTTACCTTGATCCTTGATCCTCCTCTCTTCCTCCAGACTCTGGGACGTTGATTTCCAAAGGAAATGCAAAATGTACTTTAATCAGAGAACATAACTCAGCAGCAGTCCAGTCCTTTTTGTCTTTAGCCCAGGCGAGACGCTTCTGACGCTGTATCTTGTTCGAGAGTGGCTTGATACAAAGAATGCGACAGCTGAAACCCATGGCTTGCGTGGTGGTTGGTGAAGCACTGACTCCAGCTGCAGTCCACTCTTTGTGAATCTCCCCCACATTTTTGTATGGGTTTTGTTTCACAATCCTCTCCAGGGTGCGGTTATCGCTATTGCTTGTACACTTTTTTCTACCACATTTTTTCCTTCCCTTCACTTCCACATGAATGTGCTTGGACACAGAGCTCTGTGAACAGCCAGCCTCTTTAGCTATGACCTTTTGTGTCTTGCCCTCCTTGTGCAAGGTGTCAATGGTCTTCTTTTGGACATGTCAAGTCAGCAGTCTTCCCCATGATTGTGTTGCCTACAGAACTAAACTGAGGGACCATTTAAAGGCCTTTGCAGGTTAATTAGCTGATGAGAGTGTGGCACCAGGTGTCTTTAATACTGAACCTTTTCACAATATTCACATTTTCTGAGATACTGAATTTGGGGTTTTCATTAGTTGTCAGTTATAATCATAAAAATGTAAAACAAAAAACACTTGAAATATATCAGTCTGTGTGGAATTAATGTATACATTATACAAGTTTCACTTTTTGATTGGAATTACTGAAATAAATAAACTTTTTGATGATATTCAAATTTTATGACCAGCACCTGTAATGCCAAAATGAGCCTGGCCTTTGGCACGTAGCAGTCTTCTAGCTTGCCTGTGTGCGCATTTTTCAGGTGGTGTGATCGGAGAGCCAGCTACCTCCAGTGGGGAGAACAAGTATTTGATACACTGCTGATTTTGCAGGTTTTCCCATTAACATAGCATGTATGATTCTACAAGTCTGTAATTTTTATCATAGGTACTCTTCAACTGTGAGTGACGGAATGTAAATCAAAAATCCAGCAAATCACATTGTATGATTTTTAGTAATTAATTAGCATTTTATTGCAATTAATTACGTGGCTGACTTAAGAGAAGGTCGAGCTGAGGGCACAGCTGGCTCTACAATCAGGTAAAAACAATACTATAGTTACGCTAGCATCGTGTCTTAATGAAACTGCATTTGTCTGAACGTGAGCCCTTTACTGAAATGCAATACTGTACAGCCTTTCTGAAATTACATGTATATGGCAGTTTTGTTTATTTCACTATTAAGCTATTGACATTTCATTGTACTTTTTAGCTTTTGATAAACGTCTGACTGAAAAGAATGTCAAGCCGAGGGCACAGCTGTCTCTACAATCAGGTAAAAACAAGACTATAGTTGCGCTAGCATGTTGTCTTCATGAATCATTTCATTTGTCTTGAATGTCATGCAATTCTCAAAATCATGTCAGACCATTTAAGTACAATATCTGATTACTGTATTACAGGAATTACGAATCTTTCCAACTGGGATGCCACTGATGAGGCTGTCCAGAACCAGGTACCAGAAAGGGGCAGCTGACCGTGCAGGTGGGAGATGTCACGGCGGTACAAGGGACCTGCCGTGAATATAAATTACATCTCCAGCAAAACCAATATTGCTGCTAAGCTGCAGTACTGTATTTTTATTTTTACTGCTGCTGTGTACAGTGTTATATATATGATTGCATTATCCTCTTAATATATTTATAGCTCTGTGTGAATGTTAATTAATTCTGACTGTAGTTGTAATGTTATGCCACCATTCATAAGGTTATTGCACAGTATCTATGATATTCAATAACAATCAATTGTTGCCAGGTCATACTTATGTATATTACTGCCATTCTAGCCCTTGTTTATTTTGTATTGTATTATGTTTATTTTGTACTTTCACATTCAAATACTGTAATTTTCTTGCACTATTAGATTTTGTAAATGTTTTATTTCAATTAAATTGCACATGTTTATTTTTGTTTTCTTGCTGTATAATGCATGTTTTTTTTGTATGCATCTTGCACTATTTGAAATAATTTGTTTAGATTTTATTCAGTTCATTGTCATTTGTCCTCAGTCGGGTTGTCTCAAGTGGAGGAGTTTAAGTATCTAGGGGTCTTGTTCACGAGTGAGGGAAGTATGGAACGGGAGATTGACAGACGGATCGGTGCAGCTTCTGATGAGACAAAAATAGAGCTTTTTGGTCTAAATTCCACTCGCCGTATTTGGAGGAAGAAGAAGAATGAGTACAACCCCAAGAACACCATCCCAACCATGAGGCATAGAGGTGGAAACATCATTCTTTGAGGATGCTTTTCTGCAAAGGGGACAGGACGACTGCACCGTATTGAAGGGATGATGGATGGGGCAATGTATGGCGAGATCTTGGCCAACAACCTCCTTCCCTCAGTAAGAGCATTGAAGATGGGACAAGGCTGGGTCTTCCAGCATGATGACCCGAAACACACAGCCAGGGCAACTAAGGAGTGGCTCCGTAAGAAGCATCTCAACGTCCTGGAGTGGCCTAGCCAGGCTACAGACCTCAACCCAATAGAAAATCTTTGGAGGGAGCTGAAAGTCCGTATTGCCCAGCGACAGCCCCGAAACCTGAAGGGTCTGGAGAAGGTCTGTATGGAGGAGTGGCCCAAAATCCCTGCTGCAGTGTGTGCAAACCTGGTCAAGAACTACCGGAAATGTATGATCTCTGTAAATGCAAACAAAGGTTTCTGTACCAGATATTAAGTTCTGCTTTTCTGATATATCAAATACTTATGTCATGTAATAAAAAGCAAATTAATTGCTTAAAAATCATAAAATGTGATTTTCTGGATTTTTGTAGCTTCCGAACTCACAGTTGAAGAGTACCTATGATAAAAATTACAGTCTTCTACATGCTTTGTAAGTGGGAAAACCTGCAAAATCGGCTGTTTATCAAATACTTGTTCTCCCCACCTTATATGTCACCTGAAATTACTTCCTTTGACCAGTGATTTTAACATTAAACATTTTGCTGTACTATTTTACAGTCCTGTGTAATGAACACATGTGATTTTAAAGTTATAAGAGGTAATTTTCCAGACTCATGCAAACAAGGTTTTAGACATTTTCAGACTTAAGGATATCAACAGGGTCATGTTGTTAAAGAGTACTGATTTTTTGCAGTCTACATCCTAATGAGTAATTGTTTGATTTGGTATCAAGAGGATGGATTGTTATGTTGAAAATAGAGTTAGAGTTGAAAATGTCCTTGGTTTAATGTGGAGGAGGACAGCCTGCCCCTTGGTTAAAACCTAGGTATTGACAGAACAAAGGGAATGTGTATTATTGACATAGGACATCTGGGCAGTAACTTAACTTACTTACCTTTTAACTTAATAAATACGGACTGTTCATGTATTTTCCTCAGAGATTCCTCAGAGGGTTATTTTGTAAGCTTTTGACACATCTCTCTATTTGCAAATAAACTGCTGATTATGCCAAGAGAATTTTGTCTCTGTACTTACCCCTTTAAGAATTCCTGTTGATTGAATTACCATCACACACAACATCAACTGACTGGAGTGGTGTGGTCAGACAATCGTACACCAATTGCATACATCAACAGACAGGTCTCTGACTCTCCATCTGTTGGCGGAGCAGATTTGGGAATGGGTTTACATGCACATGAGGTCGCTGAGGGCACTCCACATTCGCAGGAAACTCAATGTGGGCACAGACTTATTGTCTCAGGATGGTCCCCGAGACAACGAATGGCGCCTTCATCCCGACATTGTCGTAGAGATTTGGAGACGTTTTGGTAGCCGATGTGGATCTGTTCATGTTCTGGGAGGATGCACACTGTCCTCTGTAGTTCTCTACACACACAGGACAGACCCCCACTGGGCATGAACGCATTGGTGCACCGGCCATGGCCGAGAGTGCTGCTATACACGTTCCCCCCTCTCCAGTGTGTTCTTCCTGTCCTTTCTCGGGAGAGGGCGGAGGGGCTGTCGCTCATTCTGATAGCCTCATTCGGCCCAGGAGCCCTATGATTTGCGAAAGCGGCACAGATGATGGTGGAGACGCCATGGCCGATTCCTTACCGTCACGGGACGTTGACGCAGGCGAATGGCTCGATCGGGGCTGATAGACGAGCCATTACAGGCCTACTGAAAGGGACAGGTTGCTATGGCGGGGACTGAGGACTTCGTCGCAACCATTCAGGGAGCAAAGCCCCTATTGGTGATGCTCCACTCATAGAACTGGAGTTACAGAAGTAAATATTGGTTAAAACTATTAGTCAAAACTGGAGAAGAATAAGGCCCACGTGGCTTGGCGTAGGTTGAATCTCTTCACTGTCCATATGCAGTCTAGGTTCCGATGGTCAGTGAAAACCAGGAATGGGTGGTTGGCCTGCTCCTACCAGTGCCACCATTCCTCCAAAACCTTCTTCACTGCCAGCAGTTCCCAGTCCTGTTAGGGAAATTTCTGAAACCTGATGCATTCTTACTGATTAAAGGACTGAGTCCCAGTGTTTAGAGAAATAGAGGAGTGTGGGAGAGGGGATCTGGTATTTGTCCTAGGGGGCATTCTTGATTGGTAACAGTAGATTATAGGTTTAATCATCTGCCTATCTGTAGGTTGTCCAGATGCTTTAAGTCCCCCTCAAGGGTTGAGAAGAATACCCAGATGGGGGAGGACAACATGTCCCTTGTGTCAAGCCCAGGATATGTGATAGAACAAATTGGAAAGTGGGGAACTATAGAATGTTTTTGTTGAAAGAATAGTTTTCCAGATGCAAACCCATGCTGTAGCAGTACATTTGCAATTGAGGAAGTAGACTGTCATAAGTCAATATTATTGCAATTTCAATAACCTTTAAGAGGCCTTTCTGAAATTCAGAAACATTTATTTTCTAAATCAGAGTATGTACACAACTATGACAAAATATTCAAATCACAGAAGCAAGTCTCCCTGATATTAACAAGATTTATTCCATTGTATAAGTAGATATTCAAATAGGAAATGAAAATGTGGCATAATTTTTTTCTTTTTTCTATTATTAACGTTAGAAAATTAAAATCTCTGTAATCAAAATGTTTTTCTTTATTTTCCGAAACGGGTTTGGCAAGATATTCCAGAGCGCTGCTGAGAAGCTGGCTGCACTTCCATGTCTGTTGTCGTTTTCTTTGGGGCCCTTTTGGTAGTTTCAGAAATGACAGAACATGCCAACAAATTGCATCACTTCTGGCTCAGCAGTCAAGAACAATGCCCTGCCATATGCCAATTGGAGGGGTAGGGGATGGCGGGGAGAGGGCATATGAGAGGGAATCAATCCATGCCCCCCCCAGCTGTACTTCCCTCACACAGTTGGGAGCATGGCTTGGCCAGTGGTGTGACACAGATGAACAAGCTGACACGCAGCCATTAGCCAGACAAACCATTCACACAGTTACATTTTGCACAGGCCTGAGGAGTACCACTGTGCCAATACAAGAATGATCTCGTTGCCCACTCTGACTAAAGTCAGCTGTCACATGAATACGTTTTGGGGCATAAATATTATTTTTCTCTTACTAAGGCTCCTACCCACATTTTACATTACATTTTATTCTCATCTAGTAAGATATTTTGTCCATTACAAATTGCAGTGTTTTAGGCACAGGTATATATATACAGTGTTTGTTTGTCACCGCCAATGAGAATTGTACTGTGTGCGTGCTTTCCCCCTGTGTGTGTTTGGCAAGTGGAACAACAAAGGAAGGACACACCCTCATACCAACAACTGGATTCATTTTCTGTTTCCTTTTTGGGGAAATGTCAACTTAAGGAAATTTTCTAAACAAAATCACATAATGTGTTTTGGTTTGCTTAACAAGGATTATAAATTACAATTCAAAATGTTTCAGTTAATGGTTTTGAGTAATACTGCAGAATCATATGAATGTATAGCGACATTTGACAATGGAAGGAAAGATAATGGATAAAACGTATCATTGTTTTTGCCCTAAAATTTTAGGTTAAGGTTTTAGTTGACCATGTGTCCGGCAACCATATGTTCTGATCTGGTGAGGGAGGAGGATAAACATGTACAGTATGGGTATAAACCTTCTTTGAAAACCATTTTGTCCAGTTAATAGTCTAGCCACCAATTCCTTGGACTAATTCCAGGTGCCGTTCCAGGCTTATTCTGGCAGGGGATGGTAATAGGCCCACACAGATGCTTTCACTCAGTGCCTTGCACTAGGTAGCCAGATGCCAAGAGTATAACTCCAGGTAATTTTTGTACCACAATATTGGTATTGTGGCCAATAATGCTGAATGCCATGATGTAGGCCATAAGTAGTGGATAAGATTTTTGACCCTATTAAGTGTTGGGAATGCACAGCATTAGCACAATCAACAACTGGCAAATAAAAGTCTGCATGCTGGAACTACACACACACATACAAAACAAGCCAGTAACACAGACCCATACACAAATGTTTTGCAATTTAACCTAAAATTTCATGTTTTTTTCTTGTATGTATTATGTAATAGAAACATTTTCATGGACATATTAATAAAACCCCTCCATGAACTGCCACCTTAACGTGGTGGAGGGGTTTGAGTACCCGAGTGACCCTAGGAGCTATGTTGTCTGGGGCTATATGCCCCTGGTAGGGTCTCCCAAGGCAAACAGGTCCTAGGCGACGGGTCAGACTAATAGCGGTTCAAAACCCCCTTAATGACGAAAACAATTAAGAGTTCCGTGACGTCGCCCGGTATGGCGCAGCCGAAGCCCCACCCTGGAGCCAGGCCCGGGGTTGGGGCTTGTACGTGAGCGCCTGGTGGCCGGGCCTTTCCCCATGGGGTCTGGCCAGGCTCAGCCCAAAGGAGCGACATAGGGCCACCTTCCCGTGGGCTCACCACCCACAGGAGGGACCATAAGGGGCCGGTGAGGAGAGGATCAGGCAGCAGTGGAAGGCGGGGGCCTAGACAACCCGATCCCTGGACACGGAAACTAGCTCTAGGGACGTGGAACGTCACCTCGCTGGAGGGGAAGGAGCCTGAGATCGTGCGTGAGGTTGAGAGGTTCTGACTAGAGGTAGTCGGGATCACCTCTACGCACGGCTTGGGCTCTGGAACCACACTCCTTGAGAGAGGATGAAATCTTCACCACTCTGGAGTTGCCCATGGTGAGAGGCGGCAGGCTGGTGTGGGTTTGCTTATAGCTCCCCAGCTCTGCCGCCATGTGCTGGAGTTTACCCCGGTGAACGAGAGGGTCGTTTCCCTGCGCCTACGGGTCGGGATAGGTCTCTCACTGTTGCTTGTGCCTACGGGCCGAACGGCAGTGCAGAGTACCCGACCTTCTTGGAGTCTCTGGGAGGGGCGCTGGAAAGTGCTCCGACTGGGGACTCTATCGTTCTACTTGGGGACTTCAACGCCCATGTGGGCAACGACAGTGACACCTGGAGGGGCGTGATTAGGAGGAACGGCCCCCCTGATCTGAACCTGAGCGGTGTGTAGTTATTGGACTTCTGTGCTAGTCACAGTATGTCCATAACGAACACCATGTTCAAGCATAAGGGTGTCCATCAGTGCACGTGGCACATGTTCTCCACCGCCATTGTCAAAGCGGCTGCTCGGATCTGAGGCCGTAAGGTCTCCGGTGCCTGTCAAGGCGGCAATCCCCGAACCCAGTGGTGGACACCGGAAGTAAGGGATGCCGTCAAGCTGAAGGAGTCCTATCAGGCCTGGTTGGCTTGTGGGTCTCCTGAGGCAGCTGACGGGTACCGACAGGCCAAGCAGACTGCAGCCCGGGTGGTTGTGGAGGCAAAAACTCGGGCCTGGGAGGAGTTCGGTGAGGCCATGGAGAAGGACTATCGGCTGGCCTCGAAGAGATTCTGGCAAACCGTCCGGCGCCTCAGGAGAGGGAAACAGTGCCCTACCAACGCTGTTTACAGTAGAGGTGGGCAGCTGTTGACCTCAACTGGGGATGTCGTCGGGCGGTGGAAGGAGTACTTCGAGGATCTCCTCAATCCCGCTGTCACGCCTTCCATTGAGGAAGCAGAGGATGAGGGCTCAAAGGTGGACTCGTCCATCACCCTGACTGAAGTCACAGAGGTGGTCAAGAAACCCCCTCGGTGGCCAGGCACCGGGGGTGGATGAGATCTGCCCTGAGTACCTGGATGTTGTGGGGCTGTCTTGGTTGACACGCCTGTGCAACATCGCGTGGCAGTTGGGGACAGTGCCTCTGGGATGGCAGACCGGGGTGGTGGTCCCTCTTTTTAAGAAGGGGGACCGGAGGGTGTGTTCTAACTATAGAGGGATCACACTTCTCAGCCTCCCCGGGAAAGTCTATGCCAGGGTTCTGGAGAGGAGAATACGGCCGATAGTAGAACCTCGGATTCAGGAGGAACAGTGTAGTTTTCGTCCGGGCCGTGGAACACTGTTTTGTGGATTTGGAGATGTCCCTCGCGGCATCCTGTGGAGAGTGCTTCGGGAATATGGGGTCCTGGGTCCTTTGCAAAGGGCTGTCAGATCCCTGTACGACCGGACCAAGAAGGAGCTTGGTCCGCATTGCCGGCAGTAAGTCAGACTTGTTCCCTGTGCATGTTGGACTCCGGCAGGGCTGCCCTTTGTCACCGGTTCTGTTCGTAATTTTTATGGACAGAATTTCTAGACGCAGCCAGGGGCCGGAGGGTGTTAGGTTTGGGGACCACACGATTTCGTCTCTGCTTTTTGCGGATGATGTTGTCGTGTTGGCCCCTTCAAACCAGGACCTTCAGCATGCACTGGGACGGTTTGCAGCCAAGTGTGAAGCGGTGGGGATGAGAATCAGTACCTCCAAATCCGAGGCCTTGGTCCTCAGTTGGAAAAGGGTGGTTTGCCCACTTCAGGTTGGTGGAGAGTGCCTGCCTCAAGTGGAGGAGTTTAAGTATCTAGGGGTCTTGTTCACTAGTGAGGGAAGGATGGAACGAGAGATTGACAGACGGATCCGTGCAGTTTCTGCAGTAATGCGGTCGATGTATCGGTCTGTCGTGGTGAAGAAAGAGCTGAGCCTCAAGGCGAAGCTCTCGATTTACCGGTCAATCTACGTTCCTAATCTCACCTATGGTCATGAGCTTTGGGTCATGACCGAAAGGACAAGATCCCGGATACAGGCAGCCGAAATGAGCGTTCTCCGCAGGGTGGCTGGGCGATCCCTTAGAGATGGGTGAGAAGCTCGGTCACCCGGGAGGAGCTCAGAGTAGAGCCACTGCTCCTCCACATCGAGAGGGGTCAGCTGAGGTGGCTTGGGCATCTGTTTCGGATGCCTCCGGAACGCCTTCCTGGGAAGGTGTTCCGGTCCCATCCCATCGGGAGGAGACCCCGGGGAAGACCTAGGACATGCTGGAGGGACTATGTCTCCTGGCTGGCCTGGGAACGCCTCGGTGTCCCCCCGGAAGAGCTGGAGGAAGTGTCTGGGGAGAGGGAAGTCTGGGCATCTCTGCTTAGACTGCTGCCCCCGTGACCTGGCCCCGGAGAAGCGGACGATGATGGATGGATATTAATAAAAATTATAACATTAATTATTTTTTATTTCTTTATTTATAACAATCTCCATAAAACAAATCTATGAAAAGTAAACAAGCCTTATTATATTTTAAGGACATTTAAAATCAAAACTTAGAGAACTTGAGGACTGATTAAATCTGTCCAACCAGTCAGCCCACAAACACAAAGGTCAAGAAACATTGTCAAGGTCATTTCATAACCCTAGGGATGAAAATCTCTCTGCCTCTTTTTTCTGCAAAACATTGCCTTCCATTACATGTTGAAATGTGGCTAGCCAGAACAGTCATATGAAGATGAATTTATATTTACTTCTCCCATTCTTAACAAACAAACTGAAGTGTACCTTTAAGGAGGGGGCATGACATGGGTGATTGGCTTCTTTTTTCCCCTCTTCTTTATTTTCTTGAAAAATATTTAATATTTCTGCTTGAGAAAGTTTGTTTAAGTCCGCCACTGACTGCTGTCCTGGCCCCTCTGTCATTGCTTCATTCACACAGCCCCATCCAAAACCCCATAGCTATCCCCCATTTTGTCATTCCAAAATGTGGTGAAGAAATGTAATCTTCTGACGAAGAAAAAAAAAGCAGCCTATAAAGGATTTTTTCTGCAAGTAGCCTCTTTATTGGGTGGGGATGGGTGAGGACCCTAAACCATTTGGTTCTACATGGTCTCCACACACAACAGGGTTTCAAACACATACAAACAGTGCCACAAACCCTCATGCCCCAACCCTTGCTCATGCCTTACAAGTTAACTTTGTTTCTAATATTTTTATGACCTTTGTCATACCACATTAAATCGTTTATTTTATTTCTCTCCTTTGTAAGATTTTTCTCTATATTTAAATAATACAATTCCTGAATTAATTTAAGAACAGAAGTAATAAATAAAAGGATTGCCTAAATCTTCCAACCATCACACAGTGTCTTACTGATTGAGCAAGTGTATATGTCATTGTTACGTCCCCTGTTCAAAATCCCTGTAGTGTTCTATGTATGTGTCTTCTCAGTACAGGTGACAATATTCTTCAATCAAGCTCATCAATGACTCCGCCTACCCCGTTACCCGGTTCAGCTGTTTCCACTCACCATCTGTCCCATCATGCATTTTTGAGCAGTATATGTACTTCTGGTTTTTGGTCATTCTCTCTCTCACTCTCCATGCGTAAGGTTGTGTATGTGGTTTCTGGTTTGTTGTTAGGATAGTTGTGGGTGTAGTTAAGTGAATTTTGCGTGGTTTGGAGTGAGAGCTGTGTGTGTGGTTGAATTGTTTGTGGTTGTTTGTGGTTGAACTTTTGTTTGTACAACTGGTACGTTGTCTAACACTGTTATTTCCTCTTGTTTCTACAGGGAGTGAGGAGTAGTTTAGCCCTGCTCCGGAGTCTACATCCCTGCACGTAGGGTAACTCCCCTGTCTAGGCACACTAGTTACACCTGGCTGGGCCACCTACTGTAAGTTTGGGTAGGGCGCCCTGACAGTGTGCCAGATTAGCTTCTGTGTTTTGGGTGGGAGTTAGGACAGGTAAGGGGGTGGGAGGCTGTTTGTTTCTTTCTTTGATTTGGTACCGCCAGTTCTCCTCATCTCCCTGATATTATTACCGTGGCTAAATAAAAGCCTGCTTTGTACGGTACTTCTGTGTGTTGTGTCCTTACTCGCACTACGACCCCATACCCTTTTGCTGGCTGCAGGGCATCCTTGTGCAGTGGCGTGGCTCCCACTCCCCTCCTGGGGAGGACAGAACGTAACAAGTGGGGGCTCGTCCGGGATCTGCGCCCGCTGCTCGGGCGTACCTGTGGTCAGCGACTGTGGTGTGGTGTACGAGTGTGAGTAGGGACTAGTTCTGGCTTTGGTGTTTTGTATACGCGTTCCTGGTTGTCTAGTGTCTTTGATTTGTTACCAGTGTTTCCCTGTTAGTGCTGTAGTGGTGTGTTCTCGGTGCCGTGTAAGATGGCGTCTGTGGCGGTGGACCTTTTTATTGCGGACCCTACTCTTGAGGGTTTGTCACGGCTCACTATAACATCCCAGTCTCCAAGCACTCACTCAAGGCAGAAATAGTTGCAGTCATTTCACTGCATTTATTGTCTCAAGGTGTAGTTCCCTCACAGGATGAGGATGAGGAAGTCGAGGAGGAAGAGGTTGAGGAGCAAGAGGCAGCTGAGGAAGCTGGGGAAGGGCATGAGGTGCTGACAGGTCTCTCGCCTGCACGGCCGGAGGGCGGTGTGGGGGTGGCGACTCGGGCGCCTTTGACCCTACCCAAGTTCGAGCCATCTCCTTTTGAGCCTGAGGGCTCGGGGGAGACCGCTAGGCTTAGGCTTCGGCTGGCCCGCCTTGAAGCTGACCTAAGAGACAAAACAGAGAAACAAAATCAGGATTATGACTTAGCACTGAGAAAGTTAGATATCCAGAAGCTGGAGGTGGAGACCAGCAGAGAAATCAGAAGGATGGAACTAAAATACAGATACGGCAGCTTGAGCTGGCTGCTGGAGTAGCTCCCTCCTCACCAGTGGGTAGAGAGGGGCCTTTTGATGTTGGGAGAAACATAGCTGTCGTTCCTCCATTCAGAGAAGCAGAAGTGGATTCCTACTTCTCCGCTTTTGAGAGAGTAGCAGGGGCTCTTCGCTGGCCTAAGGAGGTCTGGCCTTTGCTGCTCCAGTGTAGGCTGACAGGGAAGGCACAGGAGGTGGTGGCGTCTCTGTCCCTGGAAGAGAGCGAGGATTACGAGGTGGTGAAAGCTGCTGTGTTGAGGGCGTATGAGCTGGTGCCGGAGGCGTATAGGCAGCGCTTCCGTCACTATAAAAAAGGCACTGGCAAAACATTTATGGAGTTTGCTAGGGAGAAAGAGACCCTGTTTGATCGCTGGTGTGCAGCTAGTAAAGTCTCCACCTACGCTGCCATTAGAGAAATGATACTGCTAGAAGACTTCAAAAACCACCTGCCAGATAGGATCGTAGTACACCTAAATGAACAGAAAGTAGCCACATTAAAACAAGCAGCTGTAATGGCTGATGAATATGCTCTGACCCACAAAACAGTGTTTGGCCCACCTAATCCAGAGACCAGGTCTGGTATGTCACAGGTGTCCAGGACCCCTCGTGGAACCAGAGGTTCCTCTGCCCCGTCTCTTAGTAGGACTGAGAGGGTTTGTTTCTATTGTCATCACCCAGGTCACCTGATAGCCGAGTGTCCAGTGCTAAAGGCTAAGTCAAAAACCCCTCCGTCTCCACCTAAGAGCGTTGGTTTTGTGTGCTCAAAAGAGCCTGATGCTGTGTACAGCCCTTTTATTACTGAGGGTTGGGTTTCCCTGAATGTGGAAAGAACAGGCCAACAACCAATAACTGTGTTACGTGATACAGGGGCAGCTCAGTCTGTCATTGTGTCTACAGTGTTGCCTTGGTCTGAGAAGTCTTATTGTGGGTCACATGTGTTATTGTCAGGGGTTGAAATGGGTACAATATCAGTGCCATTGCACTGGGTGTACCTTTCGTCGTCTGTTGTGTCTGGCCGGTTCCGTGTAGGGGTGGTCCAAAAGTTGCCAGTTGACGGGGTGTCATTTTTGTTGGGCAACGACATAGCTGGGGGCAAGGTCGTCCCAGTTCTGGAGGTTTTAGAGAAACCCGATCCCACCTATACTGAGCCAGAGACAAACAAATCAGTGTTCCCTGCATGTGTTGTGACCCGCGCACAGGCAAAGAAAATGGATGATGTGTTGGATGTATCGTCATTGTACGAACCTGTTAGAGTCCCGGTTCAGTTGCCGAAAGGAGAGCAGTCTCCTCCACCCACACTTGAGAGTAAACCTGAGGGAAGTGAGTCGGAGTTAAGTGGCTTAGTGGACACTATCACAGCGTCCAAAGTAATTACGTGTCAACAAAATGACAAGAGCCTTCAAAAGTGTTTTGATGCGGTAGGCAAAAGTACTAGTAGTGGGTCCAATGCCGCGTACGGTTTAGAGAACGGACTGTTGCTAAGGAAATGGACTGCTAGCAATACTGATAGTGACAGTGAATGTGTTTACCAGGTTGTTTTGCCCACACCGTTCCGTCAGCAGGTGTTGTCACTGGCTCACGATTATACGTGGGCAGGGCACCTGGGCATCAGAAAAACATACGACCGTGTCCTCAGGCACTTCTTCTGGCCTGGTCTGAAGTCGGATGTGATTAAGCATTGCAATGCATGCAAGACATGTCAGCTAGCAGGAAAGCCTAACCAGAGGGTTCCCCGTGCGCCGCTACATCCCATACCGGTGGTGGGGGAACCGTTTGACAGGATAATCATAGACTGTGTTGGCCCGCTCCCAAAAACTAGAGCAGGAAACCAGTTTCTGCTGACTATCATGTGTTGTGCGACCAGGTACCCAGAGGCTATCCCTCTCCGAAAGATAACAGCAAAAGCAGTGATTAAAGTACTCATTAAGTTCTTTACCACGTTCGGATTGCCTAGGGTGTTACAGTCGGACCAGGGGTCCAATTTCACATCCTCTTTGTTTGCGTCAGTGTTGAGGTCCTTGGCAATAACACACCAGAAGTCCAGTGCCTACCACCCTGAAAGTCAGGGAGCCTTAGAGAGATGGCACCAAACGCTGAAAGGCATGTTAAGGAAATATTGTTTGTCTACACAGTCAGACTGGGACGAGGGGGTTCCGTTTGTACTGTTTGCCATTAGGGAAGCAACTCAGGAATCCCTGGGGTTCAGCCCTAACGACCTCATATTCGGCCATACAGTGCGAGGACCATTACTTGTGTTAAAGGAACAAATGCTGAGTTCAACGCAGAGTACAGTGAGTAATGTTTTGGACTATGTGACCAAGACCCGTGAAAGGTTGCATAAAGCATGTGAACTAGCTAAGGAGTCTCTATCCAGCACCCAGAAACGGATGAAAATAAGGCATGACAAAAAGGCTGTGAAACATGTGTTTGTCCCTGGAGATCAGGTACTAGGGTTGTTACCGGTGCCAGGTTCGTCTTTGTCAGCTCATTATTGTGGTCCATACACTGTGGAAAAATGCATAAGTGAAACAAATTACATCATAAGAACCCCTGAGAGGAGGCGCCCTCACAGCTTATGCCATGTTAATATGCTCAAAGAATACCGCACCGTAAATGTTAACAAACCTGTTAGCCCAACAAAGTCCAGCCCATGTGGTGTTCCAGGTCCGGTAGCTGGGATGCTGGTGGCAGAGGTCTGCCCTGAGGATGACATGGAGGACGGTTTAAAAGAACAGTCTGGTATAAGGATCAGTGAAAGGTTAAACAATTCAGAAATGTGTTGCCGTCTATAATGGTGCATTTAGACAACAAGAAACAGGAAGAACTCATTCACCTTATTCATTCGTTTCCCAGTCTCTTTCAGGATGTTCCCAGTCGCACAACAGTGTTGGAGCATGACATTGACGTAGGAAATGCGTCGCCCATCAGAATGCACCCCTACCGTGTTAACGCCCGAAAAAGAGAGGTAATGCGGAAGGAAACTGAGTATCTAACTAAAAACAACATGGCTATACCTAGCCATAGTCCGTGGAGCTCTCCCTGTATTTTGGTACCCAAACCAGACGGTACATCTAGGTTGTGTACGGATTATAGGCGAGTAAATGCTATTACTGTACCTGATTCATATCCTATGCCCAGAATTGACGATTGCGTTGACACCATTGGTTCAGCGGTTTATGTCAGCAAATTAGATATGCTGAAGGGATATTGGCAGGTGCCGTTGTCTGCCCGCGCTTCTGATATTTCCGCCTTTGTAACGCCAGACGATTTCCTGCAGTATACCGTAATGGCGTTTGGAATGCGCAATGCCCCAGCCACCTTCCAGCGCTTAGTCAACATGGTGTTAACAGATGTGCCCAAATGTACGGCCTACTTAGATGACATCGTGGTACACTCTTCGTCGTGGGAAGAGCATGTAGCCACGTTAGCGGATGTGTTCCGTCGCTTAGCAGCAGCCTCCCTAACGCTGAATTTAGCGAAATGTGATTTCGGCAAGGCAACAGTGACCTACTTAGGGAAGGAAGTAGGTAGGGGCGAGGTACGTCCCATAGCTAGGAAAGTGGAAGCTATTGTTTCATACCCTGTGCCAACCACCAGACGCCAGCTGCGGCGATTTGTTGGTATGGTTGGTTATTACCGTACATTCTGTAAGAATTTCTCTACCGTAATAGCTCCTCTCACCTCATTACTGAGCCCGAAGGTACAGTTTACGTGGTCTGCAGAGTGTCAACAGGCGTTTGAGTCAGCTAAGGCTCTTCTCTGTTCCTCCCCGGTTTTAGCAGCACCCGATCCCAGCAAGCCGTTCAAGCTGGAAGTCGATGCCAGTAGTATGGGTGCAGGGGCAGTTCTGATACAGGAGGATGATGAAGGGATCGATAGGCCCGTTTGTTTCTATTCTAAGAAATTCACACCCTGTCAGACACGTTATTCTACAGTCGAGCAAGAGACGTTGGCACTACTGTTAGCGTTACAATTATTTGAAGTGTATGTTGGGTCTAGTGCCTTACCTGTGGTTGTTTACACCGATCATAATCCTCTAATTTTCCTCAGCAGGATGTACAACAGCAACAGGCGGTTGATGCGGTGGGCGTTGATTGTGCAGGGATACAACCTAACTATCCACCATATTAAGGGTTCCAACAACGTCGTTGCTGACGCGCTCTCGCGAGTCTGGTGAGACTTCCGCTGCCGGAGTGATTGTTTACAGGGAACATTGTGTACAGATGGGTGACACGAACTATTCGTTGTGTCTTTTTGTGGTGGGCGTGTTACGTCCCCTGTTCAAAATCCCTGTAGTGTTCTATGTATGTGTCTTCTCAGTACAGGTGACAATATTCTTCAATCAAGCTCATCAATGACTCCGCCTACCCCGTTACCCGGTTCAGCTGTTTCCACTCACCATCTGTCCCATCATGCATTTTTGAGCAGTATATGTACTTCTGGTTTTTGGTCATTCTCTCTCTCACTCTCCATGCGTAAGGTTGTGTATGTGGTTTCTGGTTTGTTGTTAGGATAGTTGTGGGTGTAGTTAAGTGAATTTTGCGTGGTTTGGAGTGAGAGCTGTGTGTGTGGTTGAATTGTTTGTGGTTGTTTCCCAGCCAACACACCCATGTGGGGCCCAAACGGGCTGCAAATGGGCTGATATCCGGGGCCCACCTGGGCTACCCAACTGGGACCCAGCTAATTTTGGCCGCAGTTTCCATGGAGGCCCCACATGTGTTAGCCCAGATGGGTTGATGATGGGCTCTTGATGGGCTCCATATCGGGCCCATATGGGTAGCCTAGGTAGTCCCCATATAGGGACTACAGGAGTCTGCCCACATGGGTTGATGATGGGACCCAGATAGGTCTTATCTAGGGCTCTTATGGGCCACAACGGGTGTATATATGGGCTACCATATTTTTCTTTTTGGGTTACCTTATTTTACAGTAAACCCCTAAATACAAACATTATATGTAAGCAATGAACAGAAAACATTACTTCAAGCTTTACTTTATTAACAGAATATTTATTAACATATGTGTATTAACAGACAAGTATCAAAAGTGAAGGCTTTTGACAAACTTTATATTTCACAAACAAAACAAAAGTGCAGTTTTACAGTCCTCTGTCAGAAAACTCTATATTTCACATACAAAAACAAAAGTGCAGAATCTCAGTCCTCTGTTTTTGCTCTCCCAACGGCCCTTTGAAAAGAGAAAATAAATAAATCAACCATTTTTCTACTTTTGCAATTCCTTTTCACAGTTCAAACAGATGTGTCAGGTTAGACTTTTGGTGCTCCAAATCAAGTTTATGTAGATAAGGGGTTTTCAAACCTGTCCCAGAACACCCCCAGCACTGCACATATTGGAGGCACAAAATTTACATTTTGACCAACTTTTACCACTTTTCACGAGTTCACACTTACATACAATTAGAGGGGTTAAGGTTTAATGCATATTTGCCGTGCTTTTCGGAGGAGGACTCCAAGCTCTGAATTCAGCCCGAACCCAGAGTACTCCCCCCCGCATATAAGTGGTTAGGACTAGAAGTGTGGAGAATAGGTGGTGGGGGGAAGCTGCAAACTGTCAATGGATCGAGGTAAGACTGCTGAGTCTATATGGGCCATTCTACAGAATTGGTGCAAAGTCAGAGTTGGAAACATCTTGAATTTTTTTTTCCCACAATTTTTTCATATATGCAAATTGTATAATATCCAAGGTATGCTTTTCTAGTAATTGTGCAGTTAATTCTCATTTTGTATTTTCAGATAATGCTGGAATATTTTCCTTCTCCCCAAATTTGTCACTACCGAAACACAATATTAAATAATTTATTAAGAAAGCTTATTATGACCTATTACGATTTTGTTTACATCTACCTTATAAATATATATTTTTTCTATTTTTTAAAAATATTTTTACAGGATAAATAAATGAAGATTATAATTTGTATAATATTTTTAGTGTAATTTATGAGAATTGTTGTATTTTGAACCCAATCTTTCTTTGTAGAAGGCATAAAGTTTATCGTACTAATTTCAAAGTTAAGGATTCATTAGTTTGAATATGCATTGAACCAAACACTATCATAACATCTTAGTTGATAATTCAATATACTTAATTTTTGACGAAACATCCCATGTTACGGTAGTGACTGCATGTTTTGGTAGTGACCACAATACTTAGTTTGCCATGGCTGAATCAGACTGTCCACATTTTATGTTAATATAAATAAATAACTATGATGCACATATGCAGTCAGTACATATAGCAGACACACATCTGACAGTAAATGTCTTATAAGAACACCTAGAGCTATTCTATACTTTGGGTCTTGAGGTGCAAGTGCGAAGAGATATGGCTCATAGATTTTTCTTCCTAAAAAAAACCTTTCAGAACCACTTTGTTTTATTTTCACATTTTCAACATTTTTTGTTTATGAGTCATTCAGATAAATCTCCAGAACCACTGAACTGTGTGTGTGTTTGTGATTTTGGTTGGGTGACAGTTGTAGGTTAGCCTACAAAAGTTTAAAGTTTGACAAAAGCACAATGTTGTGTTTTACACAAATATAAGTAGGCTAAACACTTTTTAACTGCAGTTTTAATGATAATGACTTTTACCCATCTTGCTCTCCACCACGTGCCCTCGCTGTACGGTTTCCTCCTTCCTCCTGTCCCTGGCACCAATTAGCCACTTTGACACTGCCTTTTCAGCATCTCTTCTAGTAATCTGGTTTGTAAGGGCATTTTTTTCAAGCTTCCTGTAAAATAGATAAAGAGTGAGATAAATTCCTCATTTGAGCCCTTGCAACAAAGCAGAAATCTCCACCATGTAATTTTTCAGGTAATACAATAATGGTATCGGATATAATATTCTGTCAAACACAACACAAACAAACAAGGGACTGGTTCTGTACCTGAAAACTACAGTTAATTTAATTTAAATGTGTAACTTTTGTTCTATTGTATTTACCTTTGCTTGTAACTAGTGTATTTTTACTTATATTATTTGTAGTACCTCACTTGTATTTAATAATGATTTAACTTTATTATTTATTATAAACCATGAGTTGTGTGATTGCTACACCACTAATTAACAGTTACTTATCACTGAATTGGCAGTATACCTGGTCCATATTGTCATAATTAAGGGTATTCTCTATCCAGGTATGGACAATTAATTGCATACAATTAAATTGATTTATGAAGAACTCAACTCTACAAAATAACCTTTGTTTGCACATTAATATGTTAAACAGCGAGTAAACATACCATATACAACCTCAAACAGTTTGAGCCCCGAAACTCTCGCTTTCTGTGGCAGCCTACAAAATTGTACTCTCTTGATAGGGAGTGGTCTAAAAGGAAGGCCATCATTCTTCTGGTGGCTTCATCCAATGTTCTTCCTCCAATTTCTGCCACCACGCCAACCTAAAGAAAAATAAGATTATCATAATGGGAATTAATTCTGATTATCATCGGAAGTAGTAATCTACTATTTGTATAGTGTATCGAGTCCCTAAATACAACTCTATTTTTCATAATTCCCAGGGAACACTCCCATAATACATGCAGTTGCCTCTCTAACAGATGTTTTATACTTGTACTTAAGTTATTAGCAAAAAAGCTACAGTACTGTGCAAACGTCTTACGCCACCATTATTTTTGTTTTAGAAATGATATAATGACCATATGCTAATTGTGGGAAGTATTTAGTGTGATCTCCCCTTACACTTGAGCAATTGTTGGGATCATGAATGTGGAAAAGTACAGACAGGTTTTAATTTATAATGCCATTCCTTCTGGAAAGTGCCATATTGGGAATGTTTTTATTTTTTTTAGCATGATAACGATTCCAAGTACACTGCTAATACAGTATAATCATATTTGAAGAGAAAAACAGCTTTCCTGAATTTATAGAGGCAGTATGGGGTCACCTAGACAGAACATTTTTGAATACGGCCTAAATCTAAAGATGAACTTTGGGAAGTGCAGAAAGCAGCCGAGGTAAAATATGTCAGACAATTACTTCAAAAAACCTAAGGGCAGTCCCCCCAAAAGAGGTGTGAGATGTGCTCAGTGCAAAGAGAGATTACACAAAATACTGACTTTTGCCTGAAGAAGCCTTTTTGTTATTATTTTGTGTACATATTTCCTGTACTTTCTGCACATATTTCCTGTACTTTCTGCATCTTAATAAAGAAACTGAAAAATAAATGTGGGTGGTAATTAATACTTTGCTAAAACAACTAAGCTTGTGGTGGCCTAAGACTTTTGTATAGTATTGTATGTGCAAAAACATTAACGATCAGCCCAGTAAATCTGCTAAATGGTCATATTAGAACATACCACTTGTTTGTGGAAGGTGGGGTCTGCCAATTTCTGCTTCATTGCAGCAACCTCCAAGAGCGTCCTCAGGGGGAAAACAATATCTTCTGGAAGTGCTGTAACTGAAAACAGTAGTCATCACTAACTAAGCATTATCTATCAATGACTTCATTATGTGTGTGGACCCTCAAATAAAATGCTGACTAGTTCCTTTGAAACACTGATGAACAATATGGTGGCATAACTGTAAACAAAGAAGTGTTATAATAATATTTTTAGTAAAACTTTAGAATACTCTTCCATCATCAATGAATAACTACACAGGAACAAATAAGTAACACACTATTAACATTCTACTAATATTAACTAACAAGGAACTCTGATTAATGAAATAGTAATAGCACTCAGTTGAATGTGGTAGTTCTATAACTAATCAATAACTGCTATGTTTTTCATACCTCCCAGATAACTACTAAGAGAACTACTATATGAGTTCATAATGCATAAATTAGGAAGGAATTGGAACAGTATTCTAAAGTGTAACGTTAATTCGGTATATTTTGTGCCATTTGTTAATTGAATTAGCACTAACTTTAAATAAAAAAAGGAAAAAATAGAACAGGCCGCGGAGATGGTGTTAAAGCTTCTTGAATCTCGAATGTTCTGTGATGAAATAGACATTTGTTAAAGATTTATAAAAAAATTTACATTTGAGAAGGGGATTTTTTCATTAAATGCGCACACTTTTAAAACAACAGCTAGCTGCTGAAATGGTCGCTGTATGGCTTTGTTCTGTGATCACAAAATAATCGGGAGCAGACACGATTAAACAGGCTTGTCTTGTAATTGCATTCGAAAAATTAATAAGGAAGTGCTTTCATTTTGGCTGTTTGATGTGCACATCGATCTTATACAAATTCAAAAATGGCGCCAGAAATAAGGGAAAATATGGCGCGATTTGGGGGAATTCGAAATTCTAAAGTGACAAGAAGCTTTTGGTCAACATCGTGTTTTGAAAACAATGTATTTTAATTAACATTTATATTGTGAAATGTAACTTTCTTACCTTGACTTAGCCTTGACTACAAAGACAGCGAGAATCTTCCAAATCTCCTCCCGAAAATTACAGCAGAGTGTGAGTGAGACTGAGAGAGTGAATGGTGTCGCGGCCTCGCGAGCGCGAAAAGGGCGAGGGGAATGGGAAGTGTTGAATGAAATCTCGCGAGATCTATCATGCAAAGGTTTTTCTTTTTTTTGTGTCACCGTTGTAGTGTCTGTACCTTTAGGTGTCTTTTTGTAACTGTTTAAATTATATTGTGAGTAAAAGTGTGCATACTTTTGACTGCACCACTGTGACAGTATCTGCAGGGTCTTGATCCTTTTAATTGGCCGAAAATTTGTTAAAATTGCAATTGTGTTGGCATTTGTATAGGTACAAGCAATTTCAAAGGTGCATCTGTAAAAAAAAAATTGGGTTTGACTGTTTGCACTTCCTGAATTAGTAAACTGTAAAACTGAATTAGTCCCCAAGTGTAGCCCATTTTCAACCCATGCACTCATTTCCCATTAGTGAACCACCTAGGCCCCACAAAGGGAGCCCAACTGGGTTTGCCCATGTTGGACTTACTCAGTTGACCCAAGTGGGCCCCAGATAAGAAGCCCATTTTGAGCCCATGCCCACTCTGTACCCCTGTCGCCCATTTGTAACCCATGTGGGCCCCACATAAACGTGTTGGCTGGGTTGTGGTTGAACTTTTGTTTGTACAACTGGTACGTTGTCTAACACTGTTATTTCCTCTTGTTTCTACAGGGAGTGAGGAGTAGTTTAGCCCTGCTCCGGAGTCTACATCCCTGCACGTAGGGTAACTCCCCTGTCTAGGCACACTAGTTACACCTGGCTGGGCCACCTACTGTAAGTTTGGGTAGGGCGCCCTGACAGTGTGCCAGATTAGCTTCTGTGTTTTGGGTGGGAGTTAGGACAGGTAAGGGGGTGGGAGGCTGTTTGTTTCTTTCTTTGATTTGGTACTGCCAGTTCTCCTCATCTCCCTGATATTATTACCGTGGCTAAATAAAAGCCTGCTTTGTACGGTACTTCTGTGTGTTGTGTCCTTACTCGCACTACGACCCCATACCCTTTTGCTGGCTGCAGGGCGTCCTTGTGCAGTGGCGTGGCTCCCACTCCCCTCCTGGGGAGGACAGAACGTAACAGTCATCCCTTTGGCAGCTCCTTGCAAATGGCTAAGATTTTTGTATGTCCACCTCATCATCCCCAGCTGATTCTGAGGTAACTAGTAACATGGAATAGCTAAAACATTTCAGATTATTTGTTTTTAGTGTTTTGTTCTATAAACAATTAACAACTTAAATGCTGTAACCAGTAAGGATTTTATTTTTGCAGTATTTTGGAGTATTAGAATAATGTATGTAATTTTTTTGCAACAACCTGGGAACCATGAGGCTTATCTGCCTTGCTCAGGGACATACTTTTTCCCTTGATGGCTTGGGGACTCGATTTAGCCACTTTTCTTTGCAAGTCAGGTGCTCTAACTGCTTGCCCACATTGCCAATTTAGTTCCATGTAGTCTAGTTTAGATTGGAGTCTGAACTAGACTAAGAAGTTTCACTCCTGCAACACATCCCCATGTATGTCCCTCATCTTTCCCCCCTCTTTTATTTAATACCTTCCACCATTCAATTACTGGGCCAGGGGATCAGACGTCTATGTGTCTGTTATTTGGAATCATTGAAGCATTGCACCTATTAAACATTTCTCTTTGAGACTGAATTGATCTAGTGATGTTAGAGTGACTTTATTTCTCTGTATCATCACGCTCTGTACTGTATGTTGGGATAGAGGGGATTACAGTCTCATTCTAGGAAGGAACAGTGGAACACCTCAGTCCCTCAACCATCCGCCCTCATACCCCTTGCCTCCTTACCTAAACTGTGCTCAAAGAAGTTGGCTTTGTCCTTGGTTGCAGACTAAAACTGGGCATGGTTAATTAAATTCTGCTTAGGAATTTGTGTCATTTGTTTTGATGGTTAAGGTTTTTGTCATCTGGAGATCAGGAGTGAGAAATGGGATAAGGGGAAAATGTGAATACTCTCTAGATCCACAGTTTTGCTTATAGCATTCTATATGAAATGTAATTGATTGGAGAAAAGGCTGATATTTTTCCCCATCAATGGTCTTCTCAGTCAACATACTTGGTAAAAATAAAACTAATAAAAAATACTTCATTAAATAATTTAGCTAACTGGAACAAAACACAATCAAATTCATTTTTTTATTGATATTCAAATATGCATTTATTTGATGCTAAAGAATGTAATTCAAATATGTTACTATTCCCAAATATGTTCTTGTGTTCTATAATTATTCTGATAGCATGAGAAAGTGACATTCTCAGTTCTCATCTCAGAGAGGGTGTTTTTCTTTAACCCCATTTTTTTTCTCAGCCTCTTGATTTATACACACAACATGTTGTACAAAGGAAGCCTTGTTTGCTAAATGGGATAGCCTTAATGGAGACTTATATTTCCAGGATTATATCTGTATTCAATTGCAAATTATTTTGGGGGTGTTTCAATTCTCTGCCTCTGTCTCTATGAATAATAGTATCATTTGAATTAAGTGGACACCTGGTGCAGCGGCTATAGCGCTGTATACCCGGCACCACTGCCAACTTCCCTTTTTCCCAGCCTGTATCTTATCCATTCCAAAGAGCCTCCAATTTCATTCTCCCTCAAGAAAATGCCATACACTTGTAACTTTATTCTCCCTCGGTAAAAACTTGCTCTCTTGTAAAAGACACAGTGAGACAGTTGAGAAATACTTGAAGGGGGGGAGGAAATTCTTATCAATCTCTTAGATTTGGGTAAAGTCGTTTGGAAGCAGGGTGTTATGTTTCAAGGAAACCTTCCAATTAAATACTGTAAAAAGATTAAATAACAGTACCTTTTAAACTTCTCAGTGGTCGTATTAAAGCCCTCTTTTGTTGATTTATTGTACATTAGCCACTGAGCCATGTAAGGAAGGGGACATTTCAGAGGGGTTTGCTATTTGTATGCGTCCTGCATCTCCTCCACACACAATCAGGTCTGTATTGCTTTTTGCCAATTTATACCAGGATGTAGGTTTAGAGTGTTTTCCAGAAAAAAAGGTTTTCAAGTAAGTGTCTGCTTTCATGAGCACAAGTGATTGAGGCACACAAACAAACCTTTGTTTAAAAACTCACAGATGTATAGCCCAAGCCCAACTGTGTCTTCTGCTACTGAGAAGTTCACATAGATATTTTTCTTTAGTACAGCATTGAAATGTTTAGGAAATACTGTAAGAATGGTTGTCCAATAAGAATTTAAGCCTTTCAAGGTCTATATTTTTTAACACAGAGTATTTATTTTGCTCCTAGCATGTTTGTTTTCTAGCATTGGGTAACTACTAGGACATTTAGGTTTCTATTAATCTGCAAAATCTAATATTTCATAAATATGCAACTTAGACTTATTTGGCTGATTTCTACTTCAATGTCAAATGCGTCTGCGTAGGATTCGCGAACAGGGCAGAGAGCCGCACAGGCCCGCACAGACAGTCCGTGTAGGCTACGTGCACCAGCTCAAAAATCTAAAAGCATGTAGCTACGCTTACGTAAACTGCAGAGCCGCACAAGCAATGATTGGTTGGATGGCGGAGGGAAGATTTTACAGAGAGTACGGAATTCCGGCCAAATTTGACTTCCTGTATCAACAAAGACGAAACAACAAGGAAGTCTGGAGGCATTGCTCAAATCGATGACATTTTGATAGTACAGGAGAAATTCTGTGCGAAGAGCCAGCAACTTGCTAGAAAAGGTGGAAGCTGATGAGCGACAAATATGTAAGACTAAAGAAGACTTTTCAGACCAGGGGGCAACTCACCCCATATGGAAAATAAATATATTTTTGCAATTATAGAAAATACATTACAAAACGTATTTTGAAGCCCGTATTAAAATGCATTTTTCAAAAAGATGAAATGTAATTACCGACGTATTGATTATATCACATTTAGGTTTGAAACACATTTTATAGATGTGTACATCTCCAAAATACATTTAATCTTAGTCACAAATAGTCTAACGTACTAAGGTAAACTTGGTAATACCACTACTTGCCTCCCCAATCAACCTACTCCTGTTTGGAGTAGTGGTTAGCCTACTAAGCTATAGAATGTAAGGTTGCAGGTTCAAGACACCACCTAAAGGTATATTTAGACATGCTTTTTAAAAATGCATTAAATAAATTTTTACAAATATATTTACGCGGCCAATTTCAAAAATGTTGACATATATTTACCAAATGTATTTGAGAATATATTTTAAATACATTTATTTTTTGTATGGGACAAGTCAGTGCTACAAGACCAAACCGGTGGATCACGGCAGTCTTTACGATAGTAGTTTCAGCAGCAGGACGGTTAGCCGATTGTATGTTGAATATCCAACCTATAACTTCAACCCGGTCCGCGCAATGACTGTTGTTCCTTCTCTTCATTACAGTAACGTAATTGATATATTTACATCTGAGGAAGTGCATACTCCAATATGTCAGTGCAGTGAAGGCACACAATTGCGGGAGGTTAAGGCTATACAGGTGGGGGAAAAAGCGCGGCCACTTACCAATATACAATCAAATCAGTTATACAAATCAGCACCACAAACATAGAGCTTATATATTCTTACCTTTTCCTTGGACAAGAGACCCTCTTCCTATTGGCTTAATCATAAGACAGCCTTGAGGTCTTCAGCATGAGAGAGACACAAAGAGCAGCCAACCACAACCAGAACTTTTTTTCTCAAAGATATTATAAGGGAACTCTTTTAATCCCTATGGTTAATTAAGATATTTGTCTTTCTTTGTGGATCAGTTCAGAAGCACTTAATTACATATTTAAGAGAATTAAGAAATTCTACACTTTTTAGAATGCAAAATGGCACCCTTTATCTATAAAATGACCTGTAACACATGTATAGAGAAAGGGCGTCAGAAAGACTCAGAATGGAAAGAGTCATTATGGTTGTTACACATGCACTACTTTTGCCCAGATGGCTCTGCACAATAGTGCACTACATAGGGATTAGATTCACTTGATTTGTTGGCCTTATGTATCTCCAAAGCTGACCTCTTGATCCAGAGGTTGATTAATGTAACCAGTGCACATCTTTGTAGAAGAAGATGATTATTGATTAGTTACATTTACCTGAAGTGAAATCAGTGGATTACATGATTAAATCAATAATATTCTATATTAATTCCAATTTACTGGTTACAAAACTGTCTTATTGAAAAGCACTAGATGAACCGATACCACTTTTTTTCAGAACGAGTACGTACATTGGGGAGAACAAGTATTTGATATACTGCTGATTTTGCAGGCTTTCCTACAAACCCCGATTCCAAAAAAGTTGGGACACTGTACAATTGTGAATATAAACAGAATGCAATGATGTGGAAGTTTCCAATTTCTATATTTTATTCAGAATACAACATAGATGACATATCAAATGTTTAAAATGAGAACATTTATCACTTTAAGGGAAAAACAAGTTGATTTTAAATTTCATGGCATCAACACATCTCAAAAAAGTTGGGGCAAGGCCATGTTTACCACAGTGTCGCATCCCCTCCTCTTTTTATAACAGACTGCAAACGTCTGGGGACTGAGGAGTGTTGAAGTCTAACACTTCCCCGAGTTGGTTTGATGGAAAGGAGAATAACACACCAGGAGTCAGGTCAATTCCAATACCGTATATTCCGTTTATTACAGAAGCTTCTGGAGACAGAGTGTCGCCGCACTATGTCCAAAGATCAGCAGTCACACAAGTATTATTTATACTACCAATACGCCTAAAAAGCGGGGGGTGGAGGTAGCCAAGCATGTGTGCCATTGGTCCAGTTCATGTTCTTTACCTTATATGTATAAGTGCAGCCCAACCATCATCTTGCCTTTTGTGGTTTCTGTCTTGTCTATTATTAATTCACCCCTGCCCAGACTATGTGTGTGTGTTGTTAATCTGTCCCCCTCTACTTCTTGTTAGTCTGACACACAAGCTTAGTCTACTCTTCCACCCCAGCAACAGCCTAAATAAGATGTCCTGTTTTCTACTTGCAACTTTCAGGCTCAGCTTATGCTACAGACATTTAACATTTTGCTTCAATGCTCACAACAGTTTAACAGCTTATACATTCAGTGTATCCACAATTTCCCCATTTGATCTCTTCCCAGAGAGATCACCCCAATTCTCCAAGCTCCAGTTCCCCCGGGTCGTGCTGTTCCAGTAGAGGCATCAGCATCCCTGGTGGTGGTTCCTGGAACCTTCTCGATGGCTGTAGAGATCACTCTTATGGCAAGCCCTCTTATACATGGGATACAACAACACCCACAAGTCACCATTATAGCACAAAATGTAGCAAGAGATAAAAGAACAGACATTATCAAACCTTTCCAATGGCCAAACATCGAGGTCATCCATTCCTCCAGCGGGTTGTCTATCCCAGAATGCTCGTATGCGACCCCTTGACATAGTCCAATTCAATGCCCCCAAATTTCCTCAAGCAGGTGTCCTCAGGTGGGGTCGCGAACCTCTTCGCTGGGGGAATGAAGACCCGATGCCAACCTGGGAAACCTGTAACAACACACAACACACACCATTATTCCACCAATGCCCATATACCATTTCATTCTACTATCACCTTTCTCTGTAACCCTGTCATCTTGGTACGAGTGGTAGGAGCCACTCTGTGTCCTAAACCCCCTTTTGTTACAGTATTCTTCAGTTCCTTCCTCTAAGAGTCTATTCCCTGGCGCTGTCCTTTGTCTCCTTCTCTCGCTCGTAGTCCCGCAGTATCCTGGGGTCCGCTCCAGGCACCGGTCCGGCTGGTTTTGGTCCTCCTTCCGTCCACACTGGGGCAAGCTCCTCCTTCTCGGTTTGGATGAGGTCCGTCAGTGACCTCCCTGGCTCCTGCGCTGGTGTGCACTGGCTCCAATGGTACCACGTCTCTCCCTTGTCCCTCAGGCGGACCGCATGGCTCGTTCTCTCCACCACCTGATGAGGACCCGTCCACCTTGGCTCCGACCACTTTCGCTTGATGACGTTCAGCAGCACCCACTCCACCTTGGGTAGGTCCTGGTCCAGCGGGTTCAGGTTCTTCCTTTCTTTGACTCTGTTGGTGAATTCTGAAACGAGAGCTCGCAATTCATCAAAATACACTCTGTGATCTTTGGGCCATTTTTCCCTTTCTAGGACTGCAGGCCCCGCGGCTGGTCCTGGAAACTGTCTCCCCGTCAGCAGCTCGTATTTGGTGTACCCGGTGGACTGATTTAACGAGCATCAAATCGTCATGAGTGCCAGTGGCAGTGCATCCACCCAGTTAAATTTGGTCTGTGCACATATCTTAGCCAACTTGTTTTTTTAATTTTGGTTCATCCTTTCTAACCTTCCCTGGGACTGTGGTATACTGTGCCAAAAGCATGTTTTAGGCCCAGTAAGCTCTCTACCTTCTGTAAGTCACTGTTCTTAAAGTGAGTCCCGCTGTCTGACCTGATTTTCTCTGGGAAGCCGTGTCTGGGAATGTACTGGTTTATTAAACACTTGATTACTGTCTGGCTGTCCTCCTTTCTTGCCGGCCAGGCCTCTGGCCACCCTGTGAACACATCCACACACACCAACAGGTACCGGCAACCCCGTACTGGATCCCCCATGTCCGTGTCATCTATCACTATCTCTTGTCCAGGTCTCGTCGTCATGGGGAACGCCCCCATCTCAGGTTTAATCGTCGGTTTTGGATTGTGGTGTGTGCAGATGGTGCATGTCTTAGTGTAGTTGCGTACCATGTCTACCATGAACGGGTGCCACCAGTGACACAGATTTCTTAGCATCTGCGCCGGCCCCACATGTCCTAACCCATGGGCTTCTGCAAATTGATCGCCCCGCCTGTCTGGTGGAAGTATTACTCTACCATCTGGCCCTCTCCAGAGCCCTCGCGTCTCTGTTGCTCCTCTCTGTCACCAAATTGTTTTCTCTTGTGGGGATGCCGCCTTTTGATGTCTCACTAGCTCGTCTCTCTCAGGGCCTTCTCCCCACCCCACTTCCTCTTCTGCTCTTACCATCATCACTCGCGGAGTGTACCCTGCTGCCTGTTTTGCTGCTGTGTCTGCCGCTTGATTTCCCTGAGGCACTACGCTATTTGAGGTATCGTGTCCCTAACATTTTATGATTGCTACCTTTTCGGGCAGCTCCAGGGCCTCGGCTAGCTCTCTCATCTCAGCCTCGTCTTTAATCGGTTTGTCCCCTGCTGTTCTAAACCCGGCTTTTAACCACTGTCCTAGCTCCACGTGCGCCGCCTACCGCGTATTCCGAATCGCTCTAAGTGGGTGCTCTAAGTGGCTCTGTGAGCCCTGAGTAGTTTGGGATGTAATTGCGACTATACCCTGTGAGCCCCAGGAATGATAGAATTTCCTGAACAGTAGTGGGTTTGGGATTGTGGAGAATGGTTGTGCGGTGTGCTGGTGAAAGCCCCGCTCTCTCCTGCATGATTACTCTGCCCAGAAAGGGACCTGTGTTCTTACCAACTGTAGCTTTTCTTTCGACACCTTGAACCCTTTCTCAGCCAGTCTGGTGAGGACCGTCATTGTGGCGTGGATGCAGGCGGCCGCCGTCGGGGCCGCCAGCAGCAGATCGTCTACCTATTGGACCAAAGTTACCCCTGTCGGCAGCGAGCATCCCTGCAGCGCTTCTCTCAGTACCTGGTTGAATATGCCAGGGGAAAGCGCTAACCCCTGTGGTAGTCTCGTGTATCGCCATTGCCGACCCCTATGTGTGAAAGAGAAGATGTCACGAAGTTCATCTGCTAATGGGAGACAGAAAAAAGCATTAGTCAGGTCAATGCAGGTGAACCATTTTTGATCGGGGGTCAAATTAGTGAGTGCTACATACGGGTTAGGTACCAGTATGGTGGGTGTGAGTAAAATGTCGTTAATGGCTCTGAGATCATGGGCCATACGGTATTTCCCTGTCCCTTTTTTTTCGACTGGGAGGATAGGTGTGTTCCACGCGGAACACGACTCCTCCAACACCCCTGTGGGCCACAAACCATTCAATGTCACATCTAACCCTTCCTCTGCCTCTGGTTTGTGTGGATATTGGGGCAGCCATATGGGCTCTCCCAGTCTGATTTTAAAGGTGACTGGTGGGCAATCGGTGAGCCCCACGTCCGTGGGGCCCTTGGACCACAGTGAGTCCGGCAACTCATTGAGTCTTGCCTGTGGCTGCAGGGTGATCCATCTTTTCCCTCCCATGATCCCGGGTTATCTCCGTTCACTCTAAATATACCCAATCGGTCCCTGGTGCCTCTAACCGATATGTCTTACAGCTGGGTGAGTACCATACGTTTGACGCCTGAGTGAGTGTCCAATCAGTGCATTCAAACGCCCTTTTAACCATGGGCCCCAGGTCTTTTGCTTGGTGTTTTGGATGCAGGGCCAGTGACACATGCGGGACGGACTCCTCCGCCATCATGTACCACTGTTCCTGCTCGTCAGTCAACTGTACATCTGCTGCTACCCCTTCAGTGCCTACATATATGAATTTAGACCCGACCTGCCACGTGTCCCCACACACTGCATCCCCAAACCCCTCTCTATACACCTCGTCGCCCTGTCGATCATAAAATAAGGTTACATGAGGGGGATCTGGCGGAGGAAAGTACGGCTCGAGGAGGGAGATCCACGGCCTCCACTTGAAGTACTGTGACAAAATACCCTGTTTGTCCGGCTTTTCCGGTATCAATAGTCCCCAGTATATCTCCGTTATTTCACCCTTCACCGGTTGTACCAGGTAGTGCCCTTTGCGTGTGGTCTCAGGTCCGCACACTGCCGACGTCCCGTCCGGTAACGTGACAGTTAGTCCATCTGGAGAACATAAAATAGTAGCCCCCAGTTTTATTAGTAAGTCTCTTCCCAATAAGTTCACTGGTGTGTTTCTCTCCCGTCGATGTTCAGGGTCAGCATCGGGTCTGCCTTTCCCCCGCTGTCCCCTCCCCTCCCTGTGGACCGTCATTCCTGGTCCCACCCTCCCTCATAAGAGAGTGGGTACTGGCCAGGCGCACTAGGTGGTGGGACGGTGTGTGGGTTGGGGACTGGAGCTGCCCCTGGATTTGGGTATCCTCTGCCTATTCCGGCGTTCTGTGGGCACTTCCTTGACCTTTGGTTTGGGCCCCACACGTAAAACAGCCTCCGTATGGGACTTGGGCTCCTGGGGGCCCTCTGCCTCTACCCCGCCCCCTCCCCCTACCGTAACCTCCCTTTGGAGTCCCTGGTCGATAGGGCGCGGTGAATGCCACCTTGAGGTTGGGGTGCCCATGGGGGAACAGGGTATAAATCGGGTGTCAGGTTCTCCCAAGCCTAGGGCTGCCATCTGTCTATGCCTCTTTCTCTTTTCTTTTACTTTCGCTTTGGCCTCTCCCAGCTGTAAGTGCAGCAGTTTCTCTTTCAGTTCCTCTACCTGTTTCTCTTTCTCTGTCTTCTCATCTTTAGCCCTCTGTAAATGATTCACTATGTGTCTTTGCCATACGTGTGATTCACTGCCCGGCAAGTCAGGATTTGCCATCATTGCCTCTTTTATTTTCTCTGGAAGTCCCACTAAGACCGCCCTTCTAAACCACTCCTGCTGCAGACCTCCCTTCCCCGGGTGGTGCCCTGTGTGTTTGGTCCATGTTTCTTTACATGCTTCTAGATACTGTCTAGGGTGTTGGTCTTTTTCCCAAGGTAACATGGGTACCGGGGCCCCAGCCGGCAAGGGGAATTGTTCCCTCAAGGCTGTGGCTATGCGCCCGACCACCTGACTGAAAGGGGTGTCGTCAGGGTGGCGGCCCCTTTTTCTATCTCAGTCATAGCCTGGGCGGACATGGCTCGGGCGGCTACTGCCCTCCAGTCCCCCAATGCCAACGTTTGACCGGCTGGGAGTTTGTCAAATTGCGGCAACCATAGACCACCTCCCTCTCCCATCGTGGGCAATTTATCTACCAGCGCCTGTACGTCTCCCAGCCCCAGTGGTTTATACTGTGGTTCGCTGCCTCCCACTCTAAAGAGAGGCAGCTGAAACCCAGCGCTGCTACCTTCCCCTTTTTCTGCTTGTGATCACGTATACATTTTATTATTAGTCTTTTGAGCCGATTCTACTGCATCATGGTGTAGTTTTTGTTCTGGTGGGGGCGAACGCGGTAGAGGTTCTGCATCTACATCTCCCTCCCCCAGTCTCTACTACTGTCTGAGTCGCTGTCTTCGTCTGAGTCAGTCCATCTCCCTACTGCTTTCCCTGTGAGTACCACCCGTCCCTTGTGTGAATTTCCCTTTTTCTTCTTGTTTTTGGTCTTTCTCGCGGTGTCACTCCCATCAGACCCAGACCCTGTGTCCTCGCCTAACCAGCCTTTGCCACTGCCTGACTTCTTCTTCCTGGCTCTTTCCACCTCATTCTGTTTTTTCTCTCCTAGTTTCTTCACTTTCTTACGCCTCTCCTCATACCTCCCGTACTCTCTCTCTGCTCTTGCCTTAAACGGTTTCACTTCCTCCTCAGTGTCTGTCTCGCTCTCTGACTTTGCCTTTCTACCCAACTTCCTCTTTTCTTTCTTTCCTGTCGACTGAACTACCGGCTCGCTTTTCTCCTCTACATCTAGGCACAACGCTCCCTCCTCTATGCGCAACACTGGATACAGTGGTGCGGGCGGTGCACTAGGCGACACCTCTCATAAGGTGGGGGTTCTGTCTCTCCTTCCTTCCTATCCTCCCTAAGTTTCCCTTCCTTTTTCTCCTTGTTCAAATGTTCTACTCCCTGACACCACACTGCTAACTTACACCATTCTTTTCTGTCCTTTTCCCATACCTTCTCTTCATCTTTACATCTCCTTTTCTTGACCAAATGTACTGTTTCCCTCTTGTCCCTAACTCTATCTTGATTCTTGGCACAATCCTTCTCTTTATCCCACAAAATCACATGTAATGGTCTCCTTTCATCCATCCTTAGTCCTGCCTCACTCAACACTTGTCGCAATTTCTCTTCTATCTGTCCCTTTTCTTTCTGAGTTGGGTCCATTCTGCCTACGGCTGTCACCACATTTGCCACCTGTATCCCCAATTTCTTCCGTCCCCCGGTACCTGGACCCCACCCATTATCGTCCAATTCTCTCTCAAACTCCCCGTCCATTCTAAACATTCTAAACGACTGTAATTTACACTAAATATTTCGAGGTGCCCCTAAGTCCTCGGGCTTTAACCCTTGGTAGCCTATGGGGCTTTCGGCCGGATTTCACTACTGGGACATTTTGGGTCCTAGATTCATTTCTGTAACAGATACAACCTATTATGATGTATCCTGGTAATACCAACCCCTCTGGCTACAATAAAAACACATAAAAACAGACTTCTGGGTCACTATTTATAAAACTCATCTGTTTGAAAGGCAAAAAAAATTTTTCTGAAAACATTTCTGCCATTCAGCATCAAGATTTTTTTTTTAAAGCATTATGAGATTTTGTGTCAATGGTATTTCCTCATACTTTCATGCCTTTACTATCAAATTACACTGTAATTGGGTTGAAAATAATGAAATAATTATATAATAGAAGGTAAAAAATGTAGGCACCCCCCAAAAATGTGGTTCTTCTACCTAGAAATAAAACATTATGAAATAAATAAGATTGAATGTATAGCACTTCTTTTTGCATGTAATGACTCAAAACGACAGCACTATATCGCTAGTTACGTTTGGACTTATATATTTTATAAACTCAGAAAAATTACCAACTTCTTCCCAAAAACTCAAGAACATCCCCATACTATTTTGACTAAATATTTATTTTTATATCTTATATATAATACAAATGATGTTTTATGGTTCAAAACATCATATATAGTGATGTACACGCTTGTAATATCTATTCTAGTGTACACATGAGCCTTTCTAAGATGCATTGGCAATGTCGTTGCCTGGTGAAAAGTTCTCATAGCAACCCAAACTATATAACTATACAACCCATATTATACACGGACAACCCCAATTATACACGGAACGCTTCAGGAAAGTGGCTACAAATAATATACCATTGGAATCGGACGATTATGGCGAATCTATTTTTCAAAATATTCATGCAAATGAGCACTGTCCGCGGTATCGCGGATGTCGACTATGGATGGTCACACCCAACTGGTTGCTGAGACTCTTACTCGCAACTTACCACCTCCCCGTCGAGAGGGGTGGGGGGTAGTCAACCCCGGAACGATTACCGGGTCTCTAACCCGACTGACAGTGAGACTCTAACTCACAACCCGCTGCCCTGACCTAAATTTAAGGAGGACCTGTGGAGATCCCAATACGATCTCCACAGGTTCACAATTTAGTTCACAGCCAATAAGTAGATTTAGATATAACAGGCTCTGCTTACCTTTGTGATGCGCCGGCGCTGGAACCTGTGAATCCCGTGTAGGTTAACTGGACCGGATCAAATTCCTTCTCCTTAATTCAATCCTGGGCGAGCCCCCAAAATTATTGAAGTCTAACATTTCCCTGAGTTGGTTTGATGGAAAGGAGAATAACACACCAGGAGTCAGGTCATTTCCAATACCATATATTCCGTTTATTACAGAATCTTCTGGAGACAGAGTGCCGCCCCACAATGTCTAAAGATCAGTAGTAACACAAGTATTATTTATACCACCAACACGCCTAAAAAGCGGGGGGGTGGAGGTAGCCAAGCATTTGTGCCATTGATCCAGTTCATGTTCTTTACCTTATATGTGTTCGTGCAGCCCAACCATCATCTTGCCCTTTGTGGTTTCTGTCTTGTCTATTCTTAATTCACCCCTTCCCAGACTATGTGTGTGTGTTGTTAATCTGTCCCCCTCTGTTTCCTGTTAGTCTGACACACAGGCTTAGTCTACTGTTCCACTCCAGTAACAGCCTAAATGAGATTTTATGTTTTCTACTTGCAACTTTTAGTTTCAGCTTAGTTTTCAGCTACAGACATTCAACATTTTGCTTCAATGCTCACAACAGTTTGTCAGCTTATACATTCAGCGTATCCACAAGTCCTTACTACGTGCTGCAGCTGGACAAATCCACTGATATTGCTGGGCAGGCACAGCTCCTCACCTATGTCAGGTATCTGCGGGACAAGGCGATTGAGGAGGATGTCCTGTTTTGCCAGCCTCTTCAGTCGCACACTACAGAAGATGCCATCTTCAATGTCCTTGATATTTTTCTCTGTGAAAATGGTTTGACTTGGGACTGATGCGTTGGCTTATGCACAGATGGTGCGCGGGCAATGACGGGCCATGAGCGTGGCCTAGCTGCTCGCATTCAGCAAGTAGCTCCACTTGTGAAATGGACACATTGCATTGTCCATCGCGAAGAGCTTGCTGCTTAAAAAAATGCCAGTTCTCTTTGACTCTGTGCTGAACCAATCCGTGAAAATGATAAATCTCATCAAATCACGGCCGCTAAACTTTCGCTTGTTTGGGGTCTTTTGCCAGGAGATGTGGTCAGGGCACGAACAGCTGCTTCTGCACACTGAAGTTCGCTGGCTATCCAGGGGGCGGGTGTTACAGCGGTTGTATGAGCTGCGAGAGGAGGTGAAGTGTTTTTTGACAGAAATCAAATCAGATCTGGCGAAGCATCTGGATGACACTATGTGGCTTGCGTCTCTGTCCTATTTGGTCGATATATTTGACCGCTTGAATGGCCTCAGCCTGTCTTTGCAAGGCCGAAAAACTCATATTTTGCTCCTTGCAGACAGAGTGGACACCTTCACACAAAAACTTGACCTCTGGAATGGCCGCATCAGTCGAGGGAACTGCGACATTATCACTGATGCCGGCACGTAACACGATTTCTCCTCTCTATTTCAGTCAGCGTCTGAGCACCTGTCAGCAATGAGAGAACAATTTGCAACGTACTTTAATGAGGATTATCGCGCTTTTGCGTGGGTTCGAGATCCATTTGTGTGCACAGCAAACAAGCTGTCAATTGATATGCAGGAACAGCTTATTGAGCTGAAGAGTGACAGTAGGTTGAAGGAACTCTTTACCTCCTGCCCTCCTTCGTCATTCTGGGCAGCATTGATGCAGGAATACCCTCAACTCTGTGACGTCGCCTTGAAGATTCTCCTCCCTTTCACGTCAACATATTTGTATGAGGCAGGATTCTCAAAAATGACTGCACTCAAAAGGAAATACCGCAATCGGGCAAAAATCGAGGATGATTTGAGGCTATATTTATCAGACATTGCGCCAAGAATTGAGGATCTTTGCTAGGCAAAGCAGGCTCAGGTCTCACATTAACATCGCCTACCTGCAAGCTTCTGTAAAAAATGCAGATGATATGCCTACTATTAGGCCTAGTAGAAATAACAATAATAGAGCATACATTCATATCAGAGGTCTGGTGCCAATTCCCAATTATAGCAATAGCCTAGTAATGATAATAGGCCTACTGATTATGATAATAATAATAATGCCAACAATAAAGCATGTAACATCATAATTATATAGCAATAGCCTAGTAATGATAATAGGCCTACTACTCATAATAATAATAATAATAATGCCTGCAAGCTCACATTAGAAGTCTGGTGCTAGTGCCAATTATAACAAGAGCCTAGTAATGATAATAGGCCTACATACCGCTACTGATGATAGTAATAATAATGTGTGGGCCTAAAAATAATAGCCCAGGGGGCTATTTATTTATCTATCTATCTATCTATGCAAGGTGGTGTAGTGGGGGTGGCGCCGGGAAGGGGGGCCCCAATTGCAATGAACCAGCTTTGGGGGGGCCCAGCTTGCAAAAGGTTGAGAACCCCTGGTCTACAATATATATTTTTTCAAATGGAAAACTAGCATTATATCTGTCTGATAGTGTAGCCAAGTGGGTGGAACCGATGGAGGGGGTAAGGTATTGGTACTTTTACGTTTTGGTCGCGGGCAAAACATTGCAGGGTTTGGCATGGAGCGATATAGATGGATGGTGGGAGTTCAGACGGGAGTGTGGGTGAAAGGCAGAGCAAGCGGGCTGGGTAGAACTAGGTCCAAGTTCCCAAGGTACGTTATGTTTTAAGATTGTGTAGCTGTGTGTCTTAGTTTATGAAACTGCTAACCTGTGTGATGTAAATAATGAGTAAGTGTATAAATTATGCTCGTTGGTGACTTGGATGCATGTTCTGTGTTGTCTGAGAGGAACTGATTTATATTATAGCTGGTGTTCCTGTCGAATTGTTGAGGTGTTGATGTCAGTTGTGTGGCGCTGACTATATATGGGGGTTAGTTGGTATTTCTTTTTGGTGTCTCTTTGTATTGTGGTATGTTGGAGGTAGGCTGGGAGATATTAGTGTGTTTTTGTTTATTGGTGGCTGAATGAATGTTTGCCACTGTTTTTGTTGAGTTGAGACACTGGAAGCCAACTTGCCCATACACATGCATTTGGAATCTCTTATTAACCTAGATAATTGCTATTTATTGAACCAAATAATAAATCTGACATTTTTTGTAATTATTTGCATAATTTACTCAGATTTAAGGGGTTATTGGATACAAAGTTAATTATTATAAAAATAATAATAATAATTATTATTATTTTAAACATGGAGTTTGTTGCTGCTGCACGTGGTTGACATGCAGGCTCTGCTTGCGTGTGACGAAATGATGAGCGAGGAACAGGCAGAAATAGAACATTTGGTTGCAAAAAGAAATGCATCATCAATTATATGGAAATATTTCGGCTACAGACAGGATGATGTTGACCAAAAAGAGTGCCTTGCAATTGTTGCCACAACACGAGGCAATACGACCACTTGTTTGATAATTTAATCTTCGTGTGATGAGTGCAAAGCATCTCAATGCCGTCCAAAGCAAAAACACCATACAAGAAAGATTCCTAATGGCAGAGAAAAATCACAGATTCAATAACCTTTCACGTTGCCAAAGACATGGTACCAATTAACAAAGAGGGTTTTAAAAACATGATCAGTTTGCTTGACAAGCGGTATGTAATGACATCAAGCAACTATTTTTCTCAAGTTGCCATCCCAAAGCTGTACAAAAAATGCAAGAAACAAGTTGAAACAGAGCTGTCACAAGTGGAATATTATACAACAACAACAGACTAGTGGTCCAGCCGGACAACGGAGCCCTACATAAGTCTGACCGTACACTTTATTTATGAGGACTTCCACCTGAAAAGTCACTGTTTGCAAACTGCATTTTCCCAGAGGATCATACAAGTGAGAACATCGCAACAGGGATGAGAGAAGCTTTAGCTGATTGGGGCCTAGATGAGAGTCGTCTAGTCTGTATTACAACAGACAATGCCGCGAACATGGTGAAGGCTGCAACTGAACAAGTGGACCAGATTGCAGTGCTTTGGCCACAGACTGCATCTTGCAGTTGGTAAGTTATGCCCAATTGCGCATTCTATTTTACTACTATTGCTATTGCTATACTATTACTGTTACATATTATTAACTAGCAACCTGTTCTGAAATAAATAAAAAATTCATAATTTTCATGAATTTTAATTTACAGGATGAGGCTGGGGAAGAATTAAGGATACAGACCGTCAGGTTGATAGCCAAAGCTCTTTCTAAAGACATCCCCTGTTTTTTCATAATGTAATATACACTTACCTAAAGGATTATTAGGAACACCTGTTCAATTTCTCATTAATGCAATTATCTAATCAACCAATCACATGGCAGTTGCTTCAATGCATTTACGGGTGTGGTCCTGGTCAAGACAATCTCCTGAACTCCAAACTGAATGTCAGAATGGGAAAGAAAGGTGATTTAAGCAATTTTGAGTGTGGGAAAAACATCCAGTATGCGGCAGTCCTATGGGGGCGAAAATGCCTTGTTGATGCTAGAGGTCAGAGGAGAATGGGCAGACTGATTCAAGCTGATAGAAGAGCAACTTTGACTGAAATAACCACTCGTTATAACCAAGGTATGCAGCAAAGCATTTGTGAAGCCACAACACGCACAACCTTGATGCGGATGGGCTACAACAGCAGAAGCCCCATCCATCATCCCCTCAATACGGTGCAGTCGTCCTGTCCCCTTTGCAGAAAAGCATCCTCAAAGAATGATGTTTCCATCTCTATGCTTCACGGTTGGGATGGTGTTCTTGGGGTTGTACTCATTCTTCTTCTTCCTCCAAACACGGCGAGTGGAGTTTAGACCAAAAAGCTCTATTTTTGTCTCATCAGACCACATGACCTTCTCCCATTCCTCTGGATCATTCAGATGGTCATTGGCAAACTTCAGACGGGCCTGGACATGCGCTGGCTTGAGCAGGGGGACCATGCATGCGCTGCAGGATTTTAATCCATGACGGCGTAGTATGTTACTAATGGTTTTCTTTGAGACTGTGGTCCCAGCTCTCTTCAGGTCACTGACCAGGTCCTGCCGTGTAGTTCTGGGCTGATCCCTCACCTTCCTCATGATTATTGAGGCCCCACGAAGTGAGATCTTGCATGGACCCCCAAACCGAGGGAGATTGACCGTCATCTTGAACTTCTTCCATTTTCTAATAATTGCGCCAACAGTTGTTGCCTTTTCACAAAGCTGCTTGCCTATTGTCCTGTAGCCCAGCCCATCTCAGCCTTGTGCAGGTCTACAATTTTATCCCTGATGTCTTTACACAGCTCTCTGGTCTTGGCCATTGTGGAGAGGTTGGAGTCTGTTAGATTGAGTGTGTGGACAGGTGTCTTTTATACAGGTAATGAGTTCAAACAGGTGCAGTTATGTCATGCAATAAAATGCAAATTAATTATTTAAAATTCATACTATGTGATTTTCTGGATTTTCATTTTACGTTCAGTCTCTCACAGTTGAAGTGTAACTTTGATAAAAATTACAGACCTCTACATGCTTTGTAAGTAGGAAATCCTGCAAAATCAGCAGTGTATCAAATACTTGTTCTCCCCACTGTATATATACACTCACCTAAAGGATTATTAGGAACACCTGTTCAATTTCTCATTAATGCAATTATCTAATCAACCAATCACATGGCAGTTGCTTCAACGCATTTAGGGTTGTGGTCCTGGTCAAGACAATCTCCTGAACTCCAAACTGAATGTCAGCATGGGGAAGAAAGGTGATTTAAGCAATTTTGCGCGTGGCATGGTTGTTGGTGCCAGACGGGCCGGTCTGAGTATTTCACAATCTGCTCAGTTACTGGGATTTTCTAGGGTGTACAAAGAATGGTGTGAAAAGGGAAAAACTACAAATAGGAAAAAGAGGCTACAATTTGCACTTGCTCACCAAAATTGGAGTCTCGATTTCTGTTGAGACATTCAGATGGTAGAGTCAGAATTTGGCGTAAACAGAATGAGATGCCTTGTTACCACAGTGCAGGCTGCTGGTGGTGGTGTAATGGAGTGGGGGATGTTTTCTTGGCACACATTAGGCCCTTTAGTGCCAATTGGGCATCGTTTAAATGCCACGTCCTACCTGAGCATTGTTTCTGACCATGTCCATCCCTTTATGGCCACCATGTACCCATCCTCTGATGGCTACTTACAGCAGGATAATGCACCATGTCACAAAGTTTGAATTATTTCAAATTGGTTTCTTGAACATGACAATGAGTTCACTGTACTGAAATGGCCCCCACAGTCACCAGATCTCACCCAATAGAGCATCTTTGGGATGTGGTGGAACGGGAGCTTCGTGCCCTGGATGTGCATCCCACAAATCTCCATCAACTGCAAGATGCTATCCTATCAATATGGGCCAACATTTCTAAAGAATGCTTTCAGCACCTTGTTGAATCAATGCCACGTAGAATTAAGGCAGTTCTGAAGGCGAAAGGGGGTCAAACACAGTATTAGTATGGTGTTCCTAATAATCCTTTAAGTGAGTGTATATCGCAGAAAAAATATTGCAATGTCAGTTATTTCCAATATCGTGCAACCCTAGCACCTATTAAGTATTTCCACAACACTAACGTTAATGATAGCGATCTTGTTGCCCTCAAACCAAAATAATTAAATGCTACCCATTCGGAAAAACCTGGCTACTTTTACTGCTCTTGTTTTTGATATCTATATGGTGGGTGTCCCTTTGGTTGATGCCTGGCAATGTGGGTGGATTGATTTCCTGCCTGTTGGGCCCTGTCCGGGGCTTCCCCCGGGTAGGACCATAGTGTCACCGGATCCCCCCGTCTAAGTTCCAAGGTGTTACGCTGCTATATTATTGTGCTGGGGGATATGAGGAATGCACTACTAACTTTTGTCAGTCTCCTCCAGTTTTAAATTTTAGGAGGAGATGAGGTCCTGGTCCACACCTGCGGATTACCTGGTTTGGGGGGCCCGTTGCTGTCCCTGTCCTTGTCCACCTGGTCATACTTCTGACCAAAGTCTAAAATCAAATAGACTCTGGATTTAGCCCAGAGAAATGTATTTATTATTCCAATTGGACTCTTAATATCTCACCCGGCACAGCCAGAAGAGGACTGGTCACCCCTCTGAGCCTGGGTCCTCTCTAGGTTTCTTCCTAAAATTCGACTTTGGCAGTTTTTCCTAGCCACTGAAATTCAACACTACTGTTGTTTGCTCCTTGGGGTTTAAGGCCGGGTGTCTCTGTACAGCACTTTGTGACAACTGCTGTTGTAAAAAGGGCTTTATAAATACATTTGATTTGATATCCAAATTGACGAACGAGGAGTGAAAACCGCCGATTTCTCCTTAGAATAACAGAAAATGGATAACGACCCGTAAAAAAATTTAAGGTTCTGTAACAGTTGGCCACGGGGTACACAGACCAGTCTACAGTATCTACAAGCACTCATACAACACTTCTACTCTGACCTTTAGCTATTTTAAGAAAAAAAAATTACAATTCAAATGTCCATCTGTATTTCAAATCGGTCAATCAAACTAATTCAATACATTGTTCTGATCATGCCTCTCACTCCTCCCAATTATTAAAAGTATTCTTAAAATATCCCAAATCCGTGATGGTTCTATAACTAACGAAAGTAATAGCCACAACTATAAAGTAATAACACATGTGTGTCGGGAGACAATATTAGCTGCAGGCATAGCAAATTCAAACCAGTCAGAAACATCGAAGCGGTGTGGAACGCACTGCAAAAGATTAGTGCATTCTTTTAACAGTGTCTCCAATGACAAATAACTGCCATAAAAAAGGCACAAGGTAAGGCCTTGTGAGAGGCATGTTGCTTTCCAGCTGAGCCTCTCGCTCTCCCCGTCATTGATGCTAGGACATGCTGTTAGGGAGAGGAAGAGGATCGACTAAGAAAATGAACCCAGATGTCAATGTAGGCCTAATAGAGACCAGGGATGATATGTTGCAGAAAATATTGGGAATATGGGAATATTTCAGGTTCCAAAGAGATGTCACCAATGAATCCTGCCTAATATGCAAAACCTGTAAGAGGGTGGTTAGAACAACAGGCGGCATCACAACCAACGTATTTCAACACATGAGACAGCGCCATTGGGACTTGCATGAAAAATGTGTGGCAAAGAAGTCTCTTCACAAATCCCCAAAATACACTGCAAACCCAGCCCAGACCAGCCAAACAATCATCAATAATCAGGGGTGGTGGGATTTCCTATTTTTATGTGCATATTAGTAAATACGTAATTTAACTCTAAATATGTAGTCATACCAATGAATTGATCAACAGCAGGTCATTTTTTATTTATTAGTTTATAGCAAAATCGAAAAAATAACCTATAGAACACAGAAGAAAATGGCTTAACAAAATAATCCTTTGCTTTAGAGAAACGTTGCCTACAGCTATAAACATTTACAAAAGCGGACCAGCCCTCTTGAAAAAGCAGGTCAGTGACATTTTCAAATTACGTGAAAAGTGCACTCGCCGAGAAATAATAGAGCCAATCACATTATTTAGCCAAAAACTTGCTCTGAATCACATGAAAATGACATGTAAATTTTTAAGTACTCTGTACTTACACACATTCTAAGGACTAACACATGTATACAGTTTTCCTTTTATAACCACTAATGTTAGCACGATGTGCAAAAGTCATACTGAATGAACCGAATGCAGCTGTGAAAGTCAACAACATACAGTTATCTAGTCAGTTGCGTCATCTGGTTAGATACCTTCATTACTTTAGTCAAGCTACAGTAGCCTACTAGCTGGCTAGCTAACTAGATGTAGGCAGACATAACTAACTGTACTTAACCCTTATGCCCCCTTCTGACACATTCTGAAAAAAATATTCATGTATAAATATTATATATCAGTTTATTGTACAAGGACATTTTTGTCCAGAGGGTAGTAAATTTGAGGAGGGCACAAGGGTTAAGTTAGTTGCCTGAAGTCAAAAACACGCTTGGCATTGTATTACCCATTTGTGATACAGTCAAATATTATTACAGTAATAAACATACTCACATTTCAGGAAAAACGTGTCCTAGCTACCTATAGACTCCAATCCGGATATTCCATAAGTCACACCAAGCAAGCCCTCTGACTGGGGGACACAGATTTCGAGGGTGCCTGGCAGAAATGGTGTGTCCTTCTTTAATGAATGAAGATATTATCCACATTGAATTAAACCTATTATATATGATGGTGAGGGAGAGGATAATTAACTCTATGACTTTAGGTACTATGTTTAGGTACTATGTAATTTCATTGACACTGAGGCACACATTTTGCCGGTGCTTGGCGTAATATGAAAATATTATCCAGAATGAATTAAACACATTGAAAATATTTGGAAAATGTAGGTGCTGTATTTGACTTTGGTCAATTTACAGTGGATATAAAAAGTATACACACCCCTGTTAAAATGCCAGGTTTTTGTGTTGTAAAAGAATGAGACAAATGAGATAAATCTGTAATGAACAACAGGACCAGGGGTTTGTGGTTCCAGTTGCGGAACTCAACTGTCGATTTATTTTGCGAAAGCACAAGGGATAAGGCACAAGCAGAACGAGAGAGACAGGCGGACAGGCTCGGTAAACGGATGATCAAACTGCGAAGACAACAGTACAGGCAGGAGCAGGCGAGTAGGAGAATCCAGGGTCAGGCAGTCAGATACGATACTGGGTGATCAGTCCACGAAGGCGACAGTACAGGCAGGAGCAGGCAGGTCGGAGAATCCAGGGGCAGGCAGGCAGGTCAGAAGGCAGGCTTCTATATACGGAGACAAACAGGGACGGGGCCGGGAAAGGAGAGGGGAACAGGCTGGGAATCAAAAACAAGGAAGAGCGCTATGCGAATGCTTGGCAGGTCCACTACGAACAATACCTCACAACCAAGTGGGGGTGGAGGACTGGCTTAAATAGGAGGAGGCAATGAGACGCAGGTGTTTAGAATTCTGGTAATTGTGACCTTGACTGAGAGCTGCGTTCAGTTCCACTACGCTGTGAGGGCGCAGTGGTGCTGGGGCGTTGAGAGGACCTAACAAAATCATGTCAAAACCTTTTCCACTTTTAATGTGACCTATAATGTGAACAATTCAATTGAAAAAAAAACTGAAATCTTCAAGGGGGAAAAAATGAAAAATAAAAACTCACAATAACCTGGTTGCATAAGTGTGCACATAATTTGTTGAAGCACCTTTTGATTTTATTACAGCACTCAGTCTTTTTGGGTAGGAGTCTATTAGCATGGCACATCTTGTTGTGGCAATATTTGCCCACTCTTCTTTGCAAAAGCACTCCAAATCTGTCAGATTGTGAGGACATCTCCTGTGCAGACATATGTCCAAAAGTTATACTTGATATCACTTCACAGCAAACCTGAATATACAACCACACTTTCAAAATGTTAATTACTGACATATTGATAACATCACTTTTAGCTGTTTCAATACCTTTTAGCAATACATTTACAAAATGTGTTTAATCTTGCAGTCAGCAAGATATTCTTACATATTGTAGCGACCTTGGTAAAACCACTACTAGCTTATCCTTGTTTGGAGCAGTGTGTGTAGAGCGTCAGAAAGGAGAGCGGAAAGTTGCGTGTTCGTAATACAGCCATGCATTTATAGTAATACGTTTTTTTGAAATATGTTTAAGGAATCCAATTGCAACACTTTGACATACATTTATCAAATGTATAGAAATAATATCCCAGATAGCAAAAAATATCCGCAAGGCTTCTTTTTGCCGCCGGCCCTTAGCTGTCGGCTATAGGTGAGTCCTGCTGGCGGGGATGAAACGTTTGCCGCCGAATACGTCACTCCCATTTCTTGCAAGATTTTTTGACTGCTTCATTTTCTCTGGCGGTTGCCTGGGTCTAAAGGACCGCGGTCCTTCGGCGGCAAGACGCTTTTAAATAGGCCACTCTCAAAATCGACCGGCCATGTTGGTTTGGACATATTCGCATCAGTTCGTCGCTCAATCGCGAGTTACAGTCTGCTAGCTAGCAAAGTCATCGACTACCATCGTTTAAGTAAGTACATGTTTCCTTTTTGTGTAACGCAATATTATGTTGACATTGTTTTTAGTTTATATATTTAAAATGTGTAGTCATCTTTGTTCTGGCCTAACTAGCTAAAGTAGCCTTGTTAACGCAATGTTGTTAGTACATGTTGAATTTTAACGAGCTATAATAGGTAGCAAAAGCTAAAATTTAAACTTAGTCTTTCTTACAAAAATAACGATGTATATATGTTGTTTAAATTATTTTGTTTGCCTGAACAAGTATGCTGCTAGTCCAGTAGCTAGAGTAAGTGTTAGCTAGCACATGCTGTTTTGCCTTTGTTACAGTACACACTGTGGCTAGCATGTTTTGTGCTGTGTTGCTACTGTACTGGATTTAAGGCGATTGTGATTTCTAATTCTCTGAACTGCTGTACGTTTTATGTTTGAGGAACATTCTGTGTTCACTTGAATCACAACACCCAATGAATACATTTTATTTTTAACAATTTCACTGTTCCACATTTGGCTGATAATGTTTCCCCCCCACAGCATAGCTACTGTATATTCCTAACGTTAACAATTTGTTGCAGATACCTTGGCCAGAGCATAACCGATAATCTTCACCCAAGAGACCTACTGTTGGTCAATCGTTTTGGTTTTAAAGGTAAATACATTGTTAGTCACAATGTTTAGTTACTGGGCCAAAAGGAAAATAATAATGAAAAGAGTTGAGAGGGACAAACAGGACATTCACTTGAATCACTACATTCTACAGAAGTTGCATTGATTCCAGAAAACCAGGAAAATGTTGAGCCATCTGTAGACTTCAGAGTTGGTATGTAAAATGTATTGCTGTGATGCTTAATTTGTGATCCTGTAACTAAACTGTACACTTTGTTAGATTTTAAAATTTCTGTTCCCTCTTTCTCAGAACCAGGTTTCTCCCCAGTAATCCAGACTCCACTTCAGAGCCAAGAGTTTGAGTACAAGTAAGTGATGTTATTTGTGATGTTTTTTGTCTTGGAAACTATGGCTTCTATTTAAGATTAGGAATCCTTTTATCCATAATCTGTTTTTCTTTAGGGCACTTGACTTTCTGGATAAAAGGTGTGGAGGTGTGTTGTACATATCATTAGCTTTGCACAGTTCAATTATTGTTTCATTACTGAATATGCAATCTCTGCAGTGAAATTAAAGCTGTTATGTTTTTTCCCCCAGTTCGTCAAGTACTAAACTTTACACCCCCAGCAGAAAATGTACCCTGGCAGCAAATGGGTGAAAAGGCTGGAGGTATGTAATACGTTGCGCTAAACTGTTACATTTAAGTCCAATTCATTACATGTATGCAATAACTTCAAACATATTTTTACGTCAATGATTATCAATAGGAGAAAGTCATCGCTCCGTTATTGGCCCTTGGACTCTCCTGGCATCGCATGTACAGCATGAAGTTTTCAGCAATGAAGGTATATTCTAGGCCTATGTCCTAATGTCCAGTTTTTTAACAGTTTTGAAAATAGTGCCTTTAGTTTTCCAGAACGAAAACCAAGCCCTGAGGGAGGAGAACCAAGCCCTGAGGGAGGAGAACCAAGCCCTGAGGGAGGAGAACCAAGCCCTGAGGGAGGAGAACCAAGCCCTGAGGGAGGAGAACCAAGCCCTGAGGGAGGAGAACCAAGCCCTGAGGGAGGGGAGCCATGCCCTGAGGGAGGGGAGCCATGCACGAGCAGGTGAGAACATGCACTCTTTCTTTAATTTTACTTTTTTGTGTGTAATGTAGGTTCAGAATGACCATATGCCTTTCATTTTGTAGCTTCGGGTGACAGCGGCTCGCTTCAAGAGCAGGTGAAGCTATTTGGGACAATGCTGAAGATGTTTGCTCACACTGGGCAATCAGGTACAACTTGCAAACAACACCTGTGGTTGTTGATTTAATTCCCACTGGGTCCACATGTACGTGTATTAGACCTAGGTATAAATGTCATTGTTTAGTAATTGAGGGACCAGGACTGACTACTTTATTATTTTATTCTGGGAACCCCTGTAGGTGCAGATCAGACCCTAGTGCTGCGACGTCTTGGAGAGTTTGGCGATGTTGTGCGTAGCATGGAAAACAAAATGGACACTATGCTGCAACATTTCAGTGCCAATGTGTCTGTTGGAGAGCTATCCCTGCCAGGGGATGTTACTCCCCCTAGACACCCAGGAAGATTTGGTGTTTCTTGACAGCATTTTGAGGGAGGATAAAGAGCTCCAGGAACGTTTGTAAGTGTGTTGCTTTCGTTTATAAGGCCGTAGGGTAATCTAAAAAGTCAAATTAAGTTTGTACACTGTATATTCTACAGTCTAAATCCACAGCCTGTCACATTTTATATTTATGTATGAGAAGCTTGCGAGAAATGTAATTTAACACATTTTTGGATTTTCAGCTTCGGTTTTTGGCTATCAAATGTGGGAGGGACCTGAAGACAACAGTGTGGAGAATGCTTCAGAGTATTTTCTCTAATAACCTTGCCGTTAATACAACCTGGACTGGTATAGGGGATAAAACCTGTTTTAGAGACCTGTTCCTGAAGACCATTGTTCAAAGTAATTTTTTTAAGTAGATGCCCTTATGCCTTATGCCATTCAAATGTAATGACAGATCTGTATTTTCTACAGGGGCCCTCCGGAAGAACCCGGCAACCCAGGATGCCACTGATGAGGCGGTCCAGGTTAACGTTACACGTTACCTGAAAGGAGCATCAGACTGTGAAGGAGGAAAAAGACGCCCAGCTGAGAAGGACCCACAGCCAACCCCTTAAACCTAGGCTGACTACTGACACCCCAGCATCCCTGAACTGGAACACTTTCTTTATCCTGCAGTCAGTAACATCAAGAAGCCAGAAGTGCCAGACTACACTCACCAAACCCACCCTGTTTTTTTTGTATTAACTTTAGTATTGGCTTATTTCATTCCATCTTAACGATTCTATTATAGTTTGTAAATCCTATTTCATACCTGTTACTTGATATTGCGCATTAACTAGTACCAACATTCTACTTTCATTTCATCACTATGCTTAACTGTTATTCAATTAATAATAGCTTGGAAATACTATTTCGTACCTCTGATACTTGATATTGCACAGTACCTGGTACCAAATATTCTACTTACTCTGTTTTTAACATCAGCATTTTTCATTCCATTACAGTGCTTAACTGTTATTCTATTGTTAAATATAGCTTGTAAATCCTTGTGCCACAGGTCAGCATTGCAGTTATAATGGTCTGTTCTACTACTGTTTTTACCTCTGTATTTTTATATATTGTTGGGTTCAGTTCACCAAACTTCTATATAGTCTAATTTGTCTAATGAGAAAGAACCACACCAAGAGTCAGAAAGACGTTTTAGAAGTCACTTCTGCAGAAGGGAGAGAGCCGTTGATCTCCAC